>NC_031769.1:29674548-29876614 GCF_001522545.3 Parus major
GCACTAATTTCATGCAATTCCAGGCTTGCAGTTCTAGCCACCTCCCACTAACTTAGACTTTCTCCTTGTGTTTTGTCCCACTTATTCATGATGTCTGTCCTCCAGTAGAAAAGATGTATTCTCACTTTGTTCAACAGCTTTCTTTACCAACTTTCTATGCTTCCAGATGGACATCTTTATGCTCTCTCTTTATGCTTTTCATATGTAGGAGATCCTGTGTTCACCTGCAAAACTGTGGAATATACAAAAATTTAGCACCAGTGATGGATATGAGTTGCTACTTAGCTGGTGAACAATATTGTCTATGATCTCTTTCCTGCCAATTTAGGCTTTCTTGATTATAATTAAAGCTCTCAAAGGCGGATAGAGGTTTGTTTTTTTCTGTGTTCTAGCCTTATTTGAAGTATTGCTCAACGCTGAAGATCTGTGATTTTCAATGGTAGTGCCAAAAAATGTATACTTTGATCTACCTAACTGTAACTCTTGCACTACAGTTTGTGTATTCCTGAAAATGATTGAAAAGCTGATGCATTCTTAGCTGGTTTTTAAAGAATTGCTGAAAACAAAGGTAATGTTATTTGGCATCATTATTTTTTTAATGGAGTGTCATAAAATACATTGAAAACTATTGTACTGTACTTCACACCTTGATTAACTTGTACTGGATAGGTGAGTTCTGCCCTTACTTTCTGTCTCCCACTTAAAAGGAAATATTAGAATGAAAGTCTCTAAATTCTTTCTTTAATCCCCACCCCCCTTCCCCACCTTCTCCTAACAAATAACTTTTATCCAGAGCTGGATTTGGAAGGTCTACTGTCATATTAAAAAAAGTTACAATTTTTTTTTTTGCATTATACATTTATATTTTTCTCCTGCTACCCAATATTTTGTAGATTAGATTAAAACTTTGGCTGGAAATTTTGTGGAAATATTTTCTGTATTTTGTGAAAAGCTCTTGGAAATAATCAAAATATTCTACAAGGCTGGAACTTTACCCGGTTGTTAATTGGCAGGTTAAACTTTTATGGGTTTCTGGTACCCTGGTGATACATGACTATTAAAAATTGCAGGTGGTTCAGGGGAAAGGGGGAGGCGAGTTCCTGTGCTAGTAATATATCATAAAACTATATATTTCATGTGCCTGTTGTGAAAGTGGAGACTTTAATACTTTTTCACAATATAAGCTGATTAAAGAATCTTTATGGATCTCATTAACTAAAGTATTTCTCTGTGAACACTGAAAAATATAATGCTTATGGATAAGAACAGCAAAAATAATTAGCCTCTGTGGTACTTCCTTTGGTTTAACAAAAGCAATGCAGTATCAAATGTGCTTATTTGCTCTGAGCTTAAGTTTGTCCTTTTACCCAAAATACTGTCAATGATTTGGCCATTTTCCTTAATACTGGCATGATCAAGCGTAGGAAGTGAAAGGGTAGGATTGTTGCATGCTCCAACTACAATAAAATACTACTGTGTGTTTCACAGAGTCACAAAATCATGAAACTGTTGAGTTTGGAAAGAACCTCTGGAGATCATACACTCTCACCTCCCTGCTCAGAGCAGGGCTGGCTAGCACAGGTTGGTCTGGGACAAGTCCAATAAGGTTCTGCACATGTTCAGAGATGGGGACTCAATAATCTCTGTGGAACCATGTTCCACTCTTTGGCCACCCTTGTAGGAAAAAAAACTGTATTCTTTTCTTCAACTGGAACTTCATGTACTTAATTTGTGTCCATTGTCCTTTCACTGCTACTATTGAGAAGAGTCCATCTCCATCTTTACACCACCGTCCCTGCTCAGACTTTTGCAGACATTCATATTTCCCCTGAGCCATCTCACCTCCAGGCTGACCAGTCCCAGATCTCTGTCTCTCAAGGAGAGGCTCCAGGGCCTTCCTAGACTTTTGCTGGATTTAGTTCAGTGTGTCCCTGTCTCTCCCATACTGAGGAACTTTCTTTATCCCAGGAACTGGGGACAGCCTTCCAGGTGTGTCTGACCAATGTGGAGCACAGTAAAAGGATCACCTTCCTCAACACTGTCCAGCTCCCCCAGAGCTCCTGGGTGTATCCTGTCAGGTCTTATGGTAATGTTTGACCTTTTCCTAGCCTGATCCTCTTCTAGGGTTGGTCAGTCTTTGCTCCAGACTTTCCCAATGGTCCCAGTGGCCCTCCTTTGCTGAACACCGTGATTTCATGGTCACTGCAGCCAGGGTTGCCCATGACCTTCACCTTCAGGACCTTGTTTGTAAGTATGAGGTCCAGCTGAGCACCTGCCTTTGTCCACTTCTCAATTGCCTGTGTTAAGAAGTGACCACCAGTGCCCTCCAGAAACCTCCTGGATTGCTTGTGCTCTCCTCTGCTGTCCTTCCAGTAGATTACATGTGGTTAAAGTCCTCCCCCTCATGGGTCAAGAATGGCAATTTGAGGCTTATTCAAAGTCCAAAGTTGCCCAAACAATACCTTATCTACTTCTTGAGCTGATGATTTTAGAAACTATTTTGTTCTGCTTTAAATGAACAGTCTTAATGCCTCATTCAGCTTTGTAATTCAGATTTTATATCACTTGCAGTGTTAATGAAGGATAAAAATAGTGAATAGCATTTGCAATGACCTTAATGGACCTCTTTTATATAAACTACTGTTTCTTAATATTGTTTAATACCAATGGTTTCCTATTAAGAGATAGTTTTGTGTCTGTTGCACGATGTTTAATTAAATTAATGTTACATTCAGTCAGATATATTGATTCTAATTAAGATAGAACAAAGATAGGCATCCTGTTTTTTCCACTCACAATTTCATCTTATCTAGCATATGGGTGGTAGATTTCTCCTCATCTAAAATATAATTGTTAGAGATATTTCCTCTATTAGGTAGCATAGATGTTCAGTGGGAACTATATCCCACACATTTTTTTCTAGAGCATTGGTTTTGTTATTTTCTAATAATAATTTTGTTCCTGGTGTCAAGACCAAGATGAGGAGGTTTGTTTGGAATAGTTAACAAAAACCACAGTGGTCTTGCCAATATTACCCCAACTTCAGTGTAGGTAGGTAGGTGTTTACTGGCAAAGGCTGAAGAGGTTTATGCTAAGATTTTTAGAATGTTCTTGTTCTGTAGTGTTAGTTTTGGGGCTGTACAGCCCCTTTTGCAGAACACAGGATGTTTCTGTTTTGCAGAACACAAGGATGCACTTGTGAAGAAGTGCACCGGGAAGCAAGACAGTCCTGACCTTTAAAACTCCTCTATCAAGCCTGGACTGAGCCCCGCTCATCTAAATTTATCCGTTTCTGAAATTTAGGGCAGGATCACCCCCAACTTTTTCAATGAGGTGCTTTGGCCATCTTGACGTCCCTTCAGGGCTCTTTGGGTCTAGAAGTACCCCAGGTTGCCTGGCAGAAGGAAATTCAATGGAGAGAAGTATCAGTGTTTGGCTTTGTCTCCTCCAATAGGGAAAATGTCTTCAAAGTCAGAAAAAGTGTTTCACACATGTAAAAATAAGCATACGTATCTATCAGGACAACCTTTTTAATAAAAAATTGTGGAATTTGTTTGTGTATTTCCTTCTCTCCCTAACTACATTGGAATAAACACCCACAATCCTAACATGAGAACTTGAAATCCTGGTTGTTGTTTGTACACATCACTCTGCCCGTCTTAACTTCTATGAATGAATTCACTTTTCTGATCCCACTATAGAGGGTGTCACAGGAAGTTTTTTTATTGGGAAAACTCTTCGTGTCACTGAACCAACTGTGAAATTCAGTTCGTTCCTTTTTGTCTTTATTGAAATTCTGATGATGAATATTGGAAACAGTAACCTGGAATGTGAAAAATGGCAGTTCCAGAATGAAATAAAAATATTTTGATGGAAATATCAAGGTATTTTTGCTATAGAAAAGATCTTGATCTTTCTCTTATTTTCAAAATTTTTATTATTATAAAAGCAGCAAGGACTTAAACTGTGTGTCTCCAAACACCCTTTGAAAAGAGAAAAGATAATTTATATTTAAAAATAGCTTTATTTATAAAGCATACATTTTCTGTCATTCAAATTCAACTGCAAAATTAATATTCTGCTTCCATAATTTTAATGTTAGTAATTTAAAATTCAGTGGCCACAAACCAAAAAACAAGAAATTTTTTGACACATATCTGTGAGCTGTCACTGTATTGAAAGGAGAGGTCTCATGCATTAGCACAAAGAATCTATACAAAATATAGCTATATGTTTTTTTCTTGCTCTGTGATCTTCAGAAAAGCACATGCAAGGAGTAAAGTTAAAAAAATATAAAAAACTGAGGAAACCTACATCTCAGTGCAGAATAATATGCTTGTGAAACACCATTAAGATATAAAAATACAAAGAATTATCTTGAAACAAAAAGATAAGTTGCAAGGATGACCCTACAGGTATTTGTTTCTTCAGGCAAATATAAATTTGAGAGTAAAGCTTTTCCTTAAGCAGGAAATTATATACTTTTCCTGGCATAAATATAAGAACAACTCCCAATATTAGATGAATGGGCTCCTGAAATTTCGAAGTGTGCCACCAACAAAGCACTGGCTTTCATAGACAAAAAGAATAAAATGGCTATTCAAAAACTAGACACTCCTCAGCTATATTTAATACTAGAAAATGGAGTACCACTTTCACATTTATTCCATAGGGCCTCATTCCAGAAAACATTTCCATGAATAGAACTCAAAAGCGCTGCTTATATGCATAAAGGTGCTTATGAGTGTTTCCAAGAATTGTAATTGCTATCTCTGTATTTGAAAAGCTACAAGAGTTTAATTTATTCCGTTTTGAATTATTATAAAAGCCATGCAAATGCACCTAAAGTTTGCCTGGCTTAATTAAATAATTATCAATGTAATTTTAGTTTTATAAAAGAACTTAAAAAAAAGCCCTTAAATTTACAATTTATTGCATCAATTTAAGTAATTATCAAACAAGTAATAAGCGAAAATGTATTATTTTTGTTAATTGAGTTCTACCAGATTTAAGTTAAAAGATTTGGGGTTTTTTCCTCTTTATAATTAGTTATTTCTCATAAAATCAGGAACTAGTAAAAGAAACATGTACCCTTGCTTTCAGTTAATACATGTTGAAATTATAAGGCTGGTAAAAGAAATGTTGAGAATTTCAAATATGGCTGATGTTGGAACAGGAACGATAGATCTAGGATCCTTCTAAATGCTATTTTTTGAGCAGTAAAATTTCCTCCTTGAATGATAAATGGCTGCATAGACTATGAAGAAGGAACACATTTGTATCTTGTTCTTTCAGTAATAGCTTTCAGCTTGTTGTCCTTCAGGTTGCTTTCAGTAGCAGCATTATAATTTCAATAGTATGTAAAATCAGTCCTTCATTACAAAAAAGCTCTTAGGCTAGTGCAATGACACCTGCATATTACCAGCAATGAACACCAAGCAAATTTGTAATGAAAGAGAACTTCATGTGCTGCCACACATCAACAATCCTGGCTTGTTTCCCTGATTTGTTTTGCTGTCTAAATTTTCAGCATCAAGTCCCAAATGCTTTTGTTTCTTCATACTCATACAGAAATGATTCTTCCTGTTTCTCATCTCAATGCTGTGAAATTAAATGGGCTGTGAGTTCTTGGCTCCTTTGTCAGGTGATTTCATCCTGTTCATAATGAACTGTGCTATTTCTACATGATGGACTGCAATAATACTGGGGGACCAGGAGAAAAATAATGACAATCTGAGCGAGGGCTTTCTGCCTCCTGTTTTGTCCTGTGATGCATGAGAGGTGTGTGCACAGCAGGTTGTGTATCTCAATTTGTACATCTGCTTATCCATCTAAGGAGTATGACAAATTTTTGCTGTCCCTGCTGCTCACTATTCCCCCCTCTGCTTAAGTGCTGGAAATGGAGGGTGATGATTCTCTACTTTGAGAAAGCAGAATAGGTAACACACAGCTGGCATGCAGCTCATCAATGGGGTAGACTCAGTCTGAGTGAATTGGACATATATTCTTTATGTGTAATGTCTTTAACAGTAGTCAGTTTTGTTTTTAATATGGTTAGGGACCAGATTTTTGTCTTCTGAGTCAGAAGAACGAGTGAAAAATTGGCATTAAGATGCACAGAGCACAATTCAACTTGCATCACTTTAACCATCTGAGAATCAGGCATCTGCTCCAGGATAGTCTGCTATGTTTTGCTTCACTACTGAATTGAAACTGGTGGTCTGAATCACACTCTGAGTGTTCCTACATCATCTGTCTTTCTGATATCTTGTAGAGGCATTTGGTGAGATTTATAGTCACCCTTCCAAATAATGTATATGTAATTCTCTGGTGATATCACTGGAACTGTCATATTGGTTTGCTTTCATCCCTTTAATTATCTGACAGTGCAAAGTTCTTTGTATATACTGACTCTTAGAGATCAGCGTTTTAATTCTGTGCAATTCATTAATAAACACTATTAATTTTCTCTATGAAGAAAGTAAAAAATTCCACACACTCTGTAGCAATCTAGTCCTTAATGAGATTTTTCATGCAGATAGGGCTGTAGTCTGCTGTGGAAAGGTAAAGGATTTCTGAGTACTTTAAACACAGGAATGCTTTGCAAGAACATGGCTGTGATGGAGATCTCCTGAGTCTTAGGAGTCTCAAGTTTTCATAATAAACTCATGTCTGACATTCCTATTTATATCTTTAGAAAACCACTGTTCAATTTCTGCCTGTATTTTGGCACCTCTATGCAGTTATGTATACTATTATGTGTTAGAACAAATGGTGGATAAAGCCATTGACATTCTGACAGTATTGTAAGAGGAGAGCTCTTAGGAAATTTAATATCCTCACCCCAGAACAGGAAAAGTAATCTTCCTGGTTTCAGGAGATGGATGGCTGTATACTCTACTTTATTTTTCTACATTGAGTTCAACAGTCCTAACTGTCATTAATCATTTCAGAATCTCTGCATTGCTATTTTTAGAAGCATAAAGAATTTCAGTATTATAACATGATATGTGCTAGAAAGAGATCAAATAAATGGTCAGCAGTGGAGATTTGCTGCTAGAAGTACATTAGGATAAATTTGAAAGTAACTCTATAGTGCAGAACTACTGGGTGAGTATAAAGAAATTTACTAAATAAAAGATTTCAGCTGCTGAAACATTTTAAAATAATATTCCTATTTAGTTTTTCAATCTGGTACCTCAGAAAACAGTAGTTTATTCAAAACAGGTGTCTTGGATTTCACTTCTAAAAAATATTTTGACAGTTTTTTATGCATGTTTAAAACCCTGGTGCTAAAAGCAATATATAGGCATTTTATGGCTTTTTCCCTTTTGTCACCTATTATGAGACTGCACAAATTATGTCAGAGCACTGAATGGAGGCAGCTCTGATTAGGAAGCAAGTGCTACTTTATCTGTGGGAGCTGGTCATTGCGAGACCACATACAAGAGGACTTCAGCTGATGTCCCTCATTTACATCCAGGTGTGTCCATTTCTTGAGAAACCAACATCAGCCAAAGATAAATTTAGAGCTCTAGCTTTCATGAATTTACTTAAGAGTATCATGTATGTATAACATTATATGTAATATGGTGAGACTAAGCATGTTCTTATGGTGTCTTAGGGCCAAGGTTAGTTCATTAAATACTGGACATCTTTGCAATGCAGAGGTTGACTGCAGAAAGCCTGTTTTCTGACCAGAGCATTACAAGTTTGTTTTTTGTCCAGTTTAATAGTCAGCAAACTTAAAAAAAATAAAAAAATCCACAGGAGTAAAATAAAAAAAGCATAAATTATTAAATTTCTGTCTTGCTAACTGATATCTTTTGGACTTGGATCAGGTCAACAGCTCAGCTTTCTTCTCTCCTTTTAATTTAATTTTTTGTTCAGTTCCAATCCTGCTGCTTCTATCATGCTGCCATAAGAGGCAGTAGAGTATTCTCGACTCCCAGTGCCTTATTCCTGTGTGAGTTGAATACACAATAAGATTTAGGAAAAAAATAGCCTGTGCATGTTGTTATTATTTTTATCCACTTAACAGTATGGATGGTAGCTAAGCATACAGATGCACTTATTTTATTCATTAATTAAAACAAAAGCATTTTCTCCTTGAACACAGTTTTTGGAGAGTCTGTGCCTTTTTGATGATGTAATGAAGAACAGAACAATACTGGAAGGGTGGCAGATACACTTGGACGGGGATATAGAAAAAGCTTTAATTTATCTTGAGTGGGGAGAACATTTTCTTGAGTAGCTTACATTCATAATGACTGGGTAAAATAAAAGTAAACTAAAAGTACACCAATACACACTTGGGCTGTATGCTGTTAGATGTAATAAGAGAAAATTAATTGGGATTGTGTTCAAATTCAGGGGCTGATCTAGGAATTCTTTTACTGAAAGATGTTATTTTGCTCTTTTGGGTCCTCACTAAAGCAGTGTTTGTTCACATTACAGCTGCAGTTCTGGACATGCTTTTAGGTCTGTTTTAGTTCTGCTGTTAAGCAGAAACAAAGTGATAAATGTTTGGGACAATTAAGTGATCTCAGCAGTTGAAATCCTGACATAATAAAGTCAATAGCAGAACTTCGATTAACTGTAATGGGGCCAGGGGTCTGAATCATCATCTTGGGACTTTGATCAAGGGTCATGACATTAAACCCCATTTTCATTGCAGGTAAAGCTACCAAGGAATAAGGTGATTCCTTATTGCTAATTGTTCAGAGCACTGTTCATAGATTGGAAAAGTAACATATGTAGTTGCTTCAAGGATCTATCAAATTCTTTATATATGTCATGTTGTGAGATCTGCTGAAATGTCTCACAAGGGAAGAGAAGGAAAGCTGTTCATTGTTTCCCATATCGTTAGCAGCTATAGCTGTTATCATATGTATACATTAACATAGAGAAATAGTATTCTAGATGTAAATGGATGTGTTATATTTTTTCTTTTCCCCCTGCTGTAATATGATGTATTGAGGCTTTCAAGCTCAGATATTTTAAGCAGAAAAACAAAAGTGCATCACCAAATGTTACTGAAATGGCAAATTCTAGGCTGCTAAAATGTTTAAGATGCTGGGAATTTTTGTTCTAAAAACAATAGAAAAGCTCTTGCTATTCCCTTTGTTTACCACCCATGTCTTTATTTTAACCGCATGCTTTATAAATCTACAGATTATTGCCTTTATTGAAAAGTTTGCATGTTATTCAAGATGACTTGTAAACTTGACTCAATCTTCCCTAGCGAGGGAAACAGGAAATACCAGAGAACACTAGACTCAGCAAACCTATAAAATTTGAGAATGCAGCCCATTATTTCTAGAGACTTTTCACATAACACTTTGGGAAGCAATGACTAATTAGTTTTTGGCTTTAACAATAACAGTTTGAGGGGATTTTTGGTTTTGTTTTTATAGCTTTCATATTAGGTAGAGGAGGGAAAGTGACTCTGAATGATGAAATATTGGCAGTGTATACACTTGCTTCTCAGTAGGAGCTCAGCTCTTTGATCCCTAGTACAATTACATTCATTGCCCAAGTTTTATTGCCATGCCGGAGAGTTAACAAGCAGCCGCTACGCTCATGACAGCATCCTAATAGATTTTTGTTCAATAGGTAATTGAATATTTAAAATTAATGTCTTAGATTCTCTGGATTCTTGGTAGCAATTAAATGTTCACAGGATTTTTTCTTGACTGCTTCACAGCAGTAAATAGAGTATTTATATTGATCTGATCTATCCAACACTCCAACAATTCTTCTGTGTGTTAACTGCAGCTAGAGAAACACTTTAGTTATTGTTCCTTTTTTCCTGTCTGAATACTTTGTTGAGTGCTATTCTTTGAATTGATAAAAAGGCAAAGCTCAACTGACAGAAAGCTCCCCAGCTTCCTGAAGAATATGTAAATTTGTACTCACTTTGGGTTCTTCCTGTAAGAATGGACTTCTTATCAAGTACAAGTGAAATTTAAAAGTTGCAAATATGATGGAGGCATATGGAAATGACAATTGAAAATTTTCTTTTTTGTTACTTCTGTTATTCATTTATTCCTTAATGATCCTTCAAGATTTTAACTGATATTTCAGCTAATTATAGGCGACATTCTATGGGTAGCTTTCTGAAGTGAAGTGGAGGAGTTAACTATTATCCAGTGAATAGAACAGATGACTGGAAATCTGAAAGACCTGATTTCATTTGCATTTTCTCCTGTTTTCCTAAGTGGTCTTGGAAAAATGACTATACCCATAAGTGCTCTAAGTCTTTTCATTTACCCTTCTAGCTTTTCTTTTTTGAGTAAGGGTCTGACCTTTTATGTGTGAAAGGTAGCTCAGCTACCACTAGTCAGAGAAGTAGACACTACAGCAGTTAAACTACAGTCAACATGCAGTTTTGTTCTTTTTAAATAAAGCTTTGCATTCCAGAATATCTTAAAAATTTTCATGATTTTCCTTTCTATTACAAACTCATAATGGGATAATGTAAAAACATGGGCATGAGCTAAAATATAAATAATGGCCCATAAACGTGAAGGGTCTTATCTACCAAGTAAATTATGTAATGTCATAAAGAATAGGGTACTGGAATTTATTCTACTAGATATAACTAGTGTCATAAGTAGAAATGCAAAGAAGTAGCTTTGTGACAGAAGATTTTCATACCATCCCAAGCCAACAACACTTCCGTGTTTCCAGCTTCAAGAGGCCTCACTGGAATAAACTTCCCTGCAGATGGTTTTCATTTTCAGGGACTAATAGATTGTGCTTTTCTGTGTTCTCCAAATCATCCCAGCATGACTATCATACCTTTTGGGTAAGACAAAAATAATATTCATATAGCTGTATTAAAGAGATGTACTTTCTATTACAAAGCTAAACCAAGCTAAAGCAAGACTGACTAATAGTCCATATGTTCTGTTTGATCAAGATTTGTTTGATCAGTTGACAAAAAGAGATTTAAGGAAGGTAATTAGCATCAATACAAACTCCTTTCTCCCAGATTAAAGAAAGTTGCATAATGTCAGGTTTCTTTGTGTTTTGATTATATGGAAAATGATTGCTTGATTTATGACAATGGAATTATAAAAAAACTTGAAAAAAAGGCCTCTCTGAACGTTTTCTTTACCTATCCTAACAAACCTTCATTTTGGCAAGTGAGGAAGATCGCTCCACGATACTGAATAAAGTCTCAAAAGACGCAAGAAGATGCAGACTCTAGCTAATCTACCAAGTCCATTTAAACCCGGGTAGGTTTAAAAGCAGTTTCTGATCAGTATATAAATAAATTCACTGCTGTATGTAGTGCTTAGAGCAGAGCCTACCAGCTCTGGGTGCCCTAAATTGGTGGTGCCTAAATTCTGGTCACTTGCAGAACTGCAGGGCACCAGGTAATGGGCTATTCACAGTTTCCTCTTCCTGTTGGCTTTGATTTTAAGGTCTTGATTTTCTGCAAACAGATTTAATCAATTTCTTCATCAGGATGTTGTCCATATAGTATGACTAAGTGGAATGACTGAGTAGGTAAAATTCCCTGACAGCAGCACTGTGGCAGGCCTTAGAAAAATTAATGTGTTTGGATTCAGTGATCGATATCTGCCTTATATTTATTTCATTCCTGTATTTTACCCATTTTAAGATAAACACTTGGATTGCAGCCCAAGTAATCTTTGTCCTGATGACTAATCCGGTAATGCTGTCACAATTTACAAGTAGTGTTGAAATACTTTATGAAGTTTGATAGTCACATGTCATAGAAACATAGAAATAGCAGTTTTTGGTGATGAAATGTTTGCTGATTTAAGATACTGTCAAAACGAGGTTCTCTGGGTAACAGCAGAGGTAACTGAACTAGTAATAAAACTGAGTAATGCCTATTCAGATGTATACTGAGAGAGAAAAGTGATTAAAAAAAAAATTAGTTATTTAAAGATTCTCCTGTCTGGTTTTATGTTTGTAATTTGCCTGTAAAATTACAGGAGCAAGAGTACAGGATACCTTAAAAGTAAATATTTTTCTGGACTCCTTTTTGTTTGTAAGGATGAGATATCCCCTGTCCTGAGAGCATGTCTATCTTGTAATTCAAAACCTAAATAGTTGATTTTAGTTTCTGGATGCTGTCAAAAAACCCCTTCCTATTCGCTGCATAAAGTCATTGAAATGCAGTCTGTTACTGTGAAACCTGCTGCATATCTAGAGCAGTTTACTTACGAAGCTGCTGAGGTATTTATTTTTCTGCAAGGTGAGAGGTAAAGCTGATGTGATGGAAGTGAGTGGCTCCCTAGTTCTGAAACCTTAGACCAGTTTGTGCTAATTCACTGATGGATGTACCTAAACACATTAATAAGGCTAAAATAGAAAGAGGCACCCAATGACGCATGCTGGGCTGGGGATAATGGACTAGCAGAGGGGTTTACTGAGGATCTGCTCCACTGGGAACAGAGCCTTTATATCCTAATTAGAGCCCCGTAAGCCTCCATTTAGTACTGGAAATCCAGTATCAGGTTTACTGAGCTGATTTTAATTAAAACTGATGTTAGCCTCAACTTCATCTGGGTTTCTGAGCAAAATAAACTTGTGTAAGTAATGTGGGTGTGCGTATCTACATGTGTAAATACATATGTGCCTGTTGGACAGCACTTGTGCTGCTGTTTGTGTTCTGTTGTGTTGAAATCTTCTGTAATTAAAAACAGATTATCCCTGTTTTTAAACTAGTAATTGTCTGACTTTGAAGGAAACACTGACAAGTTATTTTTACTTCTATGTTATCACCTGTCATGTTGAATCTAGTACCAGGTGAGGGCTCTGTGACCCTTATACTGGGAGATGTGGGAGGGACGTTTGTGCTTCCCTGGTCTATAAATAACCATCTTTTTGTAACCATTGCAGAACCAGGTGTCATGTTGTAGATGAATAGAGCACTACTCCTACATATAGAGAGGACTTCAATATCTCAACAAAGGAAATAGGGTTAGGGGTTTTTTTTAGCTTGATTTTTGAAACTTGGTGTATCAACATAGATTTGAAAAAAGACTGCACTATAAAATCTGAGGAAAGACAGCTTGTTTTTTAATTTCTACTTAAGTAGAATGGAAAATTCTTAATTAGAAAATGCATTTTATATATTTCGGTATTTAAAGTGTGTGTGACAGATACCCACATGGCATTTAGGGGGAAAAAAAAAAGGGAGAGAGAGAGGTAAAATAGTGGCATTTTGAAACAGAAGAATAAATCTGTAATTAGATTGTCTATATACCCTTAATTTTCCTCCTTTTCTCTTTGTGCATAGCCATTTCACTTTCATTTTCATGACTCTTTTTCTTCCCCTACAGAATGTGGCTTTTTTGGTAATACTTGATAGATGATCTAGCTGTATAGGTGGTTCTGTAAAGATGTCTCATTCTTTCTTTTTTTGGCAGAGCTCTAACTTTATTTCCCACCTGCATTCCAATCCTGCACTAGATACAGAATTTTGTGTGGTTTTTAGCATTTTAATAGGGACTATTGACTATTTTATGTAAGTGTTTAACAGATTATTTTTATCCTGTAATGCCCTTAAAAAGATGAGATTTTGTTATTTGTATATTTCACTTTATAGCTACACAACTCAAACTCAGGGCACTGCTGCTGAGTTACTCTGACTAGTTCTGGTTGATCTAGGTAGTGTACCAAGAGCTGTATAAGATGTTCTGCACTGTGCTTCCCAAATTGTCCTGAGAGAAGAAAATAGTTGTGCTATATTAAGACAGGATAGCTCTGACTTGCAGAGCATTCTGCTGTTCAGACATATCCTCAGAGACTATCTAAAATAGCAATATAGCTACCCAACTTGAAAAATTCTGCTTCTCAAAGTGCTCAGTAATAGTATCACTATGTGTCGGGTCAGATCCATTCTACTTCTATTGCAAATATCAATCTGAGCAAAAAAAAAAAAAAATCTAAACTTAAACCCCAGGGAAATCATATCAGAACATTCAGTTAGAAAACAGCAAAAACCAGGTATTGCTTAGGATAAACTTGGCTTAAACTTTGTGTCCCAGAGAGGCCCCATGCAGTTAAAGCTGCCTACTGTGCTGTCCAACTCCTGAGCTCTCGCAGCAGCATCCTGGGCACACAGACTCTGCTGTCTTTCTCGGGAGACAGGAATCCCAGCAAAGGTTCCCCAGGAGCAGGGAGCTGTGTAATGGGCTTCTCCCAGTTACCCAGTAAGAAATACTGGGGTTAGATGTGCAATATCTAATGTTCCTCTCTCCTGCATTAGCACCTTACTTGATAATTCAAAAGCCTGCATTGACCCACTGGGCAACCACAACACTGGGGAGATGTCCAGGCTCTGTCCTTCACATAATTCTGGAGAATCTTGTTATTTCAAAGGAGAACCATGGGTAAAGGCTGATGTCTCACATATCAGAGTGGCAGCTTTCCTGGGGAAACACCAGCTCCCTTCCTGCAATCAAACTAAATAATAAACCTAGTGCAAACTCCAACAATTAACAGCTCAAAGGCAGAGCTGCTAGTTACTCTGTTCTTGCTGTGTGTTAATGGTTGTGCAAACAGCTAGCTTAAACCACCTTTAATTTATTCGAAGGGTAAGCTTCCTCTCTTAGGAAGCCTACCCTTAGAATGCGTTAGGGTGGAGGTGAGGTTCTGGTGGTGCTGCCTCCTGAGAGACAGCTTTCAACAGGCAGGAGACCTGTTGATTATCACCTCTTAGCTGGAGACTGCTGCATATCACATCAGATTTTCACTCTACTCAGTGTCCTGCCAGTGCAAAGGGAGTGGAAAGATCATTAATTTGCCTTTTCCTTCTAGAGAGAGAAGTTCTGCTCCAGTCAGCAAATGGCGATGTGCAAACAGCACAGGAGAGGCTCGCTACGCCCTGGGCATAGGCTTGGCCCAACAACCTGTGTCAACATGCCTTTAGTCTTTCACACAGAGGGAAAATATCTCACATGGAAGCTGTGGGGTGCTGACCCATAGCTCTCTCCTTTCCTGGGTCTTCAGGAATCACTGGTCAATGACTTTAGCAAGAACTGTGTAAGGAGAGAATTCGTATCTCAGGAAGTGTTCAGCTTCTGTAATCAAGAGGAAGATTTGCAGTTTACTTCCTCACTCACGCAAAACTTCCTAACTCAGTAAAAACACAAGGAAGTATTCCTTCAGGTGACAGTCTCCAACTGAGCATGGGTAATGTGGAATTTGGAAAAGAAAACTGTTTGACACAATACTATGGCTCCAGACTGCCTAGACCCTGCCTTAATTTACCCATGCTGAACTCCTCCGGTTGACAGCCAGGAGCCCGTAGCCCATAGATATTCTTATGGTCTGGTTCACATTTCTGGGAGCACTGCCAAACAGTAAGCTCAAGGAGAGTCTCAGTCAGCTGTGGGCTAGGTGGGCCTTTTTCAGATAACAGAAACAGTGAAAAATGTATGTTGAAAGGAACCTCTGAAGGTCTTCTATGCCTGCATCTGTCTTAAAGAAGGTCTACTTTAGTGTATGATAAACAAATAGTTTTCTTATTGGCCCACTGAAAGCGTTGGTGTTTTTCTTGCACAATATTTAAGTGGTGCTACTCGGATCCATAATTCAACAGAAGACTGATCAGGTGAGAGCAGTAAAATACATTTCTCCAGTCAAGTAGTATTTTCTCTGGCAAGTTCTGTTACCTATTTCTAAGACTGTGAGAGTGTTGATTCTAAGGTAGTAAAATTGTTAGTGACGGGGATTTTATCTGGGCAAAATAATTTTTCATTTTGTCCAGATTTTCTCTCCAGAAGATCTGTCTTAGCTGGCTCACTTGTTTTATTTTTTTTTTTTTGTGTCCCCTACACCTTGAAAATCGTGAGAGGCAAACAGCTGAGGAAAGGAACAGATTAAGTTATTTTTGCAACTGTGAGAAGCTGAGTACAGGATAATATAATAAAACCTTTGGATAACCAGAATGGTAGGTTCTTCACTCATTTCTAATCCAGAATGCGCAAAATTATGGTTTAAGTGGAGTTGTAGTCAGTCTCTGGTAAAGTCATTGGGAGCTGAAGGGGCTGAAGCCTCCCTGTTGATATGGAATCAGTTCTGAAATGGCTTAGGAAGAAGAAAATCTGTTTTGATTTACTGCAGTCTACATCATGCCTGTAAAAATGGTCCTGAAATGTATTTTTCAGAATGCATTTTCATAAGACACCAGCATGTACAGATTTTTTACAGGGGGCTGCAAGGCATATGGGTAGTATGGAACTCTAAAGCTCTGAAACTTGTTTCTGAATCTTGTTTTAAAAAACATATAATAACATAATGTAATAATCTGGACTCCATTGCAAATTGGTACACCTCAGGTAACTTTATGAACTACATTAGAGTAACTGGCTATATATTGTTAAAAAGACTAGCTTGTGGACTAATATCTTTAATGTTCATTTATTGAAAGGCCTGGAAGAATTTTATCTATGTGATACAGAATGCTGACCTAACTGCTACATCCAAGATCAAAGCTTGCTTGCTGTGCTAGATCAACCTAATTAGAGTACAATATTTTTTATGATTATTAGATTATATATCCAGTTTATTTTACAAATAATAATAATAATCATCGGTAGATTTTGAATGTTATAGTATGGTATTTTGGGGTTTATATTGTAGGGCTCCAGCAGATGGCAGAGGAGACAGACTTTGTATAGGTGAAGGTCTCAGGTACCCTATTAAATTAGTACAAGAAAATAAGTTTTATTTGAGCTTCAGCAAACCTGCCAGTTTCCCTTCATTTCACTCAAATGGAACTAGTGTGTAGGGTTTATGAGGGCTCACATGCCCTTCATGGTTTTTGGACCTAAGTTTGTGAAAATAAAACATACTGTAAGAGGGGTTGCCCATTTGGGATCTGGAAAGATTACAAAGGTCTTTTCTCCTGTAAATTTCAGTCATTGATTTTAGATTCAGCACCTGAAGGAAAAATAGCCTATGGGGACAGTCCTGCTCTCTAACTTAAAAAAAAATATTTCATAAAAGAAGCATAAACATAAGGGGCTCTAATGTTTGTAGGCAAGAGCCAAGGCCTGTCTCTGTTCTCATTTAAATCACAGTAAACCCCAAATAATAAAACTGACATAGTCCATATGCATTATTAAGAGACTCCATTTGGTCAAGATTCCCTGTCTAATTCCATAGAACACTCAATAAAGCAGCTGTAGAAATCTCTAGATAAGTAAGAAATTGCCACGTAAATTAGTAACCCGTTCAGAGCCCTAGGTAAAAGTTAGAAAAGCAAAGTATTTTTCCTCTTTTGAAATGGGTTTGTAACATGATCTGTGCTCACCTGAATGAGAACTCCAAACCTCTCACCTGTAGGGAGAACAGCACAGACAGAAGTGTAAACATAAACAAGTGTGAACATACAGCTTGGGAATTGTGGTCTAAATTCTCCGAACCTTAGTGGGAGGAGATGTGAATAAAAGGAGAACATAGAGGAAAAAGAAAAAATATTGCAACAATCATTGTATTTTTCTGGAAGAACCATTTGTCAGTGAGGTAAGAGAATCCATATTAGGTCATGCTGATATGAGAATTTGCATCCTCAATAATATCTCAATATCCCTGGTATATCTCCATTTTCTCACGTAAATAACTATAAATGGTTCTGGATCTCCTGTGATCTCTTTTGCAAAGCAACATGTGTGGCTGCAGCAGTGTTTTTCTGGAGGGCGCTCCCTTCCCAGAGAAGTTATTTTTCTCATCAGCTTGACAGCTAAGTTAGCAAGCTTGTGCCTGGGAGATTCTGTGCTACTTTAAAAAGAGAACAACAGAGCAACTCTGTTGAATTCTTTCAGGGACCATGAACAGCCACAGTTAAACATGAAATGCTGTTCAGGAGAACAGAATTGCTCCCCCTTATGTCGAGAGCTGAAATTAGTTTTCTCATTTTATGCTATTGGTAGGATCTCTGAAATAAGTTATCTTTGACTGAACAAAGAGGGGAGTAGCTTTTTCTGATGCATGCTGCACAAACAAGGCAGAGCTTGCCTTGTTTACAGAGGCCTTACATTGTAGTAGCCTTACATTGATGGAGAATTCCTGGCAATATTTATCTGAGGAAATTGTGCTGTTGGTAACCATGTAGTGAAAAAACAACATATACATAAGTGAAAAATTTAGTTGAAGGAACTACAGCTGACACATTCCTCAAGAACATAATACCTTAAACTATTTCAAGTTTTTTCTCTGTTAATTCTGATAAACTTGTTAGTCTTTATTCAGTTAGTAAAACCATTTGTGAGGAACTTTGTTGCATGTTCTCAGTGGGGAATTGCTGTCTATCCACTGTAGGATGCCAGGTGTTCATCAAAGATCCTTTGGACAGTAGATGTCATCAGCCTTTCTGAGCTGCTCTAAAGATGCATCTGTCTTATTTATCTACTGCTATGTCTAATCTTCATTCATGTTTCAGTCTAAGCAATCAAATAATTTGTCATGTGAGTAAATGAAATTAAATGGCTTTGTGTCTAGGTCATTTCACAGTTACCATATTTACCTACATCTTTTGCAATGTTTTAGGATCAAGGGAAGCCTCTGGAAGTTTTAACAGTCATGTATTGTTGTGGTATTATTGACTGGGATTGTGAAAAATGTGAGTTTACTTTATAGTTACATGTGTTATGTCAAAGAACATAGATCCAAAATCCACAGTCTTTCAGTTCTTCACAGAATTCAGTCCACAATGAACAATGACAAAAGTTCCTGAATTTCTACACAGGAGTTTTGCACATTATAGGAGAATATACTAATGGATGAGTAATGGAATGCTTGGCAGTGTTTCTGAGGATACCTGTTAAACAGAAATTTTTAGCTGCACCAAAACTAATTAGGCATTTTTTAGTAAGACAATAATCGTGCCAGAGCCAGCAGATAACGTACTACTTACTTGTAATCAGCTTTCACTAATCACAGGAGGTAAAATTAGTTATTAGTATTGAATCACAACTTTCCATAAGTAGCAGTCTAAATCTAATTACCCTAAGTTACTTTACTTTCCACTTAATACTTTATTGTTGTCCACAAAGGTTTTGGTGAACCAGAGACTATTTATACCTGAGTTGATGATGTGCTGTCTTTTTCTTCAGTATATTTGTCCAATTGATGTGGACTGATCACATACTAATTCAGATACTGATTTTGCAGCTGGGAAGTTCATGACTCTCATTAGGGTGAAGTCTGGTATCTTGATTAATCATTTGATGTATTTTTAGGTTTCAAATTTGTGTAAACTGATGTGACCTTCTAAATTCAGTGAAACTCATATCTACATTTATAGGAAAAGAGGATTAAGCAAGAAGGGGAGGAAAAAAGCAGTATTAAAGTAGCCTTTAAAAAAAAAATAACCCAATTTTATTTCAGCAATGTATTTAATTTTTAAAATATTAAGGTGCCACAGTTTATGATAGTATGTCACCTTCTACCAGGTGCCTGTTGTCTTCAATAATACTGTGATTGTGAAGTTTTTAGAATAGCAGAACTGAAGTCAGTGGAAATAGAATTAGACCAGTGCTGAAGTCTTCTGAAAATTCTGTCCTAAAAATACTTGTGATGTCTTATAAGTTCATTCACGTGGTGAGGTCATACACTTGAACTTGAACTCAGCGCTCAATGCCTTTAGCTCTCTAGCTGGGAGTATTGGAGAGCTCACAGAAGAGGCTGCCTGCAGGAGCTGTGGGTCTCCAGCACATACACACACACAGCCCCAGGACGGGTGGCTCACAGAGAAGTCTCTGTACCTGCAGTGTAGAGACTCCAGCGTGAAAGGCTCGGGACCCTGGGCTGTGCTGTCCTGCCAGCACCTGGTGCCCAGCTGTAGTGATGAAGGCAGCTGTGCTGTTGGGTGCTGCAGCATGTGTTGGACTCCAAGTGGCATCCAAAGCCTGTAGTTCGCGGGAATGGAGTAAAAAGAGATCTGCTGCCAAGTCTATGTTGGGGATAGAAACCAGCTCCAGGCCGTTTAACTTTGGTGATTCTGGAGCAAAATCAAGATCCCCAGTGTGTAACAGAGCCATGACCTTGCATACTTCTGCTCCTGACAGGTTTAGACAAAATGAACAGGTCTAGCTCAGACTCTGAGGGGTGGTGGGGTGAAGGACATGACAGCACTGCTGAGGTTTTCAGTCTTCTCCTACCCTTCCTCTAATCTACATCATTTTAAAATAACTTTGTATGAATTTGTAGTTCTGGCAGACACTGCACAATTTGTCCCTAGATTTTACAATGCTCTAAGGTAAATAAAACGGTTTTCTGGCTCTTAGGATGGCTTTAGTGAATATATGCTGCACAAAACCTAGAAAGAAATATGGACTTTAAAAAAAAAATGAATTTTCTCTCCCAAAAGGGAATTGTGTATTGAAGTTCCAAAACAATTTTTTTCCTAAGTATTTAATGGAAATTTGTTTGGTAATGTTTTGTGGTTGTTTTTTTTTTCCCCTCTCCAAAAAGCAGTACATTTGAAAATTACTGGTTACAGCATTTCTATAAAAGAAAGTTAATATTGCTCATAAGTTGTGAGAACAGATTCCCTGCCTCAGTTTAGAAAATTGCTGAGCTTTTCTCCTCCAGTCTTTGTGGACTTGTACATGAAGTTGTATTACTGTAAGATAGCAAGCTCTGAACCCCACACATGGGTTTCAAAAGCATTCTTCAACCCAGCTCAGGGAAAGTGATTATCCATGTGGCAATTTCTTCACTGAAGTGCAGAGGGTCTGGGTTTAGGTCTGTAGAGCAAAATGTGAACTTAGCCTGAATTTAAACCTCTGAGAGATTGTTGTTTGGCTTGAGATTGTTCTAGTTTACCTGATGCCCACGGTGCCCATGTCTGCTCTACAGGACACTGTGCTGGTTGAAGGCCACTTTATCTGCGCCAGAGGCTTGTTACTTTCCATCTGGGGCTCATTATTTCCAAAACTTTGCCAGAATAAGAGCTTGTGCAACTTCTGCACCAAAGGCCAAAGCATCTAAGGCATTCCAATAGATCATCTGACTATTGTGCTGTCCTCAGATGAAAATAACCTTCTGCTAGGAGAGTTCTGCAGGCTGTGGGCACCAGCAGCTGGATCGCAGTGTGAGCACCAATGCATCAATGCCAGCAGGAGCTACATGTGGCCAGGTAGTCTATTCATGGCTTGAATTTATTAGCTATGTGTTTAAATTCACCAAAAGAGTCTGCTTAAATAAACCTGTCTGTGGTTGACCCACCATCATAAATTACTTACAAAATAAAGTATAAAACCCATGAACTTGTAAGTGTAGATCTCAGGCATAAGTCTTGCACGGAAAGGTGTTCAGGTGATTTCCTGACTCATGTGGGGCACCACAAAGATGGAGGATCTCAGCGTGAGAACAAAGAACCATTCATGCATGGGGTGTCTCAATAAGTTCTGACCTCTCCACAAAAGTTTTATTTTTGCCATTAAAAAAAAAAAAAAAAAAGTCAGTTGCAGCAGGTTGCCAAGAGTGTGTCCAGTCAGGTTTTGAGTATCTCCCTAGATGCAGAATACACCAGCTGTCTTACTGTTCTAGTGTTTGATCACCTTTGCAGTATATGGGGGATTTTTTTTTCTTATTTCTAGACAGAATTGGCTGCATTTCAATTTGTCCTCATTGTCCTTTCACTAAGCACCACTGGGAAGACTGTCTCCTTCCTTACTAAGATATTTATACACATTCACAAGATCTCCCTAATCCTTCTTTTTCTCCAGACTAAACACTCCCTCCCAGCTCTCTCAGCCTCTTTTTGAATGACAGATGTGCTACTATGTGACCCAAACTGTACTTGTAGATAGCAGACAGTCCCTTTTAATCAGCTACTAGGTAATAGGGTTTTACCTAAACTCTTCTTAAAAGGACTTGCTATTTAAGACTATTTAATTCAGTCAAAATAAACTACATTCTTTGAAGAGTGAAAAAGAAGAGTCCTTGTGCTATTATTTCTGTAAAGGTTTTTTTATTTTTATTTTATTTACTCTGGTGTTTTTTTTGGTTGGTTTTTTTTAATTATTTAATTTATTTTTTATTTGCTTAATTATTTTATTTAGTGTTATTTAGTTTAGTTTTTTTTAGTTTTTACTGTTGGTAAAAATCTACACTAAGCAGGAGAAAATTGTACATGTTTTGCTAGTCCTTACTCTTCATTCCTGGAAAAGTGTGAGAGAATCTTTCATTGCTCAGTCCTGACTTCATAGTCCAGTTAAGGAAATGCATGAGAGACTGTGAAGCCACCCAGAATAAAAGTAATGAGTCAGTCCCCAAAACTCAGTAAGCTCAGAAGCTATTTACTGAATAATTATATGTTGTTTGAGTATCTTTAGGACAGTCCTATGTTTGCCTTCTTATTTTAGGCTGAAGATTTATGTCATGCTCTCAAGCATTCATTTGAACTTGTGAGATAAAAGTAATTATGCATGTTACAAACAACATTTTTAAGCATTTCATTTTTAATTTCCATATATATATATATATATATGCATATATGCATATATACATAGAGATAGTATGCAAGGAATTCATGATAAGCTTGTATAATACTAAGTACTGCATGAAGGATGCAAAAGATGGAATAGCCAAAGTAATTGTTTTGCTTCAAGATTATTTTTCATGGAAAAATAATTTTGTGGAAATTGTCTCCTCTTTAGATTCAGTAATCCACTGAGTACAACTTTGTGGATTTTATTCTTTGAGAAAATTTTGTTTACTTTCAAGTATCTTAGATTTGATTATATACAGGTGTATATGAGGCATAATTTATTTATATTATATTATAATTTATTTAAATTATATTATAATTTATTCTGCCAAACTCAGTAGTACAACTCTGAGCAGAATAAAACCAAATGATTTCTCTGTCATAATCTGCACTTACATCTCCTTATCTCACCTCAGAATATTACAAACCATTACGACCTTTTAGAGAGGTAATTCTTTACTAACACCCAGTAGAAATTCAACAAGTCCCTGAATTACATTTAAGAGATTACAAAGGAGTCTTTTTGGTTTTCTTTGGTATTTAATATTTTCCCTGTAATTATTTTGCAGCAGATGTAAGCATCCTACTCAAGCAACTACTTTTCTGGGTAGAATGTAAATACATGATTCATTGTCCCTATGGAGCCTCCAGCACAATCCTTTAATAGCATCACATCTAATTATTAGTATAATGTTATGGTGACATATTTTTCCTTTTGTTGGTTGGGGATGCCATTGAATTAATGGGGATGGCTCACTTAGCAAAACCTGTTAAAAATCAACTTACTTTGTCTTAAGGCACAGCTTATCTAAAAGGTGACACTGCAAACATTTGATTCAGATTACATTAGATTTATTACATTTGTGAGGTTTTGAAACTCTAGAAGAATAAAACCTATTTACATACAGATTGAACCAACCAAATACAGCTGTATTTCAGTGAAAAAAAATCTTCCCTTCTTTTTCTTGATTTACACACACACACACACACACACACATGCATATATATACATGTGTCTATATATTTATATATAAGACTTTCAGTTTTTATCAGACTGTAAATATTTGGTCATCAGCTGAAATTTTTATTTTTATTTTTATTTTTATTTTTTTTTTTAATGTGCTATGCATCTGATTTTTTGGTTTTACCAGATTTTGCTACATGTAGACCTGTCCAGAGCCCACTGTGTCCTTGGGAGCAATGAAATAGGGGAGGTGGGAGTAGACATTCCCTAATGGACTAAGTAATCTATGGAAAGGAGCTGCTCCTGTGTTTGAAGGCAGAATTAATAAGTCAATATTCTGATCCTTAAACTTTTTAGTGTGGGAAGGACAATTACTGTGTTCATATATTTAATTTACCTCTCTCTATGATTTTCATCTGGACACAACTTCAGCTTATTGAAGGATGCTTTTGAGTTCTCAAGCTCTCCTTATTAGGTGAGATCCATTAGTATTGTGTTTTCAGGTGGGTGTTTTTCCATATAATCTCTCTACAGCCTCTGAGGATTTAGCACTTTCTAGTGTCTCATTTCTGTTTCAGCTGTTCTTATCCTTTAACATAAATATCACTTTGGAAAAAGAAAAGGAGGGAGAAAAAACCAAATCTACCTTGTTGCCTTTGGCAGTAGTGTAGTTGGATCAGGTCCAGCCAGGACCTGGCTGCTCAGATCAGACAATTACTGTTAGTAGTTATATCTGCTTTTGTGAAGTTGTGGACTATCAGACTTTATATGTCTGTGTTTGCAAAAGCCACAGCTTTTATGTTTAAGAATTCATAATATCCTTACATGGTGCTCTTCAACAAGGGATTTCCCTGCAATGAAACTGTTCATATTTGCAAGCAACAGTGGTACATTTTTATGAGAGGTGAACTCTTAGATTACTTGGATGAAAGACGGGTTTTTTGATAACACAAGTTTAAATGGTGCAGTGATAGCTCCTCCATTTGCAGCTATGCTGCATATTATGCAGGACTGAGAAAATAAGTAGTGTATAGAAGAAATGGCAGAAATATTTGATTCATGTTATGGTTGGAGATGGTGAAAGACATAAAATTCAGCAGATGAGTCAAATGGTGGGCAATCTGTATATCCACTGCTTGGTTTTAGAGGCCCTTTTCATATATCTGGATAGGGAATTGTAAATTGGCTGCATTGTAAAAATATGAAGATCTAGCTCTGTGGTCTGGCAGGTGTTGTAGGTCTTTGTTACGTTTTTCCAGTTTCAGGGATCCACCTGGTACTGAACTCATGATACTGAGGTTTGGTCACTGGCATTCTGCATGCAAGGTGATTTCCTTGGCTTTCACCATACATTGCACCTCCGAGTCTTGTGTAGCCAGGCATGAGACCAGACCTGAAGGCCAGGCTGCAGTGCTTTTACCTCAGTGGGTATCACAGCTCGAGCCCTTGGTGCTGGGTGCGTGGTCACTTTTTATGGCTTGAGCTTATACTGCAGAAAAGTTTGGATATAATATTAAGGAAATAATATGTAGTTGGAAATGTGTTATTTTCTTATAACAAAGGAGCATTTTGCCATTGTGTTTGTGTTATATTTTTTTACAATAAGAGGTTGATTATACCTGACACAAACAGCTGTTTTACCCAGATGCACATTTTCCATATGGAATCCTTTGTGGGACTCCAAGGCAGCCCTGCTGAGAAGGACTTGGGGGTGCTGGTGGATGAGAGGCTGGACATGACCCTGCAAGGAAGCCAGAGGTGTCCTGGGCTGCACCAAAAGCAGCGTGGGCAGTGGGGCCAGGGAGGGGATTCTGCCCCTCTGCTCTGCTCTGGAGACACCCCACCTGCAGGGCTGCATCAGCTCTGGGGTCCTCAGCAAAGGAGGAATATGTACTAATTGGAGCAGGTCCAGAGGAGGACCAACAGGATGACTAGAGGGATGCAGCACCTCTTGCGTGAGGAAAGGATGAGACAATTGAGATTGTTCAGCCTGAAGAGGAGAAGGGTGTGAGGAGGCCTAGCTGTGGCCTTCCAGTACCTGCAGGGTACAGGAAGGTTGGAGAGGGACTTTGTGTAAGAGCATGTAGTGAAAGGACAAGGAGGAATAGCTTCACACTGAAAGAAGGGGTTTAGAGATTAGATATTAGGATGAAATTTTCACTCTGAGGATGGTGATGTGCTGGAACAGGTTGCCCTGAAAACTTGTGAATGCCATATCCCTGGGTTACATGGGGCTCTGAGGAACCTGGTCCAGTGTACCTGGTCCAGGAGCCTGTGTGTCTGCCCATGATAGGGGGTTGGAACTAGATGATCTTTAAGGTCCCTTCCAACCCAAACCATTCTGTGATTCTATGATTTTGAAATGCCATAGCATGGTAAAATCAGGCTCATAAATGCCTTCTACTTAGTTTTTATAATAAATTGTCAAGTTGGGTTTTAGTGGTTTTGATAAGCTTCTGAAACAGTAAGAGACAATTCACTTTTTAAAAATTTATAACAGACCTGTTTATGCTGGCAGATTTTTATTGAAGCAGTAATTCAACTAACAATTGCACTGTCAACTCTTATCTGTAGGTAGAAAAACAAAAGCAGACATTTGTATTGAACACATATTTCATTGCTAAGTGTTATGGGAATTTTAATTTGTAACCTCTCAAAGGAAATAAATAACTTTTTTTCTCTTTCTGTTTAATGATTCCCCCCCTCCCAATCAATCAATTTTTCCCTTTGGCATCAATTTTATTTTATTTTTGGAGCTATCAATTGTAGGTGGCAGCAGGCAATTTCCTATGGATTTGACTGATGTGATGTCTTTATCCTTCTAGTCAAATTGCAAGTGTGGGGAGGAGACTAAAGAATTTGCACCTTTTCCTTTGGAAAGCTCAGATAGTATTTGATACTTGACTCCATCTTGTCTGTATCACTTTCAAGCTGGAATAGAAACATCTCCACCAAACCTTCTCTCCTGCAGGTTCTTCTTCCCTAGCAGTGAACACCATGAGCTCAGATAAATTCCCAGCACTAGTACATGGAGCTTTATAGTATGAATGAAATCTCAGATCTTACCATAGCTGTGAGCCCCATCCTTTGAGAAATATATTTCATATAATGTATCTTTATGAAATATGTATTTGGATAATTTTGTTGATTTTTCAAGTTCTCCTACTTTGTCTGTACTGCAACAACTTGTCAGCACTTCTCACTATTCACTGTGATAACTGTTATCATAAATGTTCACTAAAGTAAAATAAAATAGGGAAGATGTCTCCTGATTTTTTCGCGGGACCTTGAGCTGTGAGACAGACATATACTCCCCTTGGCTGTATTTTCTATGTGCTCTTTTGGTTGGGATGCCAGGGTGGACTCCAGAGCTGCTTGAGCCAGTGGCAGGAAAGTCCAGTGGCTCTACAGGGAAAACCAGCTCAACTATGTACTTTACTTTATTGAGAAGTACGAGATACAGTTGGAAATGTCACAGTCTCTCCTGGAAGTCAGACATTTTGAGCTTTGGACATCTGATGTTCAGCTTCTTGTCAGAATGTCTGTAATAATTACATTTGAAAGGTTTTGATGCTCTGTAATCTGAAGTAAACAAACTTTATAAAAAGAGTGATGCTAAGATGTGTTGCAGGTCATATATGGTAGAAATGCTGTCTGTCATAAATGTTCTATCAGTATATGTTTTCAAAAGAAATTTCATGCTGCATGCAACCACACATCCCCACTTAAACATAAGTAAATAAAATTGCTTTCCATACAACTGTAGACAATTTAATTAGCTTTAAAATGCATACTGTTAAAGATTTAAATTTAGTGAAATATCAATCTTCCTTGATTAATGATGCTATGGCTATGAATTAGTATATTTATTTTTAATCTGCTGTATTGATCATATTGAGTAATTTGCAAATGGGATTAGTTACTGAGCTGCATCGAAAATTTCTACTTGAAGTGGAAAGACAACAGAAAATAATTGAAACAATTGGAAAGCAGCTGGAATTAGGAATTGTTTTGTTAGTTTCGTAGTTTTGACTTTGTTATTTTTTTTCATATTCCAGTGTTTCCCCCTCCCTCCCCTTTCCTTTTGTGCTCTGGGATAATTTAGAAATAGCTAGTGATCTCATCGATCCTGTCAGGTGGTATAGTGAAGTAAATAAGGTCATTTAAGGCTTATCTTTAATATGCAATGTCATTATTTTTTCTGTGGGTCCAATCTGCAGGGCTTAATATAATTTGAAGCAGGTTTAGTCCTGTCAGCCACTGGCTTAGATTTTGAAGAGAACTTAAAAAACTAAGAGTACGTTAGTCTTTAGAAAAACATTCCCCAAGTATTATATATAAATGGATAGCACTAATCCTGTCACTTTCTACTCTATTTTTCCACAGTACCTGTTCAAAATCGATCTCCATTTATTTTCTTCCTTTGTTTTTTTTTTTTGGTTTTTTTTTTTTTTTGGAGGGGGTAGGTATTTTTTTATTTTTTTTTATTTTACTGCTTTTGATTTGCATGCATAATCTGTATATTGCCGAGAACCCTCAAACTCCATTTTCACCTCTTGGAAGGCACTCAGCATTTCTCAAGGTTAGACTCAGTGTTAAAATCATCACAGTTGAGATTTGTTTCTAATTTTAGATGTGACACCATCTTTTGTGACATGATGTGACCATATTTGTGAGGAAGACGATAGGATTGCAAGACTCATATCTCTAGCCTTGTATTTAATATAAAAAAAACAAAGATGGGGAAATCTCAAAAGAGGTGATTTTACTGGCCTACTGTCTCTTCATTCTCATATAAATAAGAAAATACAAAGCAATCCATGAACTTTTGCAACTAAACTGACAGGATTTTGTTAAAACAAGGATAGAGTGGAAAATCAACATAATAGTTATTAATATATGGAAATATGGAAAACAAGGGGACAGCTGGCTTGATGCCAGGTTTAATGATGACACTTTTCAAACCTGCTCCACTCGTGTATTTGTAGAGCTCACAAAGGAGATCTTACAGCTGAAGGCAATGGTACACTCTAGGCATGACCAACCTTCACTGCATACCTCTAACATTAGCTCACTACGGTTATTTTAAGCTTTTCTTTTAATATAACCTAGTAATTTCTTTGCTATTTTTTGCTTAGTTGGTATAAAGCACCTGTAAACACCAGGGCTTAACGTCCTGGTAGGATGATAGACCTCACTCCCTTCTGTTATTGTTACTTCTAGAAAGTTTATTTTATCATGAAAACAGACTGAGTCACTCAGATGAGCTTTTTTTTTTAAAAAAAAAACTTGCTTGCTGATGTTATACCTTCTCCTTAAGCAATTTAAGTTTCTATTGAATTGATAATTATCAATATTCAGCTAATAAAAGAAGACTGGTGCCAGACTTGTAGGTCCATGGATGACAAGTTCTGTGAACTCTTTTCTTTTATGTGTGAGTGAAAGTGCAAAGTTAAAAGTTGCTTCAAAATAGTCTCCTGTTGTCTCCACAGTACCATCCATGCACATTGTTCTTAAAGGAAAAAATAGAAAGTGCCCTTCCACAAGAACACACTCTTGAAATGAAAATGTAAGAATTTATTAGATTTAGATAGGACAGTATCTGTAGAGAACTGAAGAAATCGTTGGAATTTAGACACCTAGGTATGTTGAGAAAGCCTTGCTGTATGCTTTGCAAGCTCATCCTGTTTGGTGACGTTGAACATACTCTTTTAAGTCATTGTATCTTGTTCAGTCTCAGACTGATAAACAATGTGGTTTTTCCCAGAGTGCCATTTTTCTGTGTTTGTTTTTCTAGCAGACTTCCAAGTTGCACAGTAACTATCCCTCTTCTGCAACCACCTTCCACTCCTCCTTTTCTATTCAGGGTGCAACTCCCTTTCTGTGCACAGTGGAAAGACTGTTTTCTGTTCTGTAATAAAAAGCCTACCTTTGTTTCACATTTGCCAAAAATACGGTTTTATACCTCTCTGTTTTCCATATAACAAATGCTAAAATTGCCTCTGGAGAGATTACAAATGGTGAAAATTAAGTATACAAGCCCTTTAGTATATTGTCAGTGTTCTTACATCTACTTCGACATGATGAGTCAAAAGGAAATTATGCTTTTGGATGCTTTCCCTTTCAGTTGGAATTGCATCAATTTATCACATGAAAATGCTGAATTCAAGAATCACCTCTGTTATTTAAGTGGCAAAACAAGATGGGACTCTACCAGTTTGTTGGCTTTTAAAGCGCTAGACATTTCCAAGGGGAAAGAGACACAAGGTTAAGAGCAATGAAATTTAAAATGTAAATTTTTGGATGCTATAAACACCATTATCCTCTCAAAAAAAAAAAAAAAAAAAAAGAGACACAAGGTTAAGAGCAATGAAATTTAAAATGTAAATTTTTGGATGCTATAAACACCATTATCCTCTCAAAAAAAAAAAAAAAAAAGGAATGGGATGTGACAAAATTCTCTGTGTTTGAAGTTTACGTTGAATTTGAGGACTCAGAGGGAGAATTTCAGTAGGTGAGACAACAAATCCTGCAGCATCTCTATAGACAGGAAAGATAAAGGTTTACAAGTACAATAAGAAAACAAGCAGTAAAAAACATATTTTGAATTAGATCTGATTAAGAATGTTCGGGCTGTTAATAAGTAAAGAAATTGCAGTGCACAATATCTATTAAAGGATCAAAGAGGAAGAAGCAAATGTGTGAAATATAGTGATAAATACAGACTGATGAAGATAAAAACAAAAAATCAGTGATCAGAAGCTTCTGGGAGAAGAGATTGTGGAGCACTCTGTGCAGAAACTATAGAAAGTAAATACAAAAGAAAAAACTGTAAATAAAATAGGAAAAAAAGAAGTAAATGAGAGAGGCATTCATCTATGCATGAAAAGAATGACAGAGCTCATAAATGTTTGACATTAGCCATTTCTAAAGGAATGCTTTGCATCTCTTTTTGAGATCAATATTCAGCAGAGATTATGATGGCAGTTAAAACCTTGTGAATTCTGAATTAGTGGGTTTGGAATAAATACAAATTCTTATGATTACAAGATATTTTTGTAGCTGGTAGCAGACCAGTGGAAGAACTTTTCTTGCAGAAGCGCAGGCTGTTGGTGAATCTATAAAATACCTGGAAGAAAGGAGCTGGCAGTGCAGGAAAGAAGCAATGGCAATGGTATTTGTAGAGCTTATAAAGGAGATCTTACAGCTGAAGGCAGTGGTACACTGACAGTACATACAATGACAGTACAAAGACACAACCACTTTTTCATCTGATAGGAGGCACTTTATGTTTATCATCACAAGCCTCTTCCAAGTAATTTTTTCAGCCTGGTTGGAAATATCTTGGCTGTATGTATAAACTTTGTCAGATAGGCAAGAACCATATTACCTGGTAATGCCAGTGATTTTCTGAGCAAAAGAGCTCAAATCCTTATATTGACCTATGGAGGAAATTTTTATTCTTTAAAAAAAACTTTATTTTTTAAAAAAAGTTTTTATCTTTTGGGAGGCTTTCACAAACACAAGAATAGCATGGGAGAAACCTCAGAAGTGTCTTTTGTCTGAGATTTTACCAAGTGAAGCATGGAAGGGGTCACCATTTCAGCAGTGAATGAAAGGTGGAGTTAAAGGAGAAGAGCAGGACAGTTGTGTTTGTGTTTGAGGAAAGACCAGCACAAGGAAGGAAAACTGTAGAAGAGATGGTCCTCAGTTACTGTTTTTTCCCTTGGAAAACACTATTCTTTTTGATGGGAGTAGTAAACAAAGAAGGAAAGAATTACATTTATAAATGGGTCCCACAATACAAAGACTTCTGGTCAGTTTGAAAAAAACATACTATGGAAATATTTACCCTATTGGCAAATGAGGTTTCCAGACTCATGAGAAAGGTATCAAGAGGACTGGTTAATTTAATCTTGATGGGAGCAGAGACAATTTATCATGGTCAATCATTGTTTAAATATTCTTATTCCAAAAATAGACTGAAGCTATCTGACCATGCCAGGTCTGAGCTGGAGATGAAATAGAAGGAGCAGGGTGTGTATGGCCACAGCTTCAGCTGAATGGGAAGAAAGGTTCTTTAGTTGATCTCATTAACTTGTCAGTGTACAACAGATTGAATGGCAGAAATGTTTACTCACAAGTATGCATGTGATTTTTAGGTTTTTTTGTTTGTTTGTTTTTTTCTTTTAATTCATTATTTTGGGCTAAAATTTATGATTTTTTTCTTTAGAACAAAGCGTTTAGTGTCTACATGAGTGAGATTTGCTGCTTGCCACAACTATTGCTACGCTGTCTTGTTTCTCCTTGTGAATGGAAATACCAGTAAGTTGTAAGCCTTGGAATCTAGAGACATAAATTTTTTTTTAGCTATGTTTTTTTTTGCAAGTGGCAATGTTCTGTAGTTTACAGAACTACATAAAATGTTCTGAAGAGAAGGACAAGTTAAGGGAGCACAGGTAAAAACAGAAAGCTTTTGAAATATGAAAGCAAGCAGAATCTTTTTGTGCTCATCTCTAGCTTTTGAAGAAAAAACATCTACTCATGTGGTTTAGGGAGATCATATGCAATTTTATTTTGGAAATAATCGGCTATCTAAAGTAATTTAGGCTCTACAAAGCATTGACAGCCATGGGTAGCAATCAGTATTGCCAATTCCCTGTGGAAGGATGCAGTTTACCAGTTGCTAACTGACTGTGTGCTATAGAAAATAGACTTTTTGGCAAAAGTGTTTTAGCATAAATAAAGTGTATGTTCTCAACTTCCATGATGTCTGAGCACCCTTAAAGCACTTTCTAAACAATAATGTGTTTTAATAAACAGCATACTGCTGTTTATTCCCTTTGGACGGATGGGGAACTAAACATAGGGAGTATGGGATCTCTGATCACTGGAAATCTGTGATCAGCAATTGCTATTCAAGAACACTCAATCCTAGTCCCCTAACAATTTTGGGGATTATTGAAACATTCATTAACCCTCCCTCATGGGTACTTTTAAGAAATACATGATGAATACATAAAAGGAAAAATGCCACATTATCTTTTTAAATGTTACCACAGGAAAAGTAGAAACCTGTAAGAAAAAAAAAAATCAAAAAAAGTCCACTAGTGTTTTGTATGTATCTTGTAGCTATGTGAATGAAAAGCAAATTTTCTTCTTGGTACTGCCAGACTAGGACAGCTGAAGGTCTTGCTTTCTGCCAGTGAAAAATTACGTTGCTTCAAGTAGAGAAAAAAAAATGTTACTTTGTCAAATATAGGAATTGGTCATCCATGAGAGACAGAAATAGATTATTTCATGCTCCCAATGACAGTGAATGGCAGAAGCCATGTTCAGGCTGCTTTGCTGTGTTGTATGTGAAATCAGGTAATGATAATGCACTTTCCAAGATGACAAGGATTCACCCCTCTTACAGAATGGGTAAAATAGTATCTTACCAAATCTTGCCTGCAAATTGAAAATTTTAAAACTGCATTATTAATTAAATTTAATGATGGACAAAATTAATTCTCTTCAAGTCTGTGTGTTGAGCAGAATAGCACATAACAAGCCTTACTGTGTATCGTTTTTCTCTTCCAAAGACAATGAAAATAAATGTAAACCTTATCAAATGGGATGACCAAATTATATGGATTGTTTATCAGCCTCTCCTGTGATGCCAGCAGTGTTGAGACTGTCCCTTTGTCTGCTCAATGCATAAATGGCACACTGATTGCTGCCTCCTCTGAGACAGGAAAATTACAGGCTGGTGGGGAGTTTTGCACACAAGCATTTAAAGATGTGGAGGAAACCAGAATCCATTAGCTAGTCTAAGTCCTAAGGTACCCTAAATTTCATCTGAATTTCTGTGAGAAATAAAGGCATCAGATGAAGTCAGGTAGAAATTGCCTAACCTAATATTCCTTTTTTTACATCATCAGAAAATAGTGTGTTCTGTATAGTAACTAATTAAAGAATACTGTTCTCCTTTTCAAAGGAAACCTGAACTGTTTCTTTAACTAATGCAAGTTAGGTCTATGCCAGCATGGCTACAAATCGTTAAAACCTTGAAGCTCTAAAAGAACCTGCTTGGAGTTCTAAGATTTTTTTTCTTCCCCCCATAGTGGCCAAAATACTTTTGAGTGCTGTTGGCTTTGTGCATATCTTTAAATGATGGTGGCTAGTTTAAGTGGTCAGTTATGTTGATTATATGTATTAATATATAAAATGACCATTTATATATTTATATATATCATTTATATAGACCATATATATATATATAAATATATAAATAAATATAAATATATATATATATAAAATGGATTGTCTATATAGGTTTTCTTTGATTCATCAATGTCTTCAATATGCAAATCTTTTTGAATACCTGTCATATCAGTTAGTAAAAAGAGTTCTGTGTTGGTATAGCTCTGTCAGGAGTCCTTTGAACTTCTGTCACTGTGCTTGTGGTTTGATGAGGCAGAGGATCTCATAAGGATAAAAAGTTCTTGCTTTTCGTGCTTCAGCTGTTGGGGGTCTTGCCTTTTTTGTCTGTGCTTTTTGAGCTGTACTGGAAAACTGATCTGATCTGATTTCCTTTCAAATGAATAAATACATGTAAAATCTTGCCATCAGAACAAGCAAAGTAGCAGGAGCACATAAGGAGCTCCATAACATGATGTTATCAGTGAAGCCTGTGTCCCATCCGACTAAACATCTTTCTACCGATCAGCAGTGCAGCAAGACTGCAGCAATGACTGTTTTGATTTAAATGTTCCAAAAATATGTTGTTTAGCACACATGGTCTTCTTTAGATGATGGTCAGATTTAGGATTCTTGAGAAATGTCATGTCCTCAGATTCATGCATGAGAAACACATTCTTTTCCAATTCCACTGGAGAAGAAATTACTGAAGAAGTTACCATGATCATTTGATCCAGCCCTCCACAGATGCAGGTCACTCTGAAGGAGTTACATAGCCACTAATGGTCTACTGACCACCCCTGTCCTTTCCCTCTCCTTGCACTGCAGTCGTGTGCACAAACCCCTTTGTGGCATCCTGGGACAAGCTTGTGGTCTTTGGATCAGAAGGCCAAGTATCACAAAACAGCTGAGTTCCAGAAAAAGCGTGTGGGAAATGAAAGCACATCCCAATCTTGTTTGTTGGTGGTGCCTGCAGTGCTAAATAAGTTGGCAAAAAAATGGAATGGGAGCCATAGGACTGTAAAAGATTGACTGATGATATATTTCTGTTGGCAACCATCCTGGTGTATTTCCAGCCCGACATTCTTTTTGGTAGGTATGCCTTGGAGATTTCCCCTTGCAAATATAGTTAGTTGCTCAACTTCTCAACTTATTCATTCTCTGTTGGGTCCCAGAATAGCATACTGTGTCTCTGAATTGCTGGAGGCTTTCTGCTGCATCTGAGAGGACACTAAATGAACAAAAGCACATACAATGATTTAGGGCCCAAGTCAATAAAATACTCAATCATTACATGTTTTAATCAGGACACTTGCTTATGTACCTTTTAGGTTTTTTTGTTGTTGTTGTTGTTTATATCAGTGTACTTGTGCTTTAGTATTTCAGCTGTGATGTGTGACACCAATAGCTAAAAGTGCTTTAAATCTGTTTAAATTTTTATACACACACATGAGATATTTTTATGAGAAATGTGCTTTCTATGCCTGTAAATTAGTGATTGAAAGAAAATTATGTGATTAAATAGCTTACAATAGCATTTTATTTGAAGTTTCTAAATAAAACCAGCTCTGCTGTGTTACTTCAAGTAAATTATTCCTTAAATGCAAGGTTGTCACATTCATGTACAGTCCAAAAATGAAGACAAGCATTTCTTTAGAATGGTGAGCAAATTAATATTATAAAACATGAGGATGTTATTTTTAGAAGCATTCTTACTGGTAATTAAAATAAAAAATAAAGTTTGACCAAATTTAAGCCTGTTTCATCATACTGGTAATTAACTTACGTGGATTTTTTTCAGCCCTATTATTATTACAGCACATCTATTTTTATTTAAGGTGGTGCCCAAATTTGCTGCACCCCTTTTTCATATAACACAAAACCAGTCTCATGGCTTTAGTTATCATCCTTTGTCTTCTGAGATGTGGAAAGCTGCTAAGTCATGGCAGGTAAACCATTTGCTAACTGTATGTTCACTTTATAGTTGCCCAAGTTTTATGTCTCCACCTTTTTAGCTTTGCTTTTTTTTCTCTGGAATTCTGGCAGAGGTAAGGAGAGAAGATGGAGAAAAATATTAAAGATAATCTGGACTGCAATTTCTTTATTCATTCATGTGGACACAGTCCACATTTGATACATGCCACCTTGATCTGTCTAGCTTTTGTCCCTTGATACGTTTAGCCAAGACTGCCACTTATCCTGTGTATAACATTATTTTGTGGGCTCCTGAAAGTGCACTCATATTTTTCATAGACTAAACATAACACTTTGTTTGGATTATATTCATATTAAAAAAAATATAAAAATCCAAATCTCTGTACTTTGTATTGAAATGTACTTAGCAGTTTATTTCATTGGCAAGTGCTTTAACAAGAGGGGAAGGGACTGGAAATGAAGTGCAGCCACAGCATGCACAGACTAGTCCATCTGTGACTGACAACTTGTGTGAGACCTGGCATGTGATAGTGCAGATACTCTGATTTGTTGACTGAAAAATATTGTTTTCCTGCCATTATCACCTGCCTTGCCACCCTGTTCTCTTGACTACCAACCAGCAAGGTATGAAATGCATAGATTACTGCTATGATATTTTTAGAACAGGCCTTGAGCCCAAGTTTGATCCAACATTTTGAATGGTCAGAAGCTGAAGGTCATAGAAAATAGTCTCTTCTCTGCTCATGGCATTGGGATTCCAGCACTAGCAGTTACTTTTCACTTACTACTTCTTTTTAGGACTGCCCTTTCCCAGCAGCAATTAGGGTTGAAGTTACTACAAGAGGTTTCCCCTCCCAGATTCCTTAGAAGACATAAATATATCTGATTGATGTGGATTAGAATGGGAGTATTGTCTGAACATGGATTCACTGTATCATCTTCTTGCTTCCCCAGGTTTTCAATGCAAATTATCAGTTCTGAACTATGCAATTTTTTAGCCATTGCACAGTGCTTTGAGGCTCAGAAGAATCTGGCAAGTTTTTTGTGACCAGTTCTCATTCTAGGAAACTAGGGCTTGGGATCAGCCTTGTCCCTTTGTCCTAGAGAGCTCGAGCACCCACATCTTTCTCCTTTAAGCCACAGATGGGACAGATGAGGGACATGTGGAAGCAGCAGCTGCAGCTGCCCATGTCTGCCTGCTGAGGTGTGACTTTGCTGGGCATTTGCTGTGGCTTTCCTCTCAATTTGTTCCTTCACTTCTGTGGGATCAAGTGCCTAGCAAATTGAACATTGCAAGATTTGGCTCAATCAGCTTGAAGGATGGATAAAAGCCTTCTTAGAGCTGGTTTGGCCTTAGGAATACCAGTAGGATGCCCGTATTTACAAAAGTCAAGCTTGTGACACATTTTGGCAGTGCCGTAGTACATTTTAAATATATTTTCAGTTGCAGTAAGTAGCTGCATTAAGATTTTCAAGGTGGTTTGCTTAACTAAAGGGAGAGGTTATATTTTCTTGAAATGTGTGTGTGCTGTAATTTTCATTTTCATTTCAGATTGAAACCTTGCTTTCCATTGTATTTTGATTTTTTCCCCTCTTTTGCAATTAATCAATTTGTTGGCTACACAAGGAAAATTAAGATCATACTTCTCCTCAGCAGATATCCTGGTTCTACTGAAGTCAGGCAAAATATTTACAGTTTATCCAATGAAGTCACAGTTTCATCCTTTTAGCATTGCCCCAAATTCACCAACAGCTCCCAAGCTGGTGAATATTGGTAACATTTTGGGTTGCAGATCTTTTCCTTATCAAATTCAAGAGGATGAACAAAATTAGATGAAAACTGTATCTGGGTTCACAGAAACATTTTGAAAAAAAAAAAAAAAAAAAAAAAGACCAGGAGAAGATTGTTGCCATGCTGGCCCAGCTAACCATGAGGATTTTGTGTGGTTTCACAACGTTATTGACCAGTATGAGATATGACCTTTTCAGAGTGCAGCAGTGGTCAATTTGTTACTGCTCTCAGGGGCATGTTTGTGCATCCAATGCTGTTTCTCCATGTGCTTGAATGCTCCCCTGTGAGGGCTGGAGATGCTGGGAGAGGAAGGAGATCCAAGCAGGCAGCACACTGGTGTGTGCACACAGCTGAGCACATGGTCTGCCACCTCAGGTCCATTCCTTGGCCCACACATTAAAGGAGGCCCTTTTTAGCGCTGTGTGTGAAATGGTTTTTTCTTGGCTAAGCTTCCAGTGGCTTGTAGTGACAGTTCACTGACTTAATTTATTTTTTTTTTATCTTTAAGAAAACATCTTACTTGTTTCAAAATTTAAAAGAGTAATTGTTCCAATGTACCTTGGTATCTATCTACTATAAATCTGCTATAAATTTATTACAACTTTATAATCAGCTTGTAATATATTATGTAAAGCCACCCCATCACTTCATGAATCCAAGCCTGTATTTAGAAAGACCCTATTTTTGAAATATAATTACTTGATGTAAAAGGGCAGCTTTGAATAGCAAAATGAAGCAAACATTCTGTGGAGTTTTTTTCCCCCCAAAGGCTTTTTTCCCGAGTTATTTACAGTGCACTCAATTGTTCTACTCTATTCCAGTATTGTAGGAAAGTAAACATACTTTGGACTAAGAAAAAAAGAACAAAAATTAAGCCTCTGCTTTTCAGGAGAGGAAGATTTCAAATAATAAAATTATTTCTGATATAGGAACAATTTGTTTAGTTTTGTATATGTTACTGTGGAATGTATTATTCCATCAATTCCATCAATTAAGCAATACTTAGTAGTTCTTTTTAGTGTTGAAGGTACCTGAAGTGGGAACTGGCTGGTGGATGTGGCAGTATTTACATTAATGATTGGACTCAACGATCTTAGAGGTCTTTTTCAATCTAAACAATTCTATGATTCTATCCCTATGATCTTACCTTTTAGAGCCATGAGATAAGATCTGTCTGAGTTCTACAAGACCTGCCTTAAGCTTGACTCCCAGAACTGTTAAAGCTTTCTTTTCAGAGACATGGTCAGTATTGATGTAAAGCTCATTTGTAACTTGCTGCAGTGTTTGAAGCATGCTTTAAATGCATGTCCACCTCTGGCTTGAGTTTTTATAATCGATTTTTCTTAAGGCCTTTTTTCTTAAAAGAAAGACCATTTTGCTACCCCACTGGACATCATGCCCTGTGTATTGTAGACAATGCCAAGACACCCCTAGGCTTTATCAATAAGCTTACTACCACAAGTCTTTAAGTTTCCACTTTTCAAAGGCTTTCCAAACCCATTTTATGCGTGTGGCATGTCTAGCCATCCTTAGTTTTTCAGTGTTCTTTTTGAAGTATTTATACTGGGAGAAGTTACAATATTCAAAGATATTCTGTGAGATGTATAACATCTTACTGCTTTTATTCAGTAGAAACTTGTTTTATTTCCAAGGATTTTATTAGCCTTTTTGGTCCTGGTGTAATCCTAGGAGCTTTTTTTTTGGTTGGCTGGCTTCTGCTATGATTCCAAATCCTTTGCATGGCCATTGGTTTCCACAGTTCAATTCTCCAGGCAGCATGCATGGCCTACATTTCTTGTCTTAAATCCAAAAAAAACCACTCAATCCCAGGCATATATTACAAGCTAGAGATGGTGTTCCTATTGGTTTTCCAGCCATAGGGATTTAGTAATCTGTTGTCCAGGAGCAGTGACCAGGTGATCTGACCTGCCAGACTACCCATGATTAGGAGATGCAGTGCAAAACCCTGCAAGGAGGTTCAGATTATCTGCTCATTAGGTGTGCAACAAGCTTGAAATGCCTGGAGGATGCTGAACATATTGGCAGCTGTCCCAGGTGATGTGCTTGAGTGTTCATTTCTGCATTTGCACCCAGGTGTGCCTGGTGGAGCCAGGAGCAGCAGACACAGCGCTGATGTCTCTCTAAGGAAGGTGGGCATAGCCATCAAGAGCCAGGAAATCTCATATTGCTCATATCTTCTCTAAACTCATGAATGGCATAAAAGGGACAAAGTGCTTTGCTGCTCTGAGACATTTATTTGTCAGTATCTGATGTTGCTTTGGCTTCTGTTGTTTATGTACAATTTACCTCAGTCTTGCCACCAAACATGGAGATTATAGTGCCAACCTGATAAATAACTTTGTCAACAGAATAAATGAATTCTGTATATTTTCCCTAACCTAAATTTATTTACTTCATAGCTCTATATTAGTGTTAGGGTCTTTTTATTACTTGAGCTTTGTGATTCAGGAAAGCAACTTTGAATTTCTGAAGCCCTTAAGCATATGCTTAACTGAAGCCTTGTTCTTATAATCAACTATTCGCTGTTGAGCTGCCATGAATCTAAGACTTAATTTCTAGTAAATTTATTTATGTGAACAAAAAGTTGTATTTTAGAAGAAGAAAGAAGTGATGTCATCAACTAGTTACAAAACCCCTGAGCTAATTTGCATGAGAAAGATGCAAGGCTCTTTGTATTCTTATACAAGAGATGATAAGAGAGCCATACATTTATCTAGTGTAGCACTTCTTATCCTCAAAACTTTGTAAAGTTTTATTCTCCATTGTTCGTCACAAAATCCCCTAAAGCTACAGATATGCCTTTCTTTGTCCCAGAAAATTCCTTTGAAGCTTGACTTGAGCTAAAACACTAGAATTGCAGTTTTCTCTGCACTTAAAAAATGTCCATCACATGGTTTCCCAGCACTGCAAAGAAGAGCACCATGTACTCCTGCACAGGCAGTGCCAAGGCTTGCTACACAGAGAATTGGTTGGAAACATTCCTGTACTTTGTATTTCTAACCAGAGCACATGGATTAAGTGATCCATTCTAACTCCTCCAGGGGCTTGGAATATGGTCCCTTGGTTCCAAGAGGGAGCAGGACCCGATCATTAGAGCATCTCCCCTGATTTCTTTCTGCTCCCAAACCATCTGTTTCTCTGTGGTAATAGTCTTTTGCTGTTCGTTACCGTGGTTAATCCTCTAGCGTAAGCTGTAGTAATTTATGCTGGATGTTTGGGTTTCATGTGGTACTAATGGTATCTAATGAACTGTGGCTTCAGAAACATCTGTTCTATACAATAGTTAATTTTTTTATTTTCTTTCCTTTTTTTTTTAATCCCAGTGATTGGATACACAGAAACGGTTAGGAAGTCTTTAGGCTGCAAAGATTAGAACTCAAACCTTTGGTACTGAAATAGGCCAAATTTAATACTACTCATGCAACCTTAATTTAGCCCCCACTTGTTTATGAATTGTTTGACATTGATGCATATTGTTACTCGCTGCCTTTTCACTTGCCAAATGAAAAAGAGGCTGAAAGAAGGTTGAATGGGACACCTGTAAGATGGCAGGTGTCACTTAGGCATATGACTAGAAGCTAGAGAATATCTCTTTTTTCAACATGTTCAATATTTGTGTGATACAATTGAGCAATATGACAAAAAAAAAATCTATGCAAGTATTCATTTAAAAGTAAGAAACCTGCAAAAGTTGAAACTAAATTGTTAATATTAATAAAGGCAATGCTCCAGAATAGCATGAGTGAGAAAAGGGATGTGCTAAAAACAATCGGTAATATACTGTTTGTACTTTGGAAAGAAAATAAAAATTAAATTAAAAAAAAAGACAAAAGTGTTACTTAATTATAATGTTGCAGAGTTAATAATGCAATAGAAATCCTAGCTCTTTCAAATTTGAGGACTTCATTTCTCAGTCTTCATGTTGCAGTAATGTGGTTTCCAGATTTAATTTCCTTATATTTATTTGTTTTTAACAACTCAGAGGGAAAATAAGAGAAACACATTGTGAAAATACTATAATGAGATCACAGTGCTACTAACATGCCTTACGTTTTCTATAAAGTGCCTGATTGCATTTGGAGTCTCCTCAGCAGCACTAAATCATTTCAGCAGTTTACTCTCACTGCCAGTGTCATTAAACTTCTCCAAGTTTAGGAAATGCATTTGAAAAAAATAGAAAAAAATCTCCTCATGTTCCTGTATGAAAATGTCACCTTATAACATCCATAGCTTCAAAAATAAAAACCAGATTTTCTGCAGGCACGAACCCTTTATCCTTCCCCTGTGGGACTCTTTAAGAGCTCCTTAAATTCACATGATCATGCAGCTAAAGTCTGGGCTGACTCAGCAAAGTGTTTAACTATGTGCTTAAATTCTATTGCAATCAATAGAATTTGAGAATGTGCTTAAATACTATGTTGAAAAGAAATGGATTTACACGTGTTTTAAACTTAAGCATGTACCAAAGTAGGCTTATAATATGTCAAAGCAAGTCGGAAGAATTCAGGTTGTAAAAACCCTACCTTTGGGGTGACTGACTTCATAGCTAAAATATTTTTATATAGTTTTTATGTATCATCTAAAATGTAAAGCATAATGCTGTAGCTATTATGGTCTGTGAGTTAGTGAACGTAAGACAGTTTATGTGTCTGTCAGTTTAAAACAGGTACATCAAAATTAAGAACACTTGCAGCTAAATATCTAAATTTATATTTTCTGGTCTTGAATATAGCTTGCTTTAAGTTAGTTACTGAAGTAGTTGAAATAATTTATAGCTGTGAACACTATCTTTAAAAACGCAGCTGCATGTATAAGAAGTAATAAACACATAGGGGTACCTTAATACCAGGATGCCACACTCCACAGTTTTCCTTGTTCTGACCTGTTTTTTACTTATTCCTCCCGCGTTTCCCTGTAATATGAAACTTGATTATTTTGAGGCGCTGAATCACCAAACAGCGTCATGTTCTGTTTGGCTGAAAGGCATAAGCAATTCCACTTTTTCTATTTACTTCTGTCTATAAAAAGCTTTTTCTGCCTTAGAGGAGATTTCTCTTTCTACCGTTGCTGCCTCTTGCACTGTGTTAAACTACCCTGTACTGTAGAAAGGACAGATATTTCCCACAAAACATTTGGGTATTTTTATTTTATTTTCCTGAGAAAATGTTTATGGTACCAAATGGTCAGCAATCAGTGATGCAATGGTATGAGTTGTGCCCGTTGGAAATCTTGCACTGTAACACCCTACCTGTGTCTGTGCTGCCCCTGCCCCTGCTCATGCCCCTTTGCAGACTGGCTGCCACCCGCAGAGCTTCACTGCTTCCCCAGGAGCCTGGGAAAACAGGGGTAGGGGAGGAAAACGCCACGGAGAGCCGGGTGGCAAGGAGATATAGGTGCTGCCTTGAGGATTCTGCAGGGAAAACCCCTGCTGCTGCCTGCTGCTCCCATCTCTCTCTGTCCAGGGAGCAGCTCCTAACTCTCAGCAGGGCCAGGTGGAAGCACGTGGAGGCAAACAAAGGTTTGGGATGACAGGAAGACTTGAGCCACAGATTTCCTAGGTACCATCAAGCAGCCAAACATCACGGGAGTGTCACAGTACTTTGTTACTGGGAATCTTTTCTTCAGTAACACAATTGTGAGAAGTATATTTAAAAATATACTGCCCTTGGCTGTGATCTGTCATGTAAGCTAAAGAGCATATGGAAGAGTCTTCACCAAAAGGCAGAAGAGAGCCCCAAATTCTTGTCTTCAGGAGCAAAATATTACATTGATACTTGAGAATTTTGTGGATTTCTGGAAAGTTCCAGTACAGCTTCTGTATTGGTTTCTTATTATTATGGCGAGGAATCACATCCCAGTGGCCACTGTTGCTCCTGTTGAGCAGGAACATGGAAGCAGACTTACAATTTTGGTAGGAGAGTAGTCAAGCTGCTGTATCATACAGGTAGCAACAGGCTTTGGTCACCTGTATAAAAAGTGCTGTAAGGCAGGGTAGGATTCCAAGAAGTAAAGTACTGTCTGTAACACTGAAATAAAAGTTATCTGTGTGTAGATATATTAATCATCAAATGAGATACAACTTTTTGAAACACCGGTATGAAAAATGAACTTCACATGTGTGAAACTTGCAAACCACAGAGGAGCATGGTGCTGTTTTCTGATACACTGTCAAAAGCTGCTCTTCTGAAACCACATCATCTTGAAGAACTAAAAAAGACGCTGTGTAAATTGCCTAATGCTTTTAAAAATAAGTGTGAACTACTCAGCCCCTCTCCAAATTTTAGCAAGTCAACCAAATAGTGCATAGTCGGTAAGCGTGTCTAACCCGCTGTGCCACCACTGGTGACTTACTATAAGAATTATATGTAGCATGCTAAATACGGAAAGGCTGCTTATAGCTGCACGCACAAAACGCGGTCCCGCACTGACATCTGCCCCCGCCTTCTGCTCCCCCCGGCCCGATGAGCTGCAGAAATCGCCTCTCCGGCGGCGGCTGCGGGTCCTGCAGGGAGCTGGCGGCCGCCTGGCTCCGCTGCCAAAGCCAACTGTGGCGTAGCCAGAGAAACGGGCAGCAAAAATAGAACAGCAGGATGGCTGCGCGTGGGCGAGGCAGAAACCACATCGCCAGCAAAACCTCCCGGCGTTATTTTAGGACCGATACAGACAGAGGCCGTGGCGTTCTGCTCTCTTTTCACAAAACACTCCCCGGGGGAGGGTGAGCGGGGAGAGGGGCGCGAGTCCCGGGCGAGGACCGTCCCTGTCCGGCTCCTGCCTCCCTGGCGTATCCCCAGTGACACGGGCTGGGCAGGGGGAAGGGGTTAATCGAGCTCGGGGCCGGGCGGCGCGCAGAGGACGGGCGGCGGTTTGAAAGACAGAGACTGGACAGCTGTGTTTGCTGTGGTATTTTTAAACGCATTAATGCAGGCTCCAATCACCCGGCCATGCTTGACCTATTTTTGGCTCAGGCCGGCCATTGTTCTATTTCTGCCGCCGCTGGGCCACGAGGGTGTCAATTCAAATGCAAATGAGTTATCGCTGCTGCTCCCGCCAACTTCGCCCAGGCGCCTGGCCGAGGGACAGCCGGGAGCGGAGAGGGACGCGGGCACAGCAACGCGGGGCTAGGCTCGGGTCAACTCGGTTAAACCCTCCGCGGCTCCCGGTCCCTGGAAAGGTGGCTTATTCGGTTTGATGGTTTGTTAGAGGCAGTTTCCCCCCACCCGCCCTGCCAGGAAGCCCAAAGCGCAGAGATATCTCTTCACTTCTTCTTCCACCTGCCGCTGGCTGCCCGAACGCAACTGCTCAAACTCGGCAGCGCTCAGCCCCCCGCACGCTCACGGCTCCCTTCCTGCGGGCGGGGGCTGCCGACACCGGATTTGGGCTCCTTCCCTCTCCTCATAGATACTTGTGCAAATGCTTAAACACTGCTAATTGCCGAAGCATATTACCTTACAACCCTCGCTGGAGGAGGTAGGACCGCAGAGGGTCGTGCCCGACGCCTGTGTGCAAGTGCAGTGATGAATCTCTTGTGTAGCTGAAGTGCAGACCAGTTGGAATATGCTGCAGACAATTTACGAGAGTGAATCGTGTTTTTCCTCAGATGGGGTTTCTGGACGTGAACAGCTCTTGGCTCAGCAAAGAATGCACAGTATGATCAGCCCAGGTAAGAGACAGCTCCGTGCCTTAGACTTGAGTGGCAGACGGGGAACATACAGCCTAGCATGACAAGAAAACACCCTTCCTTTTAAGAAGTGACTTTATTTTTGTGGGTTTTATCTAAGTTTATCTAATTCTGGTGGTATTTTAGATAGCAGCTGCTGCTTTTGCGAGGAGTTTGTCTCCTTTGGTCTGCTGCTTTCCAGATGCAGCAAAATGCTCCCAACTGAAGCCGAGTTGGGGTTTCCTTGTTTGTTTTGTTGCGTGGTTGCAAAATGGGGCTCATGGTACAGAGCTTGTTCACAGGAAGAGGCTTCCTCTGACAGACCTTGTCAGGAGGCTGCATTTAGAGCCCCTCATAAGCAATTCTAGTCATACGTCTATTGTAAACAGGATTTGCTCTTTCTGTGAGTTTCCTTTTCTCTAGTTTGCATATGAAGGGGGTTTAATACCTTTCTCTTTTCATTACAGTGCTACTAATGTAATGTATATATAAAAGATATGTTTAAAACATCTTTAAACTAGCATGGTTTATTTTGTTCCTTTAAAAATATTTGTGAACCTGGCGGTGCTAGTTACATGTAATGGCTCACTGAGATATAAATTGGATGTGTTATTTCATGAAGGTATTTCGAAGCTCCTCAGAAAGAACACTGCATGTTTCCTCATGTATTTCCAGCTATCCCTGTGTTTTCTAGTTTCTTTCCTAGCTGTGTTTGAGATCTACTGAGGATAAATTAACTTGGAAGAAGTGTTGCCATTCAATCATGGCAATAAATTAGATGGGCTAAAATGTCAACATTTCACGTTGTCTACCCTTGCCTATTCTCTCCTAAAGTCTGTTAACTGCAGTTCAGTTTTCACTGGGATGAAACTGTTAAGGCACAGTATTTCCCAGTTTATATCTATTTAAACCTAGGTTTCTGACTTTGTTTTTCAGAAAGTGTTAGTTTTATAGAAGGTCCTTACATGGAATGCAGGGTGAATTGTTTGCATGTATTTTAGTCTTAGTTTGTGCCCCCTTTGCTCTTTTTCTTCTTTCCAAAACTTGACTGACCTCAATTTTTAAAGGTAATTATATGTGTATACCATACCTCTCTTCACATTATGCCTTTTTTGGTACACCTGTTGAGCCTATGTCTGTTTTTTGAAAACTGTTTATTTTCCTGCTGTGTAGAAAAAGAGCTAGAAATTTTACTTGTGCTCCTTTCTTACATACAGTTTTACATTGTTGTTCACCAATTTCAGCTCCTTTGTCAGGACACAAATCAGGTGAAGGCATATTTTCAATTATGAACAGTGAAGCTCTAGCAAAGATTGTGGGTAAGAGCAAAAGTTTTCCTGGGAGTGTTACAGTTCTTCTACAAAGCCATCTACAGCGTCAACTTCTTGTTCAAGAATCGTTGCTTTGCTTTATTGCATTCCCTTAGTTTTCCTGAACTGCTCAACAGGTGTCCAGTGTTTTTAAATGGGTTAAAGATAAGGCTGATTGTGTTCTCTCCCTCCTATTCGGCTTTTTGTTGTTTTTGAATTTTTGGGGGCTTTTATTTATTTTTTTTACTACTAAGTTAAGTTAAAATTCATGGTTCATGAGTGAAAATTTGGGGGGTTTATCTCACTGTGCTACCCTCTTAACTGCCAACTAATATAATAGCAGTTTTTTCATTTGAAACTCAAGAAAAGGAGGTGATTCTCTGTAAGTTTATAGTTCTGCTTGTCTTCATTGGAAATAAGAATGTCACATAACTGTTGATTTTTGTCTGATAGTACATTAGGTAAATCCATATAACATACACAATTTCCCTGTAGTGCCAAGTCGAGACGAAGGAGTGGCTTTAGACTAAAAACAATCCCCACAAAAGCTTATTCAATAACATTATCCAGATAAAAATGTTTAAATATATATATATTCTGTGGAACATGAAATATTTCTGTGTTTCAGTTGGCCTTTAAAATACACAACTAGACTATGAGTAGCTGACATTACACATAGTCTGCAGTTTCAGTTCGTGTCACGTGAAACCTCAAAGCCTGGTGCTGCTCTTGGTTGCAGCTCCCTCAAGTTCAGCATCTTGCAGGATCAGTTCTGATAACTTTTCATTGTTTCCATATATGATGCAAATAGCCAGGGTATGACAGTATGCACTAGCATTTGGAGAAGCCAGAAACAGACATTTGAATTTTCTTTTTCACAATGCCCTTAAAGTTAGCTTTGCTTAAATGTATGTGACTTATACTCACGTTAAAAAGTTGCATGTAGTTAAGAAAAAACAAACCTGAAGGTTTGTGCTTTCTCCAGAGACTTCAAGAATAACTTAAACCAGCCAACAGCAGTCAGATTTTTAGGTTTGCTGGTGTCCAGATACAATGAACATATATTATGCAACTGTTTTTAAACTGGGCTGGAGAGATCCCCAAAGAAGACAGGTTCACTGGTCAATGGATTTGGTTTGCAAAGCAAAATGTCTAAAAATTTTTTGACAAGAGCAGGCATAGGAAATATTTCTGTCATGAGAATCATTTCTCCTGGTATTCCCTCAATTACTGCCTTGCCTGTCTGTCTCCATCCTTGCTTGTAAGTCATACTATGAATGAGATGATCTGGATAGGTACCAATCAAAAGTCTAATTATGAATGGAGCAATCTAGATCGGCGCTGACTCAAGAGGCTGTGTAATTTGCAGACACCTACACCTTACTGCAGAGAGCCGTTTCAGCTATCTTGAGAAGACTGAACTAAATTCTCCCATATGGTGCTGTTGCTCTAAAATGCAGCAGCAAGTGCTGTGCATCTTTATTTAAGAAAATGATGCTGATGCATTCTTAGTTGATACCATATTTTTTTTAATTTCACATTAACTAAATAAGTCTGGGGTCTAAAGCCTCTTATTTAGCTGGAATTACTATTTGTCCCTTTTACTTTACACAAAAGGAGTCAATTTCTATGTGTATGCAATGCCACAGTCGATCCTGACATCTAGCTGGCCTCTGATCTTTCCAAAGTACAGGTAATAAACTGTAAGTCCTTGAAAAAAAAGCATTTGGTGCAACACATTCCACTGAAAAACACTCATTAAGTTGTAGTTAATAAATAACCAATGCAGGACTACATTTCTTAAATAGATGGTAGTTGTGTGAAGGAGAAGGAAGGACCTAACCAGTCCTGGTATCTGTAGATGTGGAACTTCTAAAAGTAATGCCAGATTTTGGTGATTTAATACACAGTGCTGGTTTTTCAAAGGGTAAGGTTGCTAAGTCTTCTCCACTGGGCATATCTTGATGTACAGCCTTGCAGTACCCTGCTTGAATTCCACCTTGGTTTTTATTGGATAAGGCATCCTCTGCTTCCTGCCCAAAGCTATTGTGTTGAAAAATCAAGAGTTCAAGGAGATTGCAAGCTTAAAGCTTGGCTTGGCAATGAGTTGACAGGTGACCTGAGCAAGTTACACAATCCTGCTTATGTCAGCTAATCCTTCTGTGAAACACAGTAAATGATACCTGTCAGGGTCAGGAATCGATAGAGCAAAACTATTCTAAAGGGAATATAACGGTTCAGAATGATTGATTTGATTGGCTTCATCCACCTACAGGTTTGTAAAATACCTGCGATTTCACAAGTGTCGCAAGTGGATGTAGCGAATGTTTATTCTCTGTGCCAGTCAGGAAGTGTAAGCTGTGACACTTGAATATAAATGACAGAATTACTGCTGCACGCATCATGCTGTACGTGGGCTGACAGGTCCTCCTGAGTGATCTTCCCTCAGTAAACCCCAGTTTGTCTTCTGTGTTGTCTCTGCCATGTGTCTGCATGACCTTGTATGCGCCTGGGTTGCTTTACACATGGATTTATATTGCCTTCAGGGAAAAGTTCTTTGGTATTTGCTCTCCCCCTTTTTTTTTCTGGACAAAACCTTCACCTGCTTACATTTTCCTGTGGAGAACCTGCAGAAAGCAAGTTCATTTAAAGTTTTGCCCTGATACTCATGAAAAACTTGACATGTTTGCGTATCTCAGTCAGGTAACAAGCTTCTTACAGATAAAAAATGCTTCATTGATGGTATCTCAGGTAGTAACACTTTGGAGAGAGCAGAAAGAATGGGAATAGATGTGCTGAGCTTTGTGGTTCTCTACAAAGTAATGAAAAATTGAGCATGGAAATTCAGTATAGGGAAGTTCTGGATAACAACCAGAGTTGCTTTTTCAATGCCTGTTGTAAGGGGGAGGTACAAAATAATCTGGTGCTTCATAGTTGTAGCAAAGTACTTGAATTAATTGTTAGGGAAGTGTAAGGCCTTAGCCATATACAGTTAATACAATGAGAAGAAACAAGCAACACAGAGCTGCAGGTCTTACGTAGTTAAAATCTCACTAATTTTGAGTAGAGGCTCTGCTCTGCAGTGTATGCTGGACAAAACTTTTGTTATAAATTCAGTTGAACAAAGACATGGTGAAATGGAATGAAGCTACGTTTTGTTTTATGTTTTGAGACAACATTGAATACAGACCAATGTTGCCAATTTCATGTGTCTAATGCTGTAACGACTAATGCCATAGCATTGCCTTTTCCTTCTTTCGTTTTTTTATTCCAGTCATAGCTTCTGATGCTATGTGGTTACCTGCTGGTCTTGCTTTGTATTAGGAGGTATATTTATAGCTTGTGAGAAAAGCCTGAAATTCGAAGTACAAGACTGACAAGAATAGCATGTTAGAAAAGCTGGAAAGTAAATAAAAAAAACTATGCAAAACATTACTTCATCTTTCAGTGCTTTTCAGAGACCATTAAACACTGCATTTAGTACAGAGTTTCTCTAGTACTGGTGCTAGAACACTAGCTCCCCTCTCTTCAGTGTGTTGAACTAAATCTCTTTATTGGAAAACAGCTTTTTACTTCAGTCGTTTATTGCTTTAGCTGTTTGGCTTTATAACATCTATTGGTTTGCATGGCACTCAAACACACAGTTCCAGCCAGTCCTCCCTTCTATAAAACTGTGCAGAATACATTTAGTTCATCAAGGTTTGTACTCGATATGTGAACACTTGTAACTCTTCTGCTGCCAGAGCTTTAAACAGACCCACGTTTCTGTGCCGACTGCCCAGCCCCTCTCTTCTGCACTGTCTTTGCAGAAAAAACCAAATGCTTGGAGAAAGCAGAACAGATAGGTAGCCTGCAAAACATTCACATTCATTTCAGGTTTTGGTGTAGATGATGGGGGAGATTTCAGATGTTGTTGCATTTTAACCCTTCCCAGCTACTGCTGGGGGTAGAGTTTTATATCTTGGGTACAGTACAAAATATCATAGAAAACTGATAGGCAGATATTATTGTTGAACACATGAAAAATGCCCTGTTCTGTGGATCTCTTTAACAGGCTGACTCCTCTGGGTCAGTTATTCTTAGCCTAGTTATTTTCATCTTATGGCATTACAGGTCTAAGATTAGCCTGTTAGGCGTTATCATGCCATCTGAGTTACCTCCTAATATAACTGTACACCGGAATGATTATTTATAGACAGAGCATTCTGTCATTTTTGCTTTATTTCTGGTAGTTTAAATAAAGAAGAGCAACATTCAAGAAAAACCACAGATTCCTTCCTGCTGCCAAAACAACATGATAACTGCCTGCTGAGGGGCAGGGATATTGTTTAAAATGTGTGCTTGCAGCAGATGCAAGCATCTTACCTCTCCTAAAACAAGATACCTCAGGGTACCACTGCTTCTGTCTGTTCTGGAGGAGGGAGAGGGGTGCCAGATTGATGCACCAAATGACAGAGTTGAGATGGGGTTGTGGCTGCTGATGAGAACAAGGATAACCAGGTGCTATTTTTAGAGGTCGGCTCTATCAAGCTCCATGTTCAGTGTGAACATGTCACATATGCATAAAGCTCCTCCAAAATGGACCCATCTAGTTTTGTTACATAAAAGTGATGTCTGCTGTGCTAGTAGCCTTCTATGTGATTTTCACGAGACATAACAGGAAGCTTCAGCAAACTGACAAATTTTTAGTAAAGTGTTCTTTACGATTGCTGCACAAACATTTCTGATCAGTAGCAAAACTTTAAAGCTAAAGCAGAGTTGTTGTTCAAGAACACAGTGAAGCTCATTCTCTTCTAAGGAGGTTCACTGGGATCTTTGTGTTTGTATGTGTATAACCAGGAGGAAGCTTTTAGCTTTTAGTGGCAGTTTAGTAAAGAGCAGCAAAAATAGGAAAGCAGCACATCTTCAGCTGGGTGTCAGTGCAGCCTCTGCCTGCAGTTGTTGCTCAGGAAGCAGGCAGCTGACAAAATAGGGAAATAGTAATGGATTACAATTACCTAATTAATTCCATCTTTTTTAGCTTTAAATAGATGGCATGTTTCTGTCTTTGTGCAGATTTTGTATGCAGTTGGGGGCACCTGATTTGTTCTACTTTAAAATGTTGCTGGTGTAAAAAGGCTTGCAGAATCAGTGGAAGCCTCTGCATGGTTGAATGATACGGTGCTGGTTTAACTCCTATTATATAATAAGCAGCTCATTTTTTTTTATTTTTTTTTTTTGTCAGCCTGGCAGTTCTGTGCATGACTGTAAAGGTATTTTGGCATTTAGTATAATCTGAGTATAGCCAACACATCTGTTTTATTTGTTCGGTGTCTCATGGTTGTAAACTCCTTCCAGCTTGTGGAGTATACAAACATGATGAGTTCCAAGAATTCAAGCCTTTTGCAGATGAATGTGCTAGGAATGTAGGTTACTTTATTCTAATGATAACATGTTCTTTCTAGTAATAAGACTGAATATCATCAAAGGGAGGCAAGAGAAGTAATGGAATGAATTCTTTGAAAATGCCAAATATATAAGTCATGTTTTTACAATCAAAGACTATTGTTCCTCTTTCATGATCCCTGTGGTTGAAGGTATGTATGCCACAGGGAGGAACCACAGTTATTCAATTTCAGTGAAGTCTGGAATGGCATAATGAGCAGGCTTAATGTTAATTTAATAATTTCCCCCAATTGTTCTGTTCTTAATCCAAGTTTCCTTTTTCTTGTTTGGTGCCCAAGGCCACCACCTTGTTGGTGTTGTGCAGTAACAATATGAGAGAGAGAGCAGAGAACACATACTGTTAGTGCCTAATCATACATAGAGATTCTTTTTGGAGTTTTTTATACATTTCGTAAAATGTTACTGTTAGCCTTTTTATTTACCTGATCATAAGTCCATTTTTCACAGAGACAGTAAGTTCTTACTTCTCTACATCTACTTGCTTCATCTCTAGATAAACAGCCTGGTTGAAAATGTGTATTTTTCCTAAGCCTTGTGAAGTTTTTTTTTACAGACACAAAAATGTAAAACTCCTGGACTGTTCAAATTTTTTATATTCTAATTTGAATTTGACCTTGAAGTTTTGAAGTGCTTAAAAAATATATGTATTGCAATATCACAAAGAATCATAAAGTAAAATACCTATTTTTTTTTTGAGATTTTATGCTAACATAAACATTGATAGAATTAATATGAGGCACAGAATGGTATTAGAATTACCAAAAGGAAAATCATCAGTATCCGTATTTACACTGTCTTTATATTAGCATATATTTATTTCATGTAGGCACATAATGTTAAAGGGCTGTGTAGAAATTTCTAGGCTGCTTCAAAAGGCTCATCCTAAAAATCCACGCACAGCAGCTGCTGAAATCTAGTGGGACCTAAATTCAGGAGAGCATTTTGCCTCGGTCTAGTAGCTCTCCAGCCTGTGTCATGCATATGCTCAAAACTGTTCCAGGCTCCAAAGAGACATCCACTCGTTCCCATGCACACTTCAGAAAGTTTGCATCCTTTTATTTGCTGTCACTGTTTTTCCTACAGGATCTGTTTCAGAAGAGGAAGAAAGTTTTACTCTGTTGTTTCTATTAGGTATTGTCAGTAGTTAATTCCACAGTAATAATTCTGTAGGATATAGTAAGTTTTACTTAGGTTTTCTCAAGGAGTATGAAGACTGGCAGAAGAAAAAGGTTTGAAGAAGGTATGAGAGAATTTTATAAATGGAGTAGTAGGGCAGAAATGCGCTATACAAGCACTTCCTATGTTAAAATACTGTTGTGAGGGAGGGTGGGAAAGGCTCTGAAGATGTAAGAGAACTATGTGGGAGGTGGAAACCAGGGGATTATGAAGCACTGTTCTGACTGTCCATGAGCACAGGAAAAATACAGTTGAAAACTTAAGAAAGAAATCAACTGAGATAAGAGAAGTTCCTGTCAAAGGAATCTCTAATGCCATCATGAAGAATACATGGGAAAGTATGAATATTTTAGAATCAACAAGAGTTGTTAAAAACAACCCAGGGCTGTGTTACTCTTGTAATGACACATAAGCTAGTATTCAGGGATTTATTTTACCACTGTAGAGATTCTTTTTCTGTTTTCTTGATCTGAGAATGAGGTTTGTGAGAGGGAGAAGTATAGGACACAGATTTTGTTTAAGCACATACTGGAAATTCTGGTGCATCTCACCATCCTGAACTCCTTCCCTCTAAGTAGCTCTGCTTTCCTGGAGAATCTGCAAAGCAATCTCAGCAGAGCTTTGCTGTAAATTTCCATCTCTGTGTCAGCCGCAGCATTCCTGTCTTGCCTTTTCTTCTTGACCTAGGAGGCAATTTTCTGGGCTCTGTGCTGATTTTCTGGTTTGTTTGTTTTTTTTCTTCTTGTGCCAGTGTAAAAAGGGTGATAATGGGGCATCTGGAGAACTTACTAAGAAAGGAAATTACAAATGCCAAAATCAAAGAGACAGTCGAAGAAATAAAGAAGGAATGCTAATGTAGCAGAATTAAGTAATGGTGACGCTATGGATGATTAAGGATACTAATACTGACACAGCTATTTTGTTTAGAAAATAAGTGATTAGAAATGGGAATATTTAGAAAAAAATTACCCTTGGGCTAAAAATTTCAAGCTTAATCTAAGAAAGAATGCTTCTCTCTGGTTACAGGTTATGCATATCTACTTGTCACTGGCATGCATTTACAAAGATGTATATATATTGCCTTATCAACAATCTTACTCTGCCTCTCCTCACTGAGGACACTCTGGTATGGCTGTGTTAAAATCTGTCAGAAATTTTGGGAACTCTGGGTTTAACAAGTTAGTTGATGTAAGCTTGAATGAGTGCCTGAGGCAAAGTGTTTTTCCTTCTTCAGGTTTAGTATCCCACCAGAGGCAGATGCACATTCCATAAACCTCTTCATCTGTCTGCCATTCTTCATCTGCAGACACCCAAAGGTGTGCAGCAGCACGTATGTGTTCCCAAGACCTCAGAAGCTCATTCTTAAGGATGTGTCTTTGTTGTTTCTTCTAGTGAATACTATTGCAGGCCTGTTCTGGTAGTGATTAGTAGGAGATCTAGGTGCATGGCCGGTTTTCAAACAGTAGCAGTCAAATACTCTTTAGTGTTGTCCTGCAGTCTCAGAAAGACATGAGTGAGTGTAGAAATCTGGACTACTGCCTTCTTCTGGGGCTTCATTCTTCTGCTGGACAGTCACATCACTTGTACCAGCACAGATATTCATTCATGTGTCCATTGGGACTGGTGGAATGAAGAGCTGATCTTGGTTAAAACTTGGCCCCCGTGTCACTGCAGTGTGTGTGCTGCAGTGTGGGGAAGGAGGGCATCATCCTTGGGGTCGGGGGGCCATGAGTGGGGAAGGGAAGCACAACAATTCCTCTCACTTTCAGCTATGGCATAAGGTGGCCCCAAAATACCTTAAACTGCTGTCTGGGAAATCTTCTGGAGATTTCACTTCATAGTTCTCTCAACATTTTACAGGACAGAGCCTAAAATTTCACACTTAATTAGCACTTTGTTAAACTCCAGTGAACTACATAGGACTTTACCATTAAGTATAATTTATGCTAATTCTGTCCCTGTGAAGCTGTCAATAATTTACCTTTCATCATCCACAGGGCACGTTTTGTCTGTTAATGTGAAAGGAAAATACCCTAAAAATGTACATTGTTTTGCATTAACTAGAGTATTATGTCTTTGTTGACCTTAGCAACCTGCACCAAAACGGAATGTACTGGAACCAGTAGCTGTCTTCATCTCAAAGCTGTGTCACTTCTAGTGCAGTGTCTGCTCCAGGAAGGCCTTCCTGGCTCTTGCATTTAATTTCAGGTCCATTCTTTATTTGTGGAGAAGATGTTTTGCCAAACATTCTCCCACTGTAGTCCCTCCTGTTCTCTAGTTCTGTAACCTAAGTGTGCTTTGGTATGTCCTTAGACTTTCTAGACAATCTGGAAATCAGTAGAATTCAAGTTATGGCAGAAAAAATTTCCCTTCCAGTCCAGTGTGATCCTGTTTCCTGGTCGGTACTTAGCTACTGTTATCAAATACTTCCCAATGTAAACCAAAACCATAAAACAGCTAGCTGACATGCTGACATGTTAGCAAACGCAGATCAAAAGGACCGTATAATTTTCCCAGTTGTTGCTATAAATTTCTTACTGAGTGCAGCTTCAAGTTGAAGGCACAGTTTGAGTTTCATGGCTGGCACAAGGCTGTACGTTTTTTGGATCAGAACCCTTCAAAATGACTGTGTTCTCCACAGTAATAGCCAAAGTAGAAGATGCCAGACCTGAGAGAAATTTTTCACTGCTGTTGCTTTGCTGTGAAAGTCTGCACATCTGAACTGGTGACAGCCACAAACTGTGTCTCCCCAGTGGAGCAGAGTGGAGAGGTAGAAGCATTAGTTAGTGACAATCATGTAGGAAATAACATGTTGTGTCCAGCTCTCAGGACATGATATTAGACTAATTGTCCAAACCCTCAGTAGAGAAGAAAACTCAACTTTGTCCATAGATGACACATCCAGATGCTTAAACTTCATGACTCTGAATGCAATTATAAAGTCTACCTGAAAGCCAGTAGTTATTTTCTGCAGGAGTAAGGCTCTATATATTAATCTTATATTTCTGCACTAAATCTACTTTGTTTTTATGTAACCCTTACTTGCACTCCTCAGAAGGCCTGTAGTTATGCAAATATTTCTCATTTATAATATGGTTTTCCTCTTCCAATATAGATGGATGGATGCTTAGGTGGATATAAATAGGATGTGTTCTATGCAAAAAAGGCATAGTAGCGCAAATGAAAATCAGACTCTTTCTGCTTATGGAAGTCTTCCCAAGCTCTTAATCATCTTAAATCCAATTAGTGTTTTCCTGTTTCTGACATGGCTCTCTTTGAGATGGGATAACGGATGTGGAATATTCCCGATGACAAAGCCTCATTGATGAATATGAAAACTTACTTTTATCCTGCTTTCAGCACTTTTCAGTTTTGGGTTTTGCAGTACATTGACCACATGTTGTCACTGAGCTGTCTGCAATGACAGCCATCTGTTTTTAAGGTTATATTAAGGTTAATGAAGCATAGTAAGGCATATTCCACTCATTCCTCCCAGCAGAAATTACTGTGTGCATGCAAAAAATGAGTGAACTCTTGTATTTTGTTTCCCTATCACAAAGCTTTATTAGGACCTCTGGCATTCCTCAGAGCCTTCCATGAAATATCCTGAAGAGATTTGTTTCATCTGTGGTTTTAACCCAATCAGTCTTTTTTCCATTATTCTTCTTTCCAGACCTCTGTTAAAATAGCAATTACTGTTGCCTCACTGCACTACCAACCTCTTCTGAAATTCAGAAATAATATTTATTTCCCTTCTGTTTTTTATCTTTAAATCCGTTTCTGATCAGCTATAGAGTTCTTGTAACTTCACATAAAGTTACAGGGCAGGACACAAATTCCAGTGAGACACCTTGTGAAGGACATTCTGCAAGTGCAGATAAGTCTCTGGACCAGACCCTTCACTGGTACCAAGTGTCACAGCCCCAATAAAATCCAGACCCTTTTTCAGTCACCATCTTGTTAACCCTTTGAAATAATTTTTTATGCTTTTGTATTTCAAAGTATGCTTGCAATTAGAATTTCAAAGCACATAACTGCATCTTAAAAAATCAGTTTGCATCAAACTTGATTTGTTCCCTAAATGTCTATGAGATTAAAACAAATCTAGTTTAAACAAAAATTGGCTCAGTTGTGGCTGTTAATGGGGAATATAATTTCTTAGAGAACATATGGGGAAAGAATATCTCTTTCCCTTTTTTCTTTTAAAATTACATACATGGCTCTCGTTTGGCTAGAATTTTGCTAAGACAAAACATTAGAAATTTTAAATTCAGAATAACTAGTTTTAAAAGTATCGGGATATTAAAGCAGTTACAGTAGTTCATACATTTCAATCTTGACTCGTGTGTTCACAATTATACCAGTATAAACAGATCATATTTAAAATGAACAATTTTTTTGTTTGCTTCACCACTCATTTACAATCCTGTCTGTAGCTGTGGTCCAAAGAGTTTAAAATGAAAAGAAAATATAAAGATTACAAATCTGATATAAATACTAGAGGATAAAACATATGAAAAGGGATTAAGGGAGCTATATTTATAGCCTATAACAGAGAGCTCAAGGGACATGGGCACTGGCTATAAATAACTTCAAGGTAACAATATAAATGAAGGAAGGGAATTATTTGTTCTCAAAAGATGGCAAAGCATGGAATAGTAGCCTGAAGCAAAGAAAAGAATAGTTTAGATGTTAGAACTTTTTTGTCTCAGTAAGAGCTATGGAGAGCAGAGACATAAATAACTAAGGTAGGAGGCTGAAGCAGTTTCTAAAGCACCAACTGCGGCTATTTGGCTACAGATTAAAATTACTCGTAGAGGAGTTGTGTTACAAAATTCACAGGGCTAGACTTAGTGATGCAAGCGTTTTATTTCCTATTTTCTTATCCTGGTACATTTTATAATACCCACATTTCATGGTATGTGTTAATTTCTCATGAAGACTATATAGATAGCACATTCCTTTCAAGATTATTGAGCATCTTTAACCAGATTACGGGTAAAAAAAGGTTATTATTCAATTATAACCTCATTTATTAATTGAATTTAAAGCTGTGTTGTTTTCATCAGAGTAGTGGAGTTTCCTGTTATAATTTGTTCTGGGCTGAAGGAGGAAGTCCTCTGTTCTCCACTGTCCCTAGATGAGATGGTGGCTGCTGAACACTGTAACATAAAGTTGCTGGGTAGGCAAAACAGCTTCTGTGGATTGTACACGATGATGTCAGAACATGGGGCATTTGCTGGGTACTGCTGACTTCACTAGCATGAATTGGCTTATGTAGGTAGGGTGCTGGCATGGTTCAAAGTGAGCCCTGATACAGCCATGACAGAGTTAAGAAGGAGGAGACATGGCACAAACCCCAGCATGAATTTGAGTTTTGTTATCTCATTGCCTACAGCTGTAGACCTCTCAAAACAATATGGTTCTAGTCTAGGTCATCACTTGGCCATGTTTTTCTTGGTTCCTCCTTTATTTCAAATGTGTCTGAGGGGCTTCTTAATGCTGGACATTTTATTTTTCAGTTTAAAAATTTTGGATGAGATTGTTCCAGTGTAAACCAGCTAAAAGAAGTCATATCACACCTGTCATTGAGAGCAGTGCAGGAGACTTGAAAGACTGCAGTTCTTTCAAGAGGGTATCATATAAGTTTGAGAGTGTGTAACTGAGAGAGGGGGAGAAATCAATTGAGTAAAGAAGAAGAACTGCACAGGTATATTTGGACCTCTGCAAATGACATATCACTTTCTTGGTCTGACTTACTATGGCTTTTTCAGTGCTCAATAGGCTTTTATATGTCATGAGAACAATACAAAAACCCAAAGTGTTGCATTGTTAAATTAATATGGCAGCTGTTTTTATCTCTGCTTGTCTAACATGTAACCCACTAGGCAGTAATAATTTTGAGGGACTTACAGTTTCAGCTGTTATGTGCAATATCCATACAAAATGTTGTCTGAGTTAATACTGATCAAGTAATATAGATGTGTTTGGCATGTGTAGCTTCAATAAGTGTCTGTATTTTTGCAAGAAAAGGAATATAATGTCTACTCATTCCTGTCCAAGATTTCATATTCAATAGCCTCATGCTCTTGCATTGTTAGCACTACTAGACATTCCTGCTGCTGAAAAATCAGGCAGGGTCTCCTCTTGAATTACAGGCTTTTAGGCACACCTGAACCTGAGTTTTTTAACTATTATTGGATTGAGTTCAGTGTGTAATAGCTCAGAATATGTACCTTAAATTTCTCAGGCATTTAGTCAATAGTTAGCTCTTTGCCCTGTCTTTCCTTTGTACCTCTTAGCTGTTAATTTTTGCAGCTTTGAAAAATCTGTCTTAATAAGGTAAGTAATAATATTATTTCATGTGCATAATAGAGAAAATAATTGACGATCCTGTATGGCAGAGGACAGCATTTGATTTTATACCTACCACCTCTTCTTGTCATCCCTTTTTGGCCACACTCAAACCCATGTTCCCTCTTGGCCAGATGATAGCACTGGAAGAATAGCTTCTTGCTCAGAGGCCAGCCTTTGAAATCTGGTGTGCCCTACATGCAAGGTGGCTCTGGAGGTACAGTGCTGTTAGGAAGACCTATGGTCTTTCTGGATTTGAGATACGTTTTTAAGACAATTCTTGTAGCTTGTAAATCAGTGGTAATCGCCTGTGTCTTCTGCAGAGCAGGCACCAGCTACCTCCTGGAGCAATTTCCCTCATTACACTCCGTGGCCTTTGGGTTGTACGTGCCAGTGTCTGAACATTGACAATTGTCTGGGTACTGATAATTACACTTAGATGAAACCAATTTGCTTTGGGAAAAAATCCAGCTTTTCTAAGAGATTAGACTTCTAGGAAATTAAAGATCTAGTTTAATTTATGAGAAGTTCAGTATAGAGTTATATGTTTGCAGTCTGTATAAAATACTGTATTTCTTGATTTTTCTTTCTTCACATGGCTTGTCATGATCTTTTCGCCTGTCACCTTTGAGTCTGTTTTTCCTCTTGGGGAGGTTGTAGCTCATGCCATAAAAGGTGTTTCTCATGGCTTTCTCTTCAGGATGACCCATAGAGTTGACAGCAGAGCTGCCTGATGTCTCTGCTTGGACTTCCCTGAATTGCATTGCTTTATTCTATTAGAAAAACTCAGTAGTGTTGGGACATGGTGACAGCTACACAATTGTCCTTGTACAAACAAACGTTCTCCCATCATGGAGGAAATAAGGTGGAAGTGTTTATAATCTGTCTGACTTGGGACTCTTTGGCCTGAAAAATGTCGTATGTGTGTAGGATTTATATTAGCTATGAGGCCCCTATGCATTAGAAGAACTGTAAGGCCTGTTGAAAATTGGAGTGGACTAAATTAAACTAAGAAAATATTACTCTTAATTTCCCAAGATTATTAAGATGGTGCTTGCATGTTTACTTTGCTTTTTTAGATAAAATCCAAAGAAAGCAATCTGCAGCCCATCAAATTTCCAATAAGTGAAAATGGCACTAAGATGAAAAGTCTAGTTACTTGGCATGTGTAGTGTCACATTTCAGTATTTAATGTTTGTTATGTTTTGATTGCACTGTCCATAAATACTTTAATATATTTTTCTGCCAAGAGGCATCTGTCCTACACTGTAAAAATTCTTATCACTTTATTTCATCTTCTTGACTGACAGTATCCTAGTTTCCTATTGACTTTTTCAAAGTTAAACCAAATTAAGTCAACTTTTTTCTTAATTTTGATTTCTGTTGTCATTTTCCTTTTGTTCTTTCTCAATTCATGCAAAACTATGAATTTAATCACAAGACCTTTGGAAGGCTTGGATTCTGCCTCTAGCATGGTGAAACATGTTTTTGGAGGGGAGAAATCACCAAATGAGAAAAAACAAGAGAAAATAATTTATGATTTGGGACAAAATTATTTGCATTTTGTCTGTGCAGGTTTTGGCATTAATTCAAATTACTTGGATAATTTGTCACAAAATATGAACAGCTCTCAATTATACTGCAACAGTCACTTTCTCTCAGCGTTCCTTGGTATATGTTTGCTTGATAAAATGTATAGGAAAGCTATCTTTCTAGTAGATGGGTGCCAGTTCCTGTCCACTTCATATTTTGACTTTTATTTTACTAAATAATACAAAAATGTTCATTATTTATTCACCCTGACATGAGTAAATATCCAACTTGTCCAAAATCTAAACTTTTGTTGCTATTCCAGAATTAATGATCTTAATTTATATCTGATGCCAGCTGGTAAAGTCTGGAATTAAATTACCATTTTCTTTCAATTGCTTGTCTTTATATATGGAAAAATATTCAGCAAAAGTTACTCTCTGATTTGAAGTTTCATTTGCTTGTACGTGGGCCAAAAGCAAATGTTACGCATCTGTGAAGGCTTACATACTTTTATGAACTTGAAAAGGGAAGCATGAAATTAAGTATTATTCTTACTTATTATAGAAAGAACAAAATCACATGCTGATGTTCTTCAGTCTTTCAGGAAATATTTTATCTTTAGAATGGAGGCCCCAGGGCTGCCGTGCACAGCTGAGCCTGAGGCCCCTGCAAAACTATATATTCTTATGCATTTTTTTTTCTGGCACCTGTGCCTACACTGCCGTTGTAGTTGCTTGAGAAGTGAGAAAGTGATACAGGCAGTAAGGCTTTGCTGAGCTCCCTCCTGCTGAAGCTGCTTGGCTATAAGTGAGCAGAGAAGTAAACGAAAGCTGTTGTCCCAGTTTCATTACTGCAGCGGGATCACGCCATTGGCAGGAGCCCCAGGACACCCGGAGGTCACCGTGGGGAGAGGGACAGAGTTGATTCAATTTTATGTATGAAAATAAGTTCTTGATAAGTAAAGCTTTGAATAAAATAATGTGTTATGCCTGTTTAGCCCTGTAAGCTAAGCAGCAAGCTGCTGAATCTTTGGGTTCTGATCCAAGAAGGCCGATACCTTATGTTTAAAGCTCTGATGCTAAGACAGCCACATCTCCTTTCACCAATATGAAAGGTGCATATCACACCTGGACTTCACTCCATAAATCTGTTACAAAGAAGACCTTTTGCTGACAGATTCTGGAAGTAATCAGATCAAGAAAAAGTTCCTTATGAGAAAAGATCTAGGTGAAAGTAAAAGACTATGCAATCACTTTTTAATGATTTCTTTCTAAGCATGATTACAATGGCTATGAAAAAACGATGAAGTCTTACACTTCAGCTGCCATAATAAATGTCACTAGATCTTTAACTTAGCCCATTGAAAAGTTTTGTGTGGTAAGTATTCAGGACTTTTGTGGTAAGTATTCAAGACTCCAAATTAATAAAGGCTTTATCCAGTGGCATTGGAAACTTGATTGGACATTCATTATCATTATAAACTTGATTGCAGCCTTTGAAAGTGCTTTTTAAAACTTTGATTCCTTAAAGCAAAGGCAAATTTTTTGAGGAACTACCCTAAATAGGAGAGGAAATGAACTGGTTTCATGCTCACAAAGAACTTAGTGAAACTATTTTATTGTTATGAAATTACAAGACTCACAAATTTGTATGAGGCCTTAAACTGAGTAGACTAATTGTCTGTTACCTGGAACTGGATTGTCCAAACTTTTCAATGGGCAAGGGAAAATGCATTTTAGGATAGCAGGTGATACGCTTATCAAGTCCCATAAGTTATATGTTATCTTCTATTTTTAACCATCTGTTAGTATGAAAGAATTAGTAACGCTTTCATTCCTACTGTTCAGATATTTTTTCCTTGTCTATTCATGCCACATTTTGTACCAGAATAGAAGAGAAATCCTCATTGTAGTGGTGGTCATAAATTATAAGGCTTACTTTTAAACCAGTGTATCTTTGAGATTTTCAGACTACTTTCAGACTACCAACATTTGTATTTTAGAAGGAAATAACAGTAAATATTTCTGAAGCTTGTGATGGTACTATTCAACTGTCTGCTAAAATTTGGCTTCTTTTTTTTCTTTTTTTCTTTTCCCCTCTCCTGTTGTTTTTTGGCTGAAACTTTTCAGCCATTTTTGAGAAAGGAGCTAGACAAAAATAAACTATTCTGTCCTTGAAAAGTTCTACCTGCCTTATTCTAGAGCATGAAACTATGATGCTCTGGTGCTTTAGATCAGGAACTTGGCATGTGATACTTGTGGCTGAAAGACAAATTTTCATTTTCACAGTGCAAATCTATTTTTGTTGGCCAAATTTAAATTGCAGATCAAGTTTTACTTTGTGTCAAGGTCTTCTTTCTTCAATTAGCATGTTGTGTTCTTGTACTTTTATTGATCTTGGTTTTCAAGGCAGGGCAGCCAAAAGGAGCTCTGGTGCAATTCCAGGTGCTTCAAGCAGAGGCAGGATCTTGTTGTTTCCCTCAGCTTGTCTTGCAGACCCTTCCACCTCCATCACCAAACATGGTGACTTGTAGACTGATGTAAGGCCAATTGGAACCTGGAAGCATAAGGGAGAGAAGGGGAAAAATAAAGAAGACTGAATAGGGAGGAACTGACTGATCAGCCAAGGAGGCTGTGTCTGGTTGAGGACCATGGGGAAGATGGAACAGGTTGGGAAGGATGGGGCTGGATGGAAGGTGAGAAGGATAGGAGCCGGGGGCAGCTTGGATGGAAGTGGCAAAGAATGAATAAAGGACCTGAGAAAGGACAAAGGGCAAGAAGTCAGTAGGATTAGGAGCTGTGTAATCTCATCACATTTTCTTCTTACAGAACTTTCATCCATGGCCATAGTGGATGAAAGTTGAAAATGTTTCCATAACTTCATTGTTTCATGCTACAGACATTACTAACTTCACTCCATTTGTACCCCACTCTGGATGCTAAGATCATTAATTTCTTCTGGAGCCCACTTTTTAGAACTTTTCTAAGTATGGATATATTCACACACCTTTTGTGAAAAATAAGAGGTTGTTTGTGCTGTGTTATGGATTGGAACTAAAGCAAGCATTTAAAATAGAAGTATCCTGAATATCTGTGAATTCATGGTGCCCTCATTAAAAAGATAAGGGCTTGAGGTTTCAGCATGCTTACTTTATATAGAGCTGTTATTTAAGGCAGGGTTTGGGTGCTTAATTTATTAGTCTGACTAGAGTTTTATTGAAGTATTTAATATAAAATATATTTCATTAATTTATTCATCTTTAAAAAACAGAATATTTTTGTGAGGTAAAATATTTTTTATCTTTATGCAGAGTGAATTTAACTTCTCTACAGACAAGGAATAATTACCTGAGCCTCCTTGTGAAAGTGTTACATATGATTTCTCAGAGTCATAACATTTTCTTCTAACATATCAGTCCTTTGGATTTTGCTAAAGCCTGTTTAGCTAAAAATTGCTGAGAGTGAGCGACTGATACAAAACAAGTTGATACTATAATATTTCTGAGAAATACTGTCAGTTCTTGTGAACTATCTTTAGTGCTACTTCTTTGTTTCTAGTGGCTTTTATCCAGCATTCAAGCTGTTGTTTTGCTGACTCACTGTTACAATTTCAGAAATATCCTGGATACAAATAGTATCACTCTGTATTCCTTCGCATGTTCTCCTTTGTTTTAGAATATCTTTGGGTAAATTATTGAAATGTCTATGGATACTTGGCCTTTGAATAATGGGTACTTTGGCCTTGCAAAATTGGGAACTTGGGATAGGTCAGAACTAAGCTACTTGTGTAGATGGGTGTAATTCACACACTTGTTCTAGTGAGCTCCTAGAGCTTAAACAGAGAAAGTATTAACTATGATATGAAGTTTGCAGAACACTGTACACTTTGATTAAATGACCACAGGCTTATCCCAGACCTGCTGCCTGAGGATAAGAAAAGCTGTCCTTCCAGTGTTTTTGGGTTGACTACCACCAAATTTCTGATTCATTCTGCAAGAACCCAGGAATTAGAAAATTCCAATCTCTCAGTGGCATTTCTTGGTAGCTTCTTAAGTTGCAATAAGAATGAAAAATATCAGCTTAAGTATAATATCTATCAATTATCAGCTGATAACAGCCTGGACAGAGCTGTAGCATACAGGGTAATGCTGAATTGGAGTGAATGAGGAAGGGAGGAAAGGAGAAGGAGGAAGCTGTAATATTTCTCCTGTGAGTCTTTGATGAAGATTTTCAAGCAGTCAGGAAGAAATGATTTACTGTCAGCCTCTCCCCAGTTAATCAGCTCAGTTTTCAATGTAAGCCTGACTGTGTTGGTAACTGTAAGCAGTTTCATGTTGCTCGTAGTCAGAAGAACAGAGAAACAGAGGTTCACTATATATGCAGTTCTGATAGGTAGAAATTTTTTCTACATTAGTAAATAAAGTGGCAGTTGTCTGCATTACAAAGATGTAAATACTGCTTATACATCTTAGAATCCCTAATTAATGGAAGCTAGACCCTCAAAATCTTCCTCTGCTGCTCCACAGTCATCTTTACAGTAAGGCAGAAGAGAGGAACTCAGAGCTTCGGTGCTCCTCCAGAACACACCAAGCTGACACTTCTCTGTCCCCTCTCCCTGAACGCTGTGGAGACATCAGGCTTTCTTGCAGCCAAAACACTTAGTCTGGCAGGTATAAATGTTAAGGTGCTGAGGAGGGATAAGGATAAAGAGATTTTGCTTAGCTAGTTTTTGTTGGTTTGGCTTTTTTTTTAGAACTTCTCTGTATCCTTAGTTTCATGCAGAACACTGAAGCTTTGGGTTTATACATGGCTTACCTGGAGCCAGGAATGTTTGAATGGGTGTGAGTGGAAACTCAGTGAAATGCTCCTTACTAGTGATGCTCATGTCAGGGGTAACAAATTCAATTTGCTTTTCAGCCACAGGTGCTCTGTTGCAGTCACTGTTCAAAGCTGCTTTGCTCTCTGAATTAAAATGAACTGTGCAGTGAAGCTACTGGATTAAATTCACCCCTCTAAATTCTCTGATCACCTACTGAATTAATTAACCAAATGTAATGAAATTAAGGCCTCTGATTAGCCAAGTGTATCATTTGCTGATATGTGGAAGAGCCTTGGCTCACTCTTTCACTTGCTCATCCTTGAAATGTTTACATTGGCACAGGGATTTCTGTAATGGGAGTGACATAAGAGTGACTATTCTAGATAACAAGCATGGAATCAATGTAAGATGTAATTCTACATCTAACTGAAACACACAAAAAAGCTATTTTATAGACCATATACTAAATTTTCTCCCTGGTGTTTGGACTGCAAGGATGTCTCATGGCTTTACACAGGTCAGCTTCATTTATGGTGCTGCTGTTTCAAAGTAAATCAATCAGACTGACAAATTATTTTTATAAACTGCAGTTGGAGTAATGCTTGACTTGGGGAATGCATTAATGTATTTGTACCCCACGTGAGTAGTTTTTGATTTTTGTAATTTCAAAGGAATTATTTCAACAGTCGTCACCAATTTGAATTCATGATGTAAACAACAGTCATGATGCCTTATGATAATTACAGCTTCTGAGCTGCAAAGAAAAGAGATTTGGGGAGAAAGAAGCTGCATTTTGTTCTTTCACTCCCTTTCACATTCAGGTAACTTTCCATTGTGGCATAATCTAGTTATTAGTTTGTAAAACTTTAGTAACTTACAAGTATTTATTAATAGTAATGATAACAATATTAATAACCACAGTAGTAATAGTAATAATAATAAATTTGGACCCTGTTGCTCCTCCCAGTGGTAATAAACCACAGGTACAAAAGGCAGAGACAGGATAATGTTTGGGTGGATGATTCTAACTTGGAAGAATGTTTGGAACATATGCAGTTCTGTTAGTATCGGTTCCTTTTTGTGTACTTCGTGGTACACAGTGCAGAATGGAAAGTCATTGTGAAAAACTAAAGGTTAAGAGAGAAAACAAGGTGGGAAGACAGGCTTATTTAGTGGGGAAAAAGGAAAAAGAGTGGAAAGAAAGAAGCATTGCAGAATGTAGTGTGTTAGATGGAGGTATCTGATACTGTGAGCAACCTCAAGCTGTTTTTGAGGAGGATGAGAAGACATTAAAGAAAAGAATGAATGATTTACTATTGCATTAAAAACATAAATCTGGCAAAAAAGAGTTAATTAAGTTATATTCTGGCAATAGAAAATCAAATGTGAGATGACATTTTAGCTTTGAGGCCCACTTTAGGCTGTTGAAAAGTAGTGGAGTACTAACAACGTTCTATTTTTTCCACAGCCTCAAGAAAACCTCATGGCTGCAGTGTCACTGCTAATTTACTTTTACATTTCATCACACGTTAGTTTTACAAGTGTATTGCATGTCCTCCCAAAGCTTTTGTTAAAATTTGTTTACATTTTAAAGCGGTATTTTTCACATTTTAATGGTGAAGGGTGTTTGCCCCTTTTTTACACTGTTTGTGTAACAGCTTACATATGATTAACTGTCTTAGCAGAATTAAGAGTAAAGTCTTTCTCCACAGAATTAATTCTATAACTTTCTGGAATTTTACTGAAACAAATACCACTAACAAAGCTGCAGAGCTAAATGGAAACATGTGCTCTGAGCTTGCTGTTGGGTAACTTGAGGGCACATCGCTGCTGTTACGTTATCTCTTCTCTTCCATTTGGGTATGGGATTGTTTTCCTTATTCATTTAAAAATAAATGAGAGAGAGAAGGACGTGGCCATTCTGAGCCTGTATTGTTTCTACAAGGGTAGCTTATAAACAGATTATCAAAACAAACATTTGTGCCACACTTCATTCCACAAATAGAGAGCTGTCTGATAGTAGTCAGCATGGTGTATCTCATAGAGAACTTGAATTTAATACCAGTGTTAGGCTTTATGTAAGAAGATAGCCTATAAAACTGGAGCCCTGCTTTGCTGTGTCGACATGTCTGGAGCTCAGAATAAAATTGAGTTTCCTGCTTTAGCTGTAGCTTGATCTTAAAATAACCTGCAGAAATTATAGTTCTGATTACAGGGAAAGTGAAGGACTTAGAATATTCTCCTAATAAAGTCACGGATGACACAAGTCTTAGTCATCTGTAGTCTGTCTGTAATGGGCATTTCAGAGAGGGAAACAAGCCTTTGAAATTAGATAATTTGATTTGCAACCAGGCCTAATTATTTTAGGAACACAGAAAACCTTTCTTTTTGACAAAAATAACAATCTGGAATTCAATTAGAGGAGAACAAGCCATTTTAAATATAATGGATGCCACACATCATCCATAGGAAAACTGATGTCTTGGGGGTGAGAGTTATGTTTGAAATGAACTCCACCTGTCGTTTTTCTTATTGCCATTTCTGAAATAAACAATTGAGCTCAAAGGATACATCATCCAAAAGGATAAATAAAATGCTTGTAACTGAAAGTACACTAAAACCCAGTGCATGATAGACAGTAATTTAAAAGTCCTAAGGAAGTCTTTCTATCATCTTGTGAGTATTATGTAACTTTACAGCTGCAGAAAACACTTCAGGAAAGTAGTAATAAATACTAGAAGAAAACCTGGCTATCCTCATAAAAATGCAGTTAACCACTAGTGAACTGAAAATGTATGTATAATTTGGAGTTAAGACTGTTTGGGTTAGCTAATAATATTAAAATACCTTACTCTCTTTTCTGGGGTTTCTTACTACATTGTATAAATTTGTTAAATCGTTACAAGTTAATAGCAATATTTAAAGGCTTGGTCATTCACCTTTCTGTGCTTGTAAATGAGTGTAAATGTGAATTTGTAAATGAAATACTGAGACACTTTCCATTGAATGGGTCAAATGATCCTACTCTTCTTACAGGTTCATCATGAGGGAAAGCCAGTGCTGCTTTGGGCCTAGATAAGAATCATCCAGTGCAAGCCTGAAGATTTTTTTGCCTATATAGTTTTGCTGGAGGGGGGCCAAAGCGCTGTATTATTTACACAGTGAATAAGCTTTCCTCATTTGCTCCACTAAATGTGGATAATTATCATTCATTTTAGGTTTTTCAGTATAAATGACACAGATGTCCAGACAACATATTTATAATTTCACCCCATCTGTGCTAATTTTTCTATAAATGTCCTTTTGGTACAGCAAGTATTCTGTTTTATCAACAATATCTGCAGTGTTGAACAACATTCAAAGATGTGACTAATATTCAGCCCTCATTAAAAGAAAACATACCCACCCCATCCCAGAGTCACAGCACAGTTGGAAATTTCCTGGAGTGCCTTGATTTGTTTTGCTCTTTTGGTTTTCTGGGTTCATCCAAGACTGACAATGGTGCCAGAGGGCAACAGACAACAAATCCCCACAGTTTATGTTCATTGGCAGCTAAGTGTATTGTATGTATATATACAGAGAAATGTGGATACATTTCATGTGAAATTAAGGGGTTTTCTTTAGAGCCCTTAATTACAGCCCCTTCCTCTGCACATTGCTGGGTGAAGTGAGCTAGCTAACTAGTGTGTCCTAAATCCTAAAACTGGGACCCAGCTTTGTATGGCTCAGACATGATGAGTGTAGTGTATGTAGGGACTGCTCTGCTGTCATTTGCTTCTAATGTGATGTAGGTGGTTGTTTCTCCCCTCTCCTCAAAAATTTCTGCAGCTCATCACTTCAGAGGCAAACTTGCGTTGGAAAAAATCCCTCACTGTTAAGCATAAGACCTTTTTGAGGTCTGTTTTAAGAAATCACCTCAAATTCATCAACCTTGCTCAGGCTAACTTATACAAATGTTGTGTATATGTAATTATTTAGGAAATTTATGTAGGAAGTAATTAACAGTCATTCAGGGAAAGTATATTTCTAAACAATTGAAGCAAAAGAAAATCCAGAATCATAAAACGGCTTAAGTATTTCCAGTCCCAATCTCAAAAATTTCTCTTAAACTTTCAAGAGCAGTTGAGAAAAGAGGTCAAGACCTCCAAACTCACTCTTAAGAGCAAAACATCAGAGCAATAGGAATTCAAAATAGGATAGAGTTTAAAATGGAAACATTTTAAAATGGAAACTCTAGGCAACTGTTACCAGAATCACAGGCTTCTGAATACCCTCCTACTTAAAGATGTATAGAAATGCTTCAAAGTAGCATTAAAGTGTGCTTTCCAAGAAAAGTAGTACCAAGCTTTATAAGGTAAATTCCTTCTGCAGCTTTTGAGGTTATTCGGTCTATTAGGTATTCTAGCAGGTTCACTAACACTAACTCCAGTTTTCTCATGAAGAAGTAAACTGTGTAAGATACAGTAGTTCAATCTGGTAAATGAAGCAGTAGCAAAGAAAGCACTGTCTTTCCAAAAACTAGGGTTGTGCTTGCACATTTCCAGTGTAATCTGAGCATTTACAGAAGAATTCTGTGTATATCACCTTTTAACAGTCCCTATGGAAACAGAAAGTTATAGGAATTCCTTCTCTAGGTATAAAAGCAAGTAAACAGGTTGGTTTTTTTAACAGATCTTACTGTGCTAGAATAGCACTTAAACACTGCAGATTCTTCATTACTTAAGATCCACATTTCTAAATTATTTAAGCACAAAGAACGTTGTGTGAGAGGGACCATAGGATTCTCAAAAACCCTTGGGAGGCGAATGATTGCTGACACCTGACTGTTCATCCAAGTTCTTTTAAGGAACCAGAAGTTTTTAAAACCTTTCCCAAATTCTAATATATTATCTGTGTGCTGCTATAAGGGAATTAAAAGTCTCCATTTGTAAAATCAAACTATTCCTTCTAGTTTTTTGCATCCTGATACAATTTCTGTAAGCTGGTGTTTGTATACCAGTAAGATACTCAGCTTCTGCTTGATGTGAGAGCTAGAAGCATATTGCTGCAAGGGTAAAACTGCTTCTTCCTATTGTATCAAAAAAACCCACTTTCTATCAAAAAGTTTTGGTCTGTAATGGGGTCAGAGGAAATTAAAGTAGCCTTTCATTCTGTGTTATAGGAACTTCCTCTGAAGTTTCAGACTACCAGACTAGCAGGCTAAATTCAGCAGCAGGGATGCCTTCAATTAACTGTATCTGTTCTATTTGTAGTACAAAGGATATGAACAGCCTACATAGCTTAAAAGAAAGGAGGCTAAATAGAATTTAAAGAGATACCCTGTATATAGCACTCTCAAAGGAAAGGAATGGGATCTCTGCCAGTCAGAAGTTTAAGATCATGGCTAATGCAGAGACTTGGCTTAAATTTATACAGGTGTGCTGTCTAGTCAATAAGACATCCAGGAAGAATTTCTCTAGAAGTTGCTCATAATATAAAGCACCCTGCTGACAGTAGTGCCAAAGTGAGCAATGTGAATGAGTTTTAGGCAGAATTAGTAAATTCATTTTAGAGGAATGCATGGTTAGCTCAGGGGATTGGTAGTAATCTTGAGATCTTCATCTCTTGAACAACATTATGAATTTAACCTGTTTTTTGATGCCAATCAAAATACACTGTCATTGTTATTGATCTCTGTGAAATGACTTTCCAGTGTCTTTGGGAAAAAAACCAGAACCTGCAGCTGGCACATAAAAATACTGAGATAAAAAGAAACCCTGGCATAAAGATAATTGACAAAAAAATTGAATGAGCATTGAATGAGCATGGTGATTAAATTACTGCTTACCTTCTGCAGACTGACTGAGAAGGATGGACCTCTTGCAGGGAGGCTGGCACAGACTGTGGGGAATATCATGTTCCTTGCCTCTCTCGACTAGCATAGGTCTTCAAGTAATCTGACAGTGGAGTGAACAGCTACTGAGCTCTTAATGAAAGAGAAAGGAAAAGGAATGAAAAGAGTAGCTGTGTATTTTGCCATCATTAGAATATCTAGAATCATCAGGAAGTGTGAAACTTCACTACTGTTCTCTCAATAACTGTTCCAAATCCCCTTGAAAGCATTTCTGGATTTGAGACTCTGGGGTCTCTACACCTTTTCTTATCAGAATGATATTAAAACAAGGTGACTCGGCTTCAAGTGAAATTAAAACTTAGTATACCAAGTATCTTGAACTGTTATCTACCTTAGGATCATGGCAGAAGTAATTTTTCATGATCTAGTGATGTTTACTGGTGGTAAATATTGATGTATAAGACAAGATATTTTATTTTCTCTGGGGTTACTCTGAACCAGAAGGTCAAAAACTCAAGGAGAACTCTTAGTTCAGAAAGCAAAGGAAAGGCTGGTATATAGTAAACGTGCAAAACAGGACTCCAGCAATGAAGCTTTAAATTTGTTTCATATTGTTAGACATCTCTCACCAGCACTAGTGGTTTTGCAAGCCATTTAGTATTGCTGCAAAGTGGAGGGATTGTGGATTCCAGTTTGTGTTCCTCTATCTAGCAAAATGTTAAAGGTGGCACAGATTGGCAAAGTTTCCTTTTCAGTCAGCAGAGCTACTCTGTCATCTGGCTCTAGGCAACTGGATATTCACTGATGTCATTAGTTCTGACACATGATAAATGTGCAGTAAATTTTCTGTGTATTCAGTAACTGAGTAAGGTGGGGTTTTACTCCAGTGTAAAATGAGCCAAGATTAAATTAACTCTTTATCAGGAAATATAAAAACAATTAAAATTTATATTTAAACAGGTTAATATGACTATGCTGGAAATAATTTTGCTTTGGAATTGTATTGGATTAGTATCATGAAGTGGAACTAACATTGCATGTCTCCTTGGTTGAGAGACTCCCTCAAATGAGTTTTTTTATAGAGGTTACTAATTTCAACTGAAACAATCTTCAGTGGATTTTATTCCTTTGAAGAGTAAAGGACTTCTCCCAAAATATTTTTTCTCACTAGGTCTCTGTTTTTTAGAAGTGCAGAGCTTTGTCTTTGAATATGAGGAGGAAGTGATTACCCATATCTGCTGAAAATACAAGCTCTTACTGTCAACATCTTGTGAGAAAATGCACTGATGCTGTGAAACTTCAAGTTTCATCTGACGCAGGCTAATTCCAAAGACTTTTGCCAGCTAAATTCTCACTACAAAAAATGAGAACTTTGGCATCCTACATTGCCAAATATTTCATTCTTAGAAACAAGATTGCTTGTACCAAGTTACAAGATTTTGTAACTTGATACCATACCATGTATTAACTGTTGTATCCACAGAGATCTGATGTTTCTTAAGTCAGCTTTTTTTCAATTGCATTACCAATACAATCCATTACCACTTGGTTGGTTTTTTTTTTCCTGTTAATGTGTGTTTTTGGGCAAAAAAATACCCTTAGTTTTTTAGTTGTGGATCTTTGAAGGATTTAATTACCTTCAAAATTAGGTCCAAAATAAGTATTAATATTAAGGGATATATACATAGAGATTTTAAATATGTTGGATTTTGTTTCTCTGTATCATGTTGGATTTTTTTTTTTTTAATGTCAAATATTTTCCCAAAGGAATAAATTAATGTATATTGCAAGAGAATTTCAGGAATCATGCAAATCAAATTTTCATCTAGATTAAGCACATCTTCCTCCATATAGCAATTACCAAATTTGGGTAAAATAATCAAATATATTTCTCTGGTGTTCTCATCTTACCTACTATACAATTCATCTTCCCCAGTGAAAGGGTTTCACTGAATTCAATGAAGCATGACTTTTGCCAAATCAAAATCTCTGTGGCATCTGAATTACATTCATCAGTCAGTTATTCTGAGTCTTTTAATGTCTTGTATTTTATTCCATGATTTCAGATCATCTACTTAGTCAAAGACTGATTTACAGTAGCTCACCCCCCATTCGGCAATAGTACAAACCACAGATGAGCATAAAGCTAAATAAATAGTGATAAGGTACTAGAGACAGGGGAAGAATAAAGCAAAGCCATAAAGGGTCACCTTACTTGCTTTGTTGCTCACATGCAGTGCTAATATTAAAATTTCTGCTGATCTTTAAGAGCATGCGGTCTGTACAGATTCAGGGATAAATTTTTGGAATTTGTTGTGGCAGGAGCATACTAGTACTGTCACACTATAAATGCATTTTATCTATTTATTTTGTAAAGATCTGGCCAATACAGAGATTTTGATAAAACAACAGTTTCTGTGTGATAGAAGTTGTAGAGCTGTGTAGATAACCTGAAGATTTCATCTCATCTACATTTGAATGTGCTCCATTTCAGAGCTCAGCTGTTTTGGTTCTTGGCTGCTGTAGGCTGAATCTGAACCCGGATCCAAGTACCGAAAGGACATCTGTCGTTCCTCTGCTCAGTTACTCTTCTTGCTTTCCCTGGTTAGGAAAGAGAAAAACCTGACAGGATAAACTGGAACACTGAGCTCGTATTGATGGCTAGGAACTGAGAATTAGAAGCTGAGTGCAGGGAATGTGGCGAGAGTTGGGGAACAGATGAGAGAAAAAAAGCCCTTTGGAAAAAACAAGCACTTGTGAGTCAATGTTTGATGTAGACAAACAGCCATAAAACTACTTTTTCCTGTTCTTGAGTGTCTCCTTGAAGTTAGTGCCAATTTAAAATCTAATTAAATAACCATATCCTATTTAAATATATATATCTGTGCAGTTGATTAACATTTTCTGTTACACTCTTTATACAAGTTCACTTCTCAGGAAGTAAAATGTTAAGATGATTAGCAGTATGAATAGTTACTAGCGATAGCCAAAAAGACCAATATATTGCATTAAATGTAATTACTGCAGATGTCAAAGAATTCTGTTGAAAAGTTTTTTTAAGCACATCAGTTGAATTCCATATGAATGAAGATATATTTTTCAAGGAAAATATCGTCTCTCCACAAGTTTTCAACTGGCAATTGATTTTGATCTCCGGCAATATTTATTGTTTCTTCATTCTCCTGCATGTGCTTCTGCTGAGGACTGTGGCTGTGGCATTTTGACCAGTGACTGAAACCTGTGTGGTGAATCTTTTTACTCTTTCAAGAGGTGTGTCTAATGGGGACTATTCTGTGAATTCATATGAATCTGTGATAGCAGTCAATCTAGAACTGATTGCAACTGATTGGTAGGAATTTTAGGTGTAAATTAGACATGTGTTGAGATTTAGTTCTCTGTAAAACACTGATTTCTTGATGTTCTGCATATTCTCTCGCTATTTTCTTCCTGACAAAGCAGAGCAAAACAAAACAACACAAAAACTAAAGGGGAATAAAGTTATATCATACTCTAAGTCCAAGTGTGAGCTTCAGTTTCTCCTCTGGAAGTCTGTCTATGTACGTTACATTGGACATTGCAGTGGTAGAAAGTACTGTTTGTACAGGTTTTCCACCCTTCTCTCTTTCTTTCTGCCTTACAGAAAGCAAAAGTGGGAATGAGGAATAACTTACTAACTGCAAAGAAAAATCTGCTATTTTGAAACTCTGTGACTGAGAGAAGCGAGGGTTTGATATATGTCATATTTTCCATGATTATCAAGATATTGAACTTTATAGGATGGTAAAATTTTTTTAAGTATTAAAGGCAGTGCCATCTGTAAAAAATGCTTTCCTGTGGTTGCTTTGGCCCCATAATCTCTTATTTTAGTGTTTCCTTTAAAGAGAACTGGCAAGACGAGGACAGAAGAATGCCATGTCCAAAAGATGAATCTCAGGAGGAGGCAGACAGTCAGGATGGTTCTTCTGTTAGGGCTTTTAGGAAAACTGCAGTCTTTGGTGGATAGTGGTGGTCATAACCTATCTGGTGCCCATCCTACTCCAGACTGGTGAAGAACAGCTGTGCAATTAGGGACTCAAGAGCATCCAACCACACTGTGCTCTTTCACATTTCCCTGTGGAAAATTTGCCTTACTGTATACCTGAATTTCCCTAGCTATGGCTGTTTTCTAGGAATAGCACGTCTCTCTTTTCTGTGTGTTTCTCTGTAGTTTCTCATCCAGTACTGCTAGTTAGCAGGAATATGCAACCTTATTTTATTATAGGCACACATCACAGGCCTGTTCACACAAACCACATTAAAAATGTTTGTTTTCTGACATTTTACTCCCTTGAGATAGAAATATATCAAGGAAGGCAATAGAGCTGTGTCAAAGATTCATGCTGTGCTCTGCAATGACATGAGCTCATTCAGCTCTTGTGGCAGCTGATTTGTAGAGATGGAGACTTCCTACATGTTGAACACAGACATAATCTGTATTTGTGCCAGAAATCATTGTTTCCCACCTGTACACTATAATCTGCTCCTAATGCCTATGACCTATTTTTAAGTCTATTTCTTTGTAGCTGCTCATGTGCCATATTTATAGAAACACTACCAAAATGGTCAGTAAAGAGTGCAGATACCAGCTGTGTACTTCTCCCTATTTTGTAGTACATTCTTAAAAAAAAACCACAAGCCAAACAGTGGTACAGCTATTTGTTATGCATACTTACCATTCACTGGAAGAAATCATATCTTTCATCATTTATCCACAAAGAACTGTTGTGCTCTGAACTGTACATAACTTCTGCTGTCTTTTGCATACCTGTCTAAGCAGAAGATATCTGCACTGTGTCTTTGCTTTCATGTAGAGCTGACTGCTCTGTTATCTGCAGTTTGCCATCAAAATTGCAAGCAAAAATGTGGCAGGAAAATAGTGACTGCAGATGAAAGTGCTTATAAATTAAACATGCCATGCAACAGGACTTTCAGATTAAAGACCAATTTTTAAGCTTTGAAAGCATTTTGTAATGGAGATGATATTAAATTGTACACAAACTACACGGAAGTTAGTCAGACCCAGCAGTTTCCTAACAGCATAACAAATAACAAATGATAGCAGTTTAATCCAATGATGGACTAATTAATATGATCTGAAAAGCAAATTGCATGGTGGTTTTCAGAAGGGAAGCTGGCATTAGAGAGAAGACTCATAAATAACACCACATTGTAGCATTTCTGACTAAAGGATTACGCAATGCTCACAAAAACTGCAGCATTAACGCATTAATAGATGAAACTGGTAATTGAAAAATGCAGTTTGCAATCCAGAAAGACATTTCAGAAGATGATTTCAAGAGGCAGCAAATTCTTATTTATCAGTCTAAATATTAAGATGAAGTAGCAGGGAAATTTCCAGGTTCAATCAATCAGATTTTATTATGTATGTGCTCATACATAATACATATATATGTTATGTGTATATATAATATATGTATTGTATATATATATACAAATATACAATATTCATGCCCAGATAAGAGAGACTGCAAAATGTCAATGTGAGGGACAGTATGCTTGCAGTGTGAATAACCAATGGTTTCTGCCTGTAGATTTGTCACTGTCTTTCTCTGCTCTGTCCTTGAAGAGTGTGGAGAGCAGAAAAGAGGCACCAGCTTGGCCATGTGGTACATGGCAGTCCACCTTTTCTGAAGATGCTGAGAAGCATTACTTCTAGGGCACCACCACAACCTGGAAAGTAATGGCAGACAGACTCTAAGCAGGACTCTGCTGAGAACATGAGTCAAAGGAGGCAGGAGAAAGGTTAGGAATTAACATGAAAGGCACAGATTTTCTTTCGAATGCTTTTTATCTCTATAAATGCTAAAAAAAACTTAGAGATCTCTTCACATCTGTTTTTTAATGCAGTGTGGTTAAATGCATGACTTCCCTTTCACCCATTTAAGTTTTTCTCTCTGAAGTTACTTGCTTTCTCATAGATCAGCAAAATAATGTGAAATGCCTGTTGGGCTAAGAGAGCTGTTGTGCAGGTGAGTACTGTGGTGAAGTTTAGCAACCAGAAGAAGCTGACCAAAAGATATGAGAAAAATCTGTACAAATGAAAGCAACAGGTATTTACTTGTGATCCTTAGCTACATATTTAGACTGAAGAGAGCCTTAAAACTCCTTGTCCTATAAGATGTGTAAAAGTCACAACAGAGGCACGCTGGCAAACAGCCCATGGGTATGGGTGAATGGTTGTCAGACATGGATCATTTCAGTCCAGACCCAGACTTCAAGGTCTACCATAGTGCAGAGGTTCATTAGAGCCATCAGCCTTAGACCTGGAGTTGGCAGCTCTTTTTCATTACTCTTGTTAAAACCTATGAAGTTCTCATGCTCCCTTCTTCTCCACCTCCAGCTTAAGGGAGCTGTTTTGACTGTATGCCAATGTGAATCATGAAGGAAATTAAGAAATTAATTTCATCATTCTTCTGTCTTAGTTCATGTGCTTGTGCCACGAAGCCAACTGTAAGCTGGAAAGTACAGGGAGAGGACCACAAGAAGTCTTAAAAAGACCAAGAGCATGATTTCCACTGCTCTGTCCTTACCTGACTGTTCCTGCCCCATATTACACCCACTCCTCCAGTGGGGAGTGGCAAAAAAGAGGGTTCAACAGGAAAATCGATGTGTCACTGGGGGGAGCAGAACTTTGTCTGTTCAGACCCCCTTCTCATCCCACTGCCTCTAGTACACAATCCCAGTGGCAGATAGCCTCAGAAGAGCAGTTTAGCAGCCCTGTGGCTGCCTGGCTGAGTTTTCTTGACAGTTGGTTTCTTTACTTAGTTTGAAACTAGCTAAAGATTATTGGCTTCATGTTGGTGGCTCTGTCTTTGAGAGGTCACTGGGATGGCTGGGAGGTCGCTGCTGGAAGTTGTCTGTATCTGTTATCATGGGCTATTTTTTGTTCTGAAGTGGTCCTCCTCTGCTGCTAAAGTTCTGCTTAATGTAAAAGAGGTTTTATCATTGCTGAAAAGGCTCTTCCCAAGGCTCTGGGCTGCCCAACTTCACGAGTTTTTAAATACTGTACATATGGTGTTAATTGGTTTAATTGTATTAAATACAAAATTGTGTTTTACTAGATAAGTGTGGGGTGTAGGATCCATATTCATCCATGAAGAAATAATTCTTTGCAGTCCCTGCTTACTCAGCTCCTGCTTGTTTCACAGCTCTCGCACTCGCTTCTCATGGACTCTGATGATAAATATGGGTTTATTAAGGCAATCAGGCCCATTGCTGGCTGTATCTCATGTGGCTGTCACTTTAAGACTCAACCAGCACATCCTCAGAGCGACTTCAGCCCGTGTCTCATCTCCTTTCCTAAAGCAAGACGAGGGAGCTCCTCCTTTCCTCCGGGGAGAGGATTATGGCAGCAGATCTGTTACAGTCTGCACCCTGCTTGGGAGGGCTGCCGAGAGCTGCTGGGGGAGGAGATGTGCAGCTTATGCACAGCGTGAAGCAGCTTAGCTCCCCGAGGTGTAATTTTAAGCTCTTCTTGGATTTAATAATGGTTATACTTGAACCATTTTTCTCTAGCTTTCTGAACTAACCCTTAGCTGGAACGTTATGTAAGAAGAAATACTCTTTTCTAGTATGATCCAAATGGTTCTTTATTTTTTGCAGCTTTTGGCAGGGCCTCAGAGTGTCTGTTTCTTTGTCTAGATCTCTTCATATATATAGATATTTATACATATATTTATATATAAAATGAAATGCAAACTTCAAATGAAGTCAAAGTTACTTTTTTCTTAGTTGTTCTTTTTTACCTTGATTGATTTATGATAGCAAATCCCAATGCTTCTGTAGTTTTTGAATAAACTGTAGCATGTTTTAATAGTAAAATAAAATAAATATTAAAATTAAGATCAATATAAAAGTATATGTAGCTTCACAAAAAAATCTAATTGGAACAAAATTTCAAGGGTTTCCCTTTTTCAAGATGCTATTCAATTAATAGTGCTTTCAAGTAGATTATTCACTTTAATGGCACACAGGGATGCAGTGAAGTTCATGTTGTGGCTAAAAAAGTGTTTTGAGAAGAAACCTTCGTGGGTTGTGTTTTATTCTAATCTTTTATGGCATTGAAAACTACAGATTCCAAAAAGCCTAAGAAAATGGTTAAGAACATGCTGTGCTAGCAAATACAGGTATTTCAATACATTAATCATTTTACTCAGCAGCTCCAGTGGCCTGTTGATACATCTGTACTCAGGAGGCTGTGGTCAGTCCCTGGTGCCCTAGGCTGGGCTGAGGAATGGAACCACAGGCATTTTGCAGGAAGTTTATACTGGTTCAGGCTGTGCCTTGGAATACTGGGTAGCCTACTGTGGGAAAGGAAGCTGTGGGGAAGGGATCAGAACAGCCCTGCATGCCCATGCCAAGGGATACCCCTGTTTCAGTGACCCTACCTGTGAAGTGTCACAGCGGGAGGAGGCACTACCAAATGCTCCACAATCAAAAGCAGTACCTGGAGACGATGGTGAAGAGCTTATAAAGTGCATGGGAAGGAGCAAATACACACCATCTGTTCAGAGCACACAGAAAAAAATCTGAATTTCGCTACATGATCTCCTTAAATATGGTTGTGTTTGGCTGGAGTTTTTTCCACAGTACCATTGCTCTTTTTACTGTCTGTGCTGTGATCTTCATATTCTTTCGGCAGGTTTCTATGTGTTTGAGGGATTTTTCCCTGAAAATACTGCAGTATGAAAAAGGATGTAGGTAATTTAGTTTAAGCAGAAAATAATGAGACAAGAGTAATAACTATGCACAGAGTGAATTTGTGGAAAGTGGATTCCTTTCACTCCACTGGGGTTTTTTTTAGAAAATACCGTATATCATCTTGAAATTACTTTAACATGATGTCCACTGTATTACAGGAAGGAAGTGCTTGTAATCCAATGTGACAATGACAGTGAACAGACAATCATTTATCATGAAATAGTTACAGATCTCTTTCTTGGAAGAAGGTCAATTTTAACCTTTATTTATGAACAATAAATTGGAAACAATTTATAGTGTAGTACATTTATCTACAATTACTCATTTTATCATAAACACCTTTATACTTTGCTCTTTTTAAGCAAGATCAGAAAGTCTTGACAGGTAAATTGCATTGAGGCCCATCTTTGAAGGGTTTGGAATTTTTTCCCCTCTGGGAACACCACTGTACCTACATTAGAAAAAACAGCCTTGGTTTCTTTAGTCATGTTTGTGTCTTTCTACCCTTTGTTGATATGATTCTCATTTAGCAACAGGAACTGTGAAATGTGGTGAGGAATAAATAGATCTCTTCTAAATAGACATTGTCAAGGAAGAGCTAAGGAAGTGAATTGTGCAAATTCTTAGAACCAAGTAACGTTTATTTCAGAAAAGGACATATTTCTCAACTCTCTATCAGAATGTTCTCTAAGATGAGGTGGAGTAAACTCTATAAAAGATGGCACAAATTCTGGGAATGGATGATTAAAGATGATAATGGACTGTGATATTTGGCTGTTGTCCCATTTCTTAAGAAAGATTATATACTATTTTTTTAATCATCTCTGTTGTAGAAGTTCAGCCATCATTTTAACAGTATTCAAAAGGCATTTAAGGTCAGAATCTTTTTTTACAGGTGTGTTGAAGAGCAACTTGAGTTTCCTTTTTTTTTGCCTGGCAGATGTAGATGTGATTAGAAATGAAATGGAATTTTATGGGTGCATAAGTTAGCTCTTTCTAAACCAAGAGCATCTGTTGGTCACTTTGTGACTGATCTGTGGAGAAAGTGAAAGCACTGGGTATCAGCTTTTCTCTGAGGTGTTTCCTCAGGTGCATAGCTCTCAATTGACAGAGGGAAATCAGGAACTCCATTGGCTGCATTTCCAGACATCCTTTCCTGCAGCTGGGCTGACACTTGGTCATTCTCTCCCTAGATATGCTATGTCCAGCCCCTACTATTCCCATACTTTCTGCAGAGTGCTTCTGTCTGCGGTGATGAGGAGCTAGTGATTGTGTAGGTTTTGTGTAGGTTCTGGGGTGTGGTGGTTTATGCTGTTAAGCTGGGGGAAGTCTGCTTCATGGGGTGTATTCATCACCTTCAGCTCCTAGAACATGGTGTGAAACATGCTTTATGGATGCTACCATGGTCTCAGCATTCATTTAATTACTTGAACTTTACAGTCAGCAGGGAGACTGCTTGGCCAAGGCTGGCTATTGGGAAATCCATAGCAGTGCAGAAATTTCAGTTCAGGTATACTCTGTCAAATCCTAATTAAGGGGAAAAAAACAAACACAAGCACATCTAAAAATTAGTGAAAATAACCTCATTCGCCAAAATAAGCTCCTGTTTCTTAGCAGCATAAGACATAAGTGTGCATGGCACGAATATAAAAACCATAAAAAGGGAAGCAGTCAGGAAGTATTTTCACATTTCTGAGAAAAAACACGTTTTTTTGAATAGAAGAACTTAAGGTATGCTGCAGCTAGTGCAGCCTTCTGCAGTACCTTGATGAGGGTAGAACCTTGATGAGGATGATTCGGGCTAGATTCCAGTTTTTCTCATGTCAAAGCAAACAGATTAATAAATTCTTTATGGTAAGAAGCCTACTCTCAGTGCTTTACCTTAAAATTAGTACTAGAGCTTCTCCATGGCAAACCTTCAATTAGTTGTGCTGCCTTTTTCTCCTAGTCCTTAATAATGCTATTATTACTATTATAATGATGCAATAATTCCTTAACGTGGAATGCCAGCTCATTGATCACAAAATGTTCTGCTTAGAGTGCAGAACTTAAACACTTACTTGCAAGTTGCCTCTTGTATTGCAGAATTTTAACTTCTTGTAATGATGTTTCCAGCCAAGTTCAAAAGCTCAGTCAATAGGACTAAATGTGCTGAGAGTTGCTCATCTTAGGTCTGGTGAGAGGGAACTTCTGCTCTGAGTGATTAATGTGTTAAGTGGAGGTGGAAGTTTCCATATGACTAGGATTTATTTAAATGATTATGCTAAGATTCTCAAAGGACCCAGAGAGTTTCTCGAAAAGTAATTTCTAGTGCTTGACTCCATTAGTCTACTGTGCCTGTTCCAGGCCTGGTCTGTGGGTTTCTAAAACTTGAGTCTGAAATTTGAGATGAGTTCCTACTGATTTTTGTAGACTTCTTAATAGGAAATTTAATTTCTTGCAAAACTTAACTGAGAAAGACTCTCTCATTTGAAACTGAAGAAATGCCCACTGACTTTCTACGTATCAGATGAGATGAAGAGAGAAAAAAACAACCCACTAGTAGGAAAAACAGACCTGCTGAAATGTGGAAAACCAAAAATGGGTAATAACTTTTGGCTTTTTTCAGTTTCCTGAACTGCACTTGCTAAATGCCGTCAGAATTGCATAGAAATTTTCAATGTCTGTTGTTCCTTTGACATCACAGATGAATATTTAAAAGCGCTATATTACTGTCTGGAGTATTGCAGAATGCAGAATCATTTTTTTTCAGTGTTTATTTAGAATAATAATCACAGAAAATATCTTCAGCTAATGGACTGAGAAACTTGCTGTCATCTTAATAATTTCTATAGTTTGCTTGTCCAGTTCTTAAAACTTACAAAAGCAAATGTATGTCAGAGTTAGGAGAAATGTCTGTTTCCTGTACTCACAATAATAAATCCATAACTCTACTTACTGATTGAGTTGACTTAACCATAAATAAACTGAAGAAAATCTGCTATATTTACAGCTGGTAAAAAGACTTTTGAATTCAGCCGTGTCTCTCACTTAAGTGTAGTAGTTTGCATAGAAATGTAAGTATTGTTCTTATGTAAACTATTATATTTTTATTCTTTAAAATTTTGTTAATCTGAAGTCATATAAGTATACTTGGTGTAAAGTACACTGGTAAGAATTTTGTTAATGAGCAGTTGAAGTGAAAAAGGTGATTTTCTTATCTCACTGAAAAGAACCCTAATTAAACTTTATTTTCATTATGTTTGGTATCTAGATAAATCTGGATTAAAATCTGTTCTTAGTGTTTTTTTCTGTTCATTCTGATTTTGTATCTTCCTGAAACATCAAATTGACTCCCTCTGGTGGTTGAAACCTGGTCTCTGCATTCCAAAGAGAGCCTTTCAGAGACCCCTCCATTCTGGAGAACACAAATCACAAATAATATTTTCTAAGTTTAGTGTTACATCATTATGAAAAACCAGAAAAATAGGTTTTCTTACTCTCATACAGTGTAGCATTAGTAGTAGGTTAGTATTGCTGTTGTGAATTTCAAAAAGAGATTTACAGCCCTTTTTCAAGAAATCAAAGTAGATTGTCAAAAGAAAGTAAACACAGATATGAACAAAGTAGGCTTGAAATCATTTACTGTGGTGAAAAGTGAAAAAAATTGGAAAGGTGCTATTTAGATAAGTAGTGTAATAGTAATGATGCTAAGTGTGTCACATGATTACATGAACTAAGTCTTTTATACCTAGCTTGGGATTTTTTTTGCAGTTTAAATTTTAAAATCAAAATTTATTTGATTTTAAAAATAAACATCTAAGAGTTTGTCTTTGCCAAGACTCCCTTTTAGTATAGAAGGAATAATTCTTCAATATTTGGATTACAGCTCTGAACCTGAGATATCTGTCTCAGTTTTTCAAGTAATTCCCCCAAATCCCAAATGGCAAGATATAAGAGAGATCTTCTGTGATTACTTACTGCAAATTATTATGGTTTGGATCTATACAAAACCACTACTGTCTTCACATTAATGAGACAAAAATATAAGAAAGCATCCTAGAAAGATTGGCATTTCCTTGCTTGTGAGTTCATAGTGCTTTTTGTATATTTTATGTAATCTCTTTTACTGGAGTGCCTGCCTTATGTAAGGTCCCAGTAATGGAAACGAGTCCATCTGCATGGTAGTCAAGGTTATTTCCTGAAAGACATATTCTGTCTGCAGCAGAAAATAAATTGGATGAAGGTCTTTAAAACCTTCACAGCCCTTCCATCAAGCTGAGAGGGACCTTCCTCAGAAGGTCCTCCTTAACTTTATGTGGAGCAGCCTGTCTTCTCTGCCTACTGACTCATTATCCAACTTTGGGGCTTGACTGATGCCTAAAATTCCCATCAGCTCTATTAGCATTTCTGCTTTTCAGACTCTGCCCCTCCTGATTGATTGCCACCATCTAATAAACCCTGTCTTTCCTTTGCTTGGAAATCATCACTGGGACCTCGTCTTTTCCATTCATTTGCCCTGCCTTACCCGCAGTGTTTTCTCTATGAACGTTGTCAACCCTTCTGCTGCTAGGTATCAGTAATCTGGCAGGAAGGCTTCTGAGAAACAGCATGCCAGCGATTTAGTGTTATCTATTCATTTTGTTTCAGTCCCTCTGCAAATATGCTCAGTGTTTTATGTGAGCAGACAGAGAGAAAGTCCCATGAGTGTGCTGCAGTTCAAGGCAATGTGGTGCAAAGGGGAGCAGAATAGGAAAAAATGTATAATACAAACAGATGCATTTTTGCTCATAAACATCTGCAACTGTTAATTCTGCAGAGACCACATAAGAGCTTTATTTCTGAACTAGCACAGTAAGTAATACTGTGTTGCCACTTTCCAACTGGCATGACATTTACTATCTCATTAGAAAGATTCTTTAAAAGGCATTAATATCCTTCTGTCGGATTTTTCCCCTCCTCTGGGGGAGGTTTCTGTGCTTAGGATCAACACCATTTTTAGCCCAGTGCTTGTCCAAGATCAGGATGTTCCATAAATATTTGTAAGAAACACTGGAATAATAATAGGTCTTTCTTGATTTCCTGGGTATAATGGACAGGTTGTAAGCCTGTTACTAAGAAGTGTAAGTGCTAGATTTTGCTATGCAGTAAAAAGGAGAAAAATCATACCCCTAATTATTGTAGTGTTTCAGGGAGCGCATACTTCTACAACAACAACAACAAAAGGAATTGAAAGATACTATTTTCAATGCATTTTTGGGGTCAGTCGTCTTTTTTTCCTTAAAAAGCAAAGTTGCCAACAGTTCCTTGAAAGATTTGCCCTACATCTTGCCTTCCAAGGGTTTTGTTTGGAGCACTGGCTGTCACACCCCTGAAATAGCAATGCTATTTGGGGATACTCTTTCAGCAAACCTCCACCCACTGTCTTATTTGTTTGGAGCATGCTGCCCTCTGGTACTTCAGGACATACCTGCTGGCATGCCCAAATGGTAGCTGTTTTGATGCCCTTGCTTCAAGGAAGAGCTTTTTCCCCCCTCCTCTCTCTCTGTCATCACCTTGGGATTAGAATAGTGGTAGCCCCACTGCTGTGAATTATTCAGCAGGTGTAAACTCAGCAATGTCACAAATGTGCCTGCAGCATTCACGGGTGGAGAAGAGATGAAAGAAAAGTAAGTGAAAATCCTAAGTTCTGGATTTATTTGGTACCCTTTGCAGCAGTCTCATATTGCCTCTGGATCGGTGCTGAGGCAGAGACTGCAGGTCTCTAGAACCCTCCACGGTGCCCTTTCAGTCATCTGTAGCAACCTGGGGGACTTGGTATGGTGTCTTCTTATGTGCAATTATATTGATACAATTGCAAACATGTTGCCTTTCTCGTGTGGATGTGGCATCAATCATTGTACCTGTTCTAAAAAGAGAGGTGAGAGGAACCCTTTGTGTCATGTCTGCTCCATGACTTCTCTTAGCATTTCAGGATATGATGCAAGAATTATGTATGTATGCAAGTGCACAGACACAATTATGTCACACTTTCAATTTAATTAGTTGTGTTTTTATTGCAGTGACTGGAAGATACTGATAAGCTGGTACTTGCTGACTTGGAGACATTGTAACTATGTAGTTCTTTACCCACTGAGTGGTGCTGCCACCAAATCAAACCTGAGTTGTCATCTTCGCAGGGTTCTCACTATCAGTGGTACGGATTTGTGCACAGAAGATCCACATCTGTTTTATAGAATGCTGCTTTACATTCTTCCCTGACACTTTTCTGTGCATGGATACCACACAGAAGACACATTAGTATCTATTGGGTTAACCTGATGCCATAACTAACACTGATTTATTATCATTACCTAATGGAATCATCAGTATGTCATAGATTTTGGATCCGAGAATGAAGTTACATAGAAATTATACATTTTAACTATATGTGCATTTATCTTTGTCCTTTTCTTATCTTGCCTGCAGCAGTAGTATCTAGAATTTAGGGTATTCATGTTCCTTATATCAAAAAGCCTTATTCTGGAAAGTGAAGATATGCCTGTGTGCTGATGGGTGTAGAGAAACGTGTATGTAAAGGTTCTCCTAGGTGAAATATAAATAAAGTAACTCAGAAGCTCAAATATAGCTCAGCTTGGATTTCTTGATTACAGATCATCCCAGGTTTGAGTTTAAAAGTGTTTCATGTTCTGAAGTGATTTACTGGGCGCATTTGCCTTTATTCCTGCAGCAGAAGTGGTTGGCCTGATATTTGTATGAACTCTGGCCGGCTCGTAAGTGGAACTTTCCCTTGTGTATTCAGTATCGAAGAAACAGCAAACACTGTAACATTTAAAAACTTTCTGGCGATAACAAATTAGATGGCATTTGTGTTTGTGCTTGTTATGAGTATTTGACTCAAAAGCCTGTTTGGAGAGAAGGAATCTGATTTTAGTAAATCAATATAATAAAGCCTTTGATTTTTTACAAAAGCCAGCTAACTGTAACTTCAGTGTTGGTATTTCAAGGCCTCTCACTGATATTTTAGAAGTTTGTGGTTGTTTGAGCTTCCTTTCCAGGCCCTGGGGAAATAAGAGTATGGTAAATCAAAGCCCAGATCACCGTTTGCATTTATTTTACTTCTCATTATGACATGTATGCAAACACTTAAAAGAAATAGGAAAAAAGGTATAATCATGATAAGATCCCATTTTTTTTAACAAAGGGGAATACTTTTCTAGTTTAATTTATTACACTTCTCCTTAATACTATAAACTGAATTGAGTGCCTCATCAAGTTTGACAGTTCACTTATACTTCTGATTCAGTGACAGTACTTTTTCAAATAATTACTGTCTCCTGAGAGGTAACCCAAGAAAATAACTGGAGAATACTTTTTCTCTTATGAAATGTGTCTTAATTTCTTGCATTTTTTCTTTTCCAAGTGAGGAAGTTTTAAAACTGCAAAGTGCAGCCGAATACTTAGCTGCCAAAAAAGTCACTGTGCTACCTTTGAAAGACATTTTCCATTTTCATTTGCAGTTTTTGTGCTTTCCTTGCCTGTGACAACCAAAATCCAGTGTAAGACTGAGGATATATCATGAATCAAAAATACTCAATAATATTCAGTGAAATCTAGGTGACGCTTTTTTCAGTTTGATGCACTGTCTAGCATAATTGAGAGAGTGGAGAAAGAAGCTGCTGATTTTATATATTGCAAAAAAGTTTTATAAGTGTCATCCTAAATCGGGATACTTTTGTCCCCATGCTAAAATGAGATGCTCTGAAGGCTGTCTTCTTTCATCCCTGTTCTCTTGAGAGAGGCTCTGCATCTAGCTTCTCAGGTGGCATAAAGAAGCTTTGCCTACATTGAAGTTAACAGAGGAATGACCGATTATGCCAGCTGGGAATTGAGGTACAAGACTTTAGCTACCAGAGCTGAAATGATAAAAGCATCCCATGGGAGGTAACCTAACCTTTCACAGTTTATTGATCATCTGACTTGTCCTTCTGATGTCACTAGCTATTCTTAACGTTTCAGCTTCTCGCTCCCTCCATCTGCCACGCAGGTCTTGCTGTGGCACTGCTTCCCCCAGGAAGCTGCCAGCAGCCTCTCCTCCAGGGAACAGGCTCCAGATTAGGACATTTTCTGCACTCTTGAACACTGCACAATTGCTGTGGCAGTTTTCCTGCCAGTCTTAGTCCTCTTTAGTCATGGCTATTCAAAACCACTTTGCTCGCTTAATTTCCCAGCATCCTCACCATGGACATGTCGCTCCTGTGTTAGCTCCTTATTTACACTGTGGCCTCACTGCTACCTAATCACTGTGCCAGGGCTGCTCTTAGATTACAGAGTGAGCAGTGTCCCTCTAATGGAGCCTCTCAGAGCAGAAATTTAACTCCTTTTCCTGTGTTTCATCCTCTGCTCACGTCTTATTGCCTGGCCAATCCTACTCTGTCCCATCTCCTGCCAGTTACTTTGTGGTTCACATGGCTGCCAAAATTTCCCTCTTACCCTCTCTTCCTTATTCCTGCAACTTTAAACCTCCTACAGCATTTCATCTTTTCAGTCATTTCAGAGATTTTTTTTTTTCCAATCTGCTTCAAAGATGCTGTTAGAGCTTTTCAGGTATTGGTGCTTTTCAAGTCCTTCATGAGTTGGCACATAAATCTGGTTAAAAAAATTCTAGGTTTAAATTGTAAATTATTATATAACTTAATATCTTAAAGTATTCTCTTTATAGACTACAAAATATTACCTTTATTGGTGAGGAGATGAATCTTCCACTCTTGTCAGCATTTAGGGCTCTTTTCTATAAATTCCTTAGTGCTCTGACTATGTCATAACTGTCTGATGGCCAATTCTGCAAAAAGGGAGGGTTTTTACTTTCTTTGTACGAAGAAGCCAAATGGAGCCAGTTTCCTTTACACTAAAATGTGCAAAATTATTCTGGTTTGTTTTCATTTTATGAAAAGCATATGAAAACTACGAAAAGTACTGTACAAGTTAATAATAACTTTGGGCTCTTTTTTTGTAGAGCAGAGCTCCAAAGAGTAGCACTGGTATAAACTCTCATCCTCTTTTCTTTGTAATACTTCACCAAGATGCTTTCTGGGGTAAGGTGTGGCCATTTCTTTGCATACTGGTTCTTCTAGATTTTAGTTGGGTTTTGTGTGTTTTCAGGAATATGTTTTTATTACCTAATACTGCTGGTTGGAGAAATTTGTCATCTGTCTTTTGTGAGATGTAGTTTTAATTTAGTTTTAATGTTCCAACTTCTGTAGTCCTCCTTGTTCACTTTACAAACCTTAACTGCTTCCTCTGTATAAGTCTGCCTTGAACAACCAAGGCAGGAGAACGAGGCTCACCAGCTTCGTGCCCTGTTTCTATCACCACCTTTTTTTGCTGTCCCAGCCCAAAAGTGTAACTGAGACATTCCTTTGGGAAAAGGTTAACTTGGATCCCTGCAGTCCCAGCAGTTCCTCTTATGTGAGAATCATGCATGTACTAGACAAGATGGTCTATAAGCAAGTCTACTAGAATTCTTCTCAATTGCATCTCAAATCAGGAATGATGACTGTTCAGAATTCCTTATTTAAGTTCCTGGGTTTAAAGGTGGCAAAAATGTCTGCCAAGAAAGGTAACTGCCAACACAAAAAGAAGATTGTCCCTCTTGGGAGATGGTGGTAAGAAAGCGTGCTGCTTTATTTTCTGATGTTTTCCTTTAGCATTTGTGATTTGGAAGATTTGTGTTTCTAATACATCAGGAATTGAAACCAGTCGCCAGAAACTGAGATTGAAATGCCATCCCTTAGTGGAAGACTTAACAGTTGTTCAGTGTTCCCATTGTAAGGAATGGTTTCAAAATGCAAAGCCTGAGGGTTAAACCAAGCTCCTTTACCTCTTTTTACACATGCTCCAAGCATCTAAATCACTCAGCAAGAATGCCATTTTTCAAGTGTCTTATTTTCTTTCCACAGAATTTCAAAAGCCCTGTGGGAAGTGCCATCTATGAAGTATAATTGATATGGACACTCTTCTGAGACTATTTTTGTTGTTATGTTTCAAGATAAAGGCAATTGAGTATTTATAGGAAAAATAAATACATATGCCTTTTGCAATGTGTTGTAACTGAAAATTAAATATTTTTCTACTCAAATTTTGGCATATTTCCTGGAATCACTGAGCTTTCAGTAACGTTTTTAGTTAATATTCTGCAGCCTACTGTTGTATTCACTGCAGCTGACATGAGCTCAGAGAGTTTGTCTTTATTTAACCTCAGAGAGGAATCCCAGGCTTGCTCTGTAGTTGGCAGAGCTGTTGGGAAGGATCTGCTGTGGACTGCAGTGGAGAGAGTAAGGAGAGGGTCTGAACTGTGCCTGCTACAGCTTTACTCCATTGGTGATATGAAAATTCTGAAGAATATGTGAAGTTAGCCTTTATTAATAAAGCCTCTGATTAATATTTGCTTTCATTAACCATCTCTTTCCTTCTTTGTCTAATATTTTTATGAATCCTGTTACTTAGATCCTGCATCCCATTGCTCCTTGTGATGTTTGAAGTTGAAGGCACTGATTAGAGCATTAATTTTTTTACCTGTAGAATATATATATATATCTTTGTACAGGGGGTTAAAAAATATAAAAAGCCCCCATGAGAATAAACATTCTGCATCACCTTTGCTCTGCAGAGACTTAAAATTGCAGTGGTGTGGTGATGAGAGGAAGATGCTTCAGCTAAAAGTCAAAGCTTTTAAAGACTTGATTGTCTGCTCCATTACACATTTTTTTACACTGACCCACAGAGCTGCTTTGTCTCTTGTCAGCTAGTAACAAGTAAGAATGTAAATGGCCTGTGGCATTAGGACTGTGAAACAGACAGTAACAAACCATTCAGTTTGACTGGTGATCTTAATAGTTACTTGTTTAGAATAATTTCATGGATGAGGCCCAGCTAACTTAGTTCAAAGACAGTAATTAGCCCTAGAAGTTAATATTTGCTATGTCAGCAGTTATTAGAAGTATTGGTGGTACCCTTACTGTTAGCAATATTTATGCCAGCAAATAAATGCTTGTCCTTGTTTGTTGGTAAACACTGGCACTGAAATTGAATTAAATATTATTTGATTGATTTCTGTGGATTCAAGTCTAGAACTACCCTAATATTTGTTTTTCCCCAAATTAACGAATGAGGTTAAGGTCAACTTGATGAGGTAGATACTCAGATTTATTATTTGAGTGTGTGCAAATTCTAGAAAACATGTAGCTTACCAAACTGAGCCTGGTTTCAGTTGCAGATTTTACTAATAGTGAAAGGAAAATTCCATTGTTAAAAAAATCTGAAGGCCTCCCCTCATGCTACCTTCTCTGAAAATAAAGAAATGGGATGCTGGTCTAAGATGGGAAGAATAATCAGCCTGAGTCACCGCGCAGATCCGTAGAGGTTGATTTTCAGCCAGTATCTGCAAAATAAGCTGCAGGGTTCAGTTTGCAAACACTATTGTGAACCAAACCCTGTGGGGCTCAGTTTGCAAACACTATTGTGAACCAGACCCTGCAGGGTGTGCTGAGCTCCAGTTACTGCTCCTAGTAAGGCTTATTATCCTGTCACAGAAGATGTAAGAAAATCCATCTCTCCCTTTTAAACGTGATAAACCTTTGTCACCTACAATGCAATTAATGTTAAAAATAGAAGAGTGCTGATGATAAGATTGTGACTTGTAGGCAATGAGCCATTGTCCAAGTACAGGAGACTTATCTGGCGGGCCAGTCAGCCTACACGCTTTGCTGTCAGTTTGCTGATTGCCATTTCTCTCCGGGTTTGATGAAATATTCATGTCTTTGCTCTGCTCTCTGCAAGCACTATTGATTTCTTGTATAAACGCGGCTATATTTAGTCTAGACAAATGGAATGTGGATTGCTGCTGAATAAATGGGATGAAAGGCCGGGGGTTTGCCTGTCCGTTTCTCTTGGTCGGTGGCAATTATTTATAATCAAGAGTAGTTTTTGTAAGTTAAAGGTGATTTTTTATAATTTACTGATTAGTTTCAGAACAAAAGTAAGCACTTAGACACAATCATTCTGTTGGGATAGCGGGTTAAGAAGCCAAATTATGCTTTGAGGTTTACAATCACAGTTATTAAGATTTTAAAAAAAAATAAAAAATGGGCCTGGAAAAGTGTATGTTTTCAGAATTTTGGGAATGAAAAAGTGTGATCAGTAGAAAAGATTTGGTGCCTTTTCTCTTATTTTTATAAAATCTTTTACTAATATATTTTATTAGATACTAGAGATCATACAGTTAGAATGCAGTCCTCTCCATTTGCTGCAGTTTCAACTTTTACTGCTTCAGTTTTGCTGTCTCTGCTTACTAGAATATTTCTGTTTCATTTTGTTTTTTTCCTTGGAAACAAATACAGCTGCAGCAGAGAAAAAGGAGAATATGCTTAAAATCTCATTCCCCAGTCATTTCCGACAGCATGTTTGTTTTCAGTTAATAATCTTATTTTCCAGTGAAGATAGTGGAGGAATGGGAACTGGAGTGGATGTGTTTGTGTTTCACTGTCCTCTTGTGGATGGAATCAGAACTGCTGGGCTTTAGCAGAGACCTTCAGCTACTATTTATTTTCCTCTTGTAGATATGCTGCTTGTTAGTCTTTTGTTCTTTTGAGACAGATAAAGTTACACTCACTCTCTTCACTTTATGTGAGAACCAGAGCTTTACAAGTATTATAGTGAAAATGATCAAAACGCTCTGTTCTGCCTCCTTTTAGTTCCTTTGATTTAAATTATGAGATGGAAAATACAGAAAATAAATCCTCCATTAAGTACTTAATTGCTGGATTAAGAATTTGTAGCATTGCTACAACAAATTGAAGTAATTCATTTTCTTACAAGCCATTTATAGTGTGCTATGCGTGGTGGTTACTTTTCCAAAAGCTGTATTAAAAGTTCTCATTTTGTGTGTCAAATTATTTCCCCATGTTATATGTTATTCCTTTGTTTATGGCAGGTATATTTATATGCAGTAGCCATGGAGCACTGGGTGGGTTTTCATGTGTAACACTGTCCTCAGAAAATCTACACCCTAACTTTGAAAAATCTCTTGCAGTGCCATGGAACTGCAGGGCCTTAATCTTACGCTGAGGAAGTGCCCGGAGTGTTTATTGTGTAGCATCAATAGGGCCTAGGAGATTTTCACTAAATATTGCTCCATTGGGCTATGACATGGTTTAAGAACTGGGTTGTGTGTTAACCTGTTTAGCAGAATATTAATCTGGGAGTATTTCTGCAGAGTGTGGAAAGGAGGTGCTGAAGTTTGCATACAGCTTAGATTGCATTAAATGTTTTGAAAGGTCTGTACATTGAAACAGTCTTTGAGTGAAGCAGGTCATTTTCCCATAGGAATGCTCTCTGTTCTCCTTCTCCTGTTATATTTAATGTGTATGTTTTGCTGTTTTCTTCCCACAGTGGATGTGAAGTCGGAGGTTCCCGTGGGCCTGGAGCCTATCTCACCGTTAGACCTGCGGACGGATCTCAGGATGATGGTTCCCATGGTGGACCCGATTATGCGCGAAAAGCAGCTACAGCAGGAGCTGCTCCTGATCCAGCAGCAGCAGCAAATACAGAAACAACTGCTCATTGCAGAGTTCCAGAAGCAGCATGAAAACCTGACTCGCCAGCATCAGGCCCAGCTCCAGGAGCACATTAAGGTAGCAACATTTTTCATTTATCCCTTACTTTATCTGCAAAATCGGAAAAGGGAACATGCCTGAAAGGTTTGCTGTGACTGAGAGATGGTTTTTGAGTGCTCTTTTCTCTGTATTTGGATGATAAAGACCTTTCAAAGCAAAACTGCTGGCACCTATGAGTGACTTGCTCACAGCAGACCAAGGCAGTACTATGAGAATCATCAAGCTCATGAAGCCACCACATCCACAAAAAATCGAACTACCTATTTTGCAACCTGCATTTTCAGCTGAACTTCAATATGGCTTTTTTTTTTTCATTTTTTTTTTTTATATACTGTTTTTAGTATATTAAAAGACTGCTTTTTTGGGCTACTGTTTGACTTTGTAACCACAAATCAAATTGATAGGCAAGTTTACAATATTTGCATTTGTAAAACGGAGGCAGGCCCTGATAATGTTCTGTTTTCACTCTTCTCTGAGCTGCCTCATATAGTACAAAAAGAAAATTATTTATGGGCTTGCATGCACTATGGCAGGATTGCTATAATGGATTTTGACTGGGAATTTATGATCTTGCCTTTCATTTCATTTTTCCTTCTTATCTACTTGCCATTGTGCTGCTGTGCTAAGCTTCCACTTGACGGAGCTGACAAATGCATCAGAGCACTGCAACCAGAGCTGGGTGATGCACAGGCAAGGAACAATGTGAAGTTTCCAGGCATCTTTGCCAAAAGAGAAAGAAGTGAAACCAGAGCAGCAGGCTGCTACCTGACACTAGATTTCAGTTTGGTGACAGCCAGTATTGCACTGTGCTGCTTAAAAGTCAGTTAAGAGATGAAAAGAAGTGTAAGCATAAAAGCAAGCGCTGATCCTTGGTAACTCAGGGGAATTGTTTTAACCAGGACTGACCTAGAAAACACTACAAACTGCACTTTCTCATGTCTTTTTGTTCTGTGCAAGTTACAACAGGAACTCCTAGCCATTAAACAACAACAAGAACTCCTTGAAAAAGAGCAGAAACTGGAGCAGCAAAGACAGGAGCAGGAACTGGAGAGGCATCGCAGGGAGCAACAGCTTCCTCCCCTCCGAGGCAAAGAAAGAGGACGAGAAAGTAAGAGCCAATGTACCATGAATCCTAATAAGAAACGAGTCTATTCCCCTTTGCATTCTCCCAGCCAAAATGAACTATGAACAGGAACCTGAAGGAAGCCTGTTCCTGTGTGAAATACGCAGGTCGAGAAGTCAAGACTGTGCTTTGAGAAGGGCAGGGCCACCCACTGCACCCACAGAAACACATTTCTGGTTTGTGTGCAGACTTGGAAAACTGCAGGAAAGCACATTTTGACAGACTTGTATATATGCATCTCAAGAGTCAAGCTCTTTGTATAAAAAAAATGAGGAAATTTGAAAGCGTAAAGCTTCACATGAGAACTTTATGAAGAGCTTATTTCTCAATACAGAAAGCACTACGAAACAGCAGAAAATTAAATTAGTTGCTGAGCATTGTTTCAAGACTGAAAATAAAATTAAATATTTAAGAATATCTTAGGATGAGCCTTCTAAATATTTTGCTAGGACTTTTTCAAACTGTCTTGTGTTTGTTCTTGATGACATTTCATGAGGCAAAACCAAGAGTTATTTCTAGCTCATATATAGCTATAAAGAAAACAACTATGAAGGTTTGTTAAGATTTGATGCTCACTAGAGGGAGACAGATACAAATAATTCTCTTTCGTGGGGTCATTTTGAAAATCAGGTTGAAGTACAGTGTGAAGATATTCAAAATGAAGCTGCCACAAACAGATACTGTTGCTTGCTCTGCCAAATGAGCACAAGAATTAACTGACAAAGACTGAAGCAGAAAAGAGCTTTTTTTTTCCCCTGGGTCGAAAAAGATACCACTTCAACAGCTGTAGGTGTACCATGTCACAGCCTTTAGAAATTAAGGTGTCCATGGTGCTTCTAGTACTTTGAAGAACAATGATCCCATAAAAAAATTTCCATCTTACTGACCTAGAAATGTGAGGGTGTGGAAACTGCAGGAATAAAAGGTTCTGCTATGTAGTATAAAAAAATTCATTCTCCATATGAACAGTTGGGCTTTATTGGTGTTCCTGCCAGAAGAAGAGCAGAGATGTGACCTCAATGGTTCCCTTCTCAATTTGAGCTTGCTGGGTGGCTGTTCAGGATCTAATAGCCAGCCAAGCAGCTTGTGACCCCTCCAGGCCCAGTTTGTTGGTGGTGATGATCTATTTAATGAGGAGAGCATGGAAGGGAGGTATGGGCAGTGGATCACATGGGACGTGCTCAGCATCTCAGCTGTGGTGTTGTCAGGGTTGGGTAACCAAATAGAGTATCAAAAATGCCTTAGAGCTGCAACTTTGAAAGAAATGGGATTTCATCCCTTTTTTTTTTTATCACTGATTATGGGAAAGCAAAAGATTTTTTGTTTTCATACTTCTTTTTTCCTTAATGAACACTATTTTGGCTATGAGTAAAAAAGCATGTCCCGTGCTGCAAGCTTGAATTGGCAGTTTAACCTTACAATGACATGCTCTACTTTTTGCTCTGTGTTGAGCTAGCCACCAAGAGAGGTCAAAATGCACTCTCTTGTCTGCCAGACATCACAGGTAGAGGCCCTTAAGGGGCTCCAATTAAAAGCCTCACTGCTGGCTCTTTCTGCAGTGTTCTGCTTATAACCAAGACAGTGTTCAGAGGATACTTTCGTTGTGTTACTGCTGTTACTTTATTAAAAGAAAAAAACACTCATTACTAAAAATTCAAACTGACCTTTTGTAACTGTCTTTTTAGTTCCATTGTTGGTTTTGTATTTGGATTGTTGGGAACTATCAGGAAATAATTTAAATTCTTTAGATACATCTGGCCCTGGATAAATGGCCTCATCTACTGTTGAAATATTCCTTATGACTTCACTGGATTTTTGGGTCACAGCCAGCTTCAGGCTTCCACAGAGAAGCATTTAATCCAAATGCTATCTCATTTTGACTTTTTTCCACCAATAGTTTTTTTATAGTTTACAAAACTTCCAGCAATAAGGCACAGACTCTGTTTTGGAGTTTGTTATATTTAAAATAGTAATTTTTTTTTAAAGTAAAGCTAAGATGCATTTAACTCTTGTGTTTCTTAGGGGCAGTGGCCAGCACAGAAGTGAAGCAGAAACTTCAAGAGTTCCTGTTAAGTAAATCAGCTACAAAAGACTCTCCAGCAAATGGGAAGAATCATTCCATGAGCCGCCACCCCAAGCTCTGGTACACGTATGTTCAGTATTAAGCTGCTTCCTTGTCTCGTTGAGGTATCAGCTGAAACTTGGCAGAATGCTTTTTCAGCAGGGGAGTTGAGAGTCTGCCTCCAGAGCAAGGCAGAAGTTCAACCCAAAGATTAGCAAAAAGCCAGAAGTGTTGTATTTCTGGTTGAACTGAGGAGTATTCAGTGTTCAGTGGTGAGATGCGAACTATACAGAACAAGACTCCCTCAAAAATCTGTATAATTGGTTTTATTTCAGCTGCTTCATCTATAGTGATTATAGCTGTTGCTATCACAAGTTTTACAACTATACCTGTAATTTTTCCAAGTATCTTAAATTTTTGCAGTTAGAACAGCTGTGTTTGTCTTGGATTTTGAATCAATCACAAAATGTTTCCTCTTGAAGAGATGCTGCTTTGCTTCCAGTGAAGTTGCTTGAATGGTGCTGGTAATTCACAAGGGTTTTGAGAAAGACAGTGGTCATCTAACTTTTCTGACTCATGGCTTTTAGTATCCAAATTGCATATTCTTATGATAACTTGGCCTTGACAAGAATCTGCTTAGATCATGGAAGCACTTGATTTTATTGAATCTTTCAGACAATCTATTGACATGTTAAGAGTTTACAGTTTTGTAGTTTTTATTCCCCACATAAATGAATCCAACAAAATGAATTCTCTCTGCCCTTCTGAAAGATTTCAATGTCATGTCTGCATTGACCTTCAACAGGACAAACAGAAATGCATATGGTAAACTAGATTTCCATCTTTTACTTATTCTTTTTAAAAAGGATTGCTGAAGGTTGGCCCTTGGAGTTTGCATTCTGAGCTAACCAGAGCTTTTTGGTAAAATTATTTAATATATAGTTACATTGTGTTTGGTGGAGATACAGTAATAAATTCATTTTTTTCTTCCAAATAATATGTAAAAAGTCTCTTGAATATGTAAGATTTCTGGACTAATAATCTGAGCTTCAGATGACTGAGTATGAGTAGCTCTACAGAGGATGCCTTCTACTACACTACAAAAAGTAGAACTTCCTCTCATGACAGAGACATATTATTGATTAACCACACTGTGTTGGAAAGACAAGCAGAGTCTGTAAAAGGCCAAGTAAAATTATGTTTAGATAAACACAAACACAAAGTTTGAAAGTTTTTCTCCTTTCCCTCTCTAGTTAGAAATATCAAGCAAACTCCCCCCACTCAAAAAAAAGCCAGAAAAACAACCCCTGTTTCTGAGCCAAGTGATGCAATTTCTATGTGGTCGTTCAGAAAGCTCTGCACACAATATTTCTTTCATCCAGCAGCTGTCAGAAAACACTCTTCCAGCTTGGAGCTTCTGTGCTGACATGAGTGCTATGTGCTGCAGAGTGGTATGCTCACAAAATTTACAAATTGAACTTGAAGTCAAGGTTTCATTTACGTCATCCACTAAATAATTCAGTGGAGTGGGGTATCCAAGAGATAAAAATTCAATATTTCTGGTTATTTTATACAAGCCCTCATGACCTGAAAATCCCCCACATTTTAATAGGGAAGGCTTGATCAATATAAGTGTATTTGTACATGATAAACAAGCCTTAAACAGCTTTTGCTGTGTGTCAGCTGATTCATATTAAAAAGCAACCACCTGAAATGGTCAGTTCCCCAAGCTGGTGGTAGACCCTGCCTGTAGATCAACATGAATCTTATCCTATGAGACTTCTGTAATGAGTGCAAAAAATGTGTTTTTGGGAATCCCAAGGAGTTCCATAACTTACTGTAAGAGTGAAATTGGTTACATGAGCCTGTGGTTTGCGCACACTTGGACGAACAAGAACATAAACACAGCTGGGACGTGTACAACATGTGTGGATAGTTACTGCTGGTCACCTCAGTGACAGCTAATTTGTGACCTCTGTGTGTGCTGCAGGGCTGCCCACCATACCTCACTGGATCAAAGCTCTCCACCCCTGAGTGGGGCCTCGCCACCATACAAATACACTTTACCAGGAGCACAGGATGCTAAGGATGATTTTCCACTTCGTAAAACGGGTGAGTTAGCGTCATTTATTCGAGCCCCTTGCTCAGCAATCCTCCCACCCTTTATTTTGACCAGGCTGTCCACCAGCAAGGCATATGTTATACTCCAAAAATCCTGTTCAAGGTGATACTATGAGTAAGTTCAAAGGTCTAGACTGCATATTTCCAGGGTCAGCCTGGCCACATGGTACTGAGAGTCGGTGTTTCTCAGTGCTGACAGCTGGTGTAGGCTTCAGTTCTGATAAATTTTGTTTCTAAACAGATCATCATTTCATGGATCTTTATTTTCTCTGCCTTTCTTCTGCTTTTAATAACTCTCTCTGCCCTGCTTGGCAGATATAGTATCTATCTTCAGATGGTATTCTGCTTTTAGACAATGTTTTTCAGGGCATTTTGAGAGGAAATCATGGAAAGAGGAAGAATTGTATGAGTATTCTATTTTGTGTCATTGATTGTCAGAGTTTGTGTGTCTATCACAGACTGGCAGAATATTCTGAGGTGGAAGAGACCCAGAAGGATTGTGGAGTCCAACACTCAAGTGAATGGCCCATACAGGGATGGAACCCGTGACCTTGGTGTTACCAGCACTGTGCTGTGTCCCTATACACACATCTGCTTGTCTTCTGACACATAGAAAATGTTCTTTTGATGGTTTTAGAATATTTTGGAAGATCTAACAATTGAATATTTTATCTTGACAGCAGGTGAACTGTAGACTTTTTCTGCACCACAAAGAAAGTTAGAATGGTGGTGGAGTCCACGTGGCTGTTGCCTCAGGACCTTGGTGCAGTGACTGGTATCCAGGAATGCAGGGAGACACTCAGAGGAGGGGGGGAAAAGGAAAAGAAAACATTAGATCGCTTATTGCATGAGTCTGCTGTTGAGTGATATAGTTACGTTCAGAGAGAAAGTCTGACCCCCTACTGTGCTAACAGCCTTTGAATGTGATTTAGCCACTGGGAGATTGAAAACTAACTGCAAAACTGACTTGAAAAGAATTGGCATTTGGAACCAGCATACATTCAGAGAGAAAATCCAGCCTGTGTCTAATACTTTGGGGCAGACTCTCTAAGCTCATATTATATCCCCAAATACTTTCAAAGGAATGGAAGCATGAAAAGCAGAATGCTAATTTATTCTAGCTGAATTACTTTTTGTACTATATGGTAGCAATATAACAAGATTCTATAAAATCTTGTTCAGGCTGTTCATCAGAGTAAACTTATGTGGTTCTCTGCTTAATACCACTGGATAGCATATATTTTCTATGCCAATAGACTATACATTTTCATTTTGTAGAACAAAATTCTAATTCTTCTAAATGCTAAGTCTTCTAAATGCTGTGAATTCATCTACATGTATTTGAAATGCAAGCTTCAATTTTTCTTCCATGTTTATGTATCTTAAACATTATGATTGATATTTATGATGTGTCAGACTGTTGATCTGTAAAACAAAACATTTTCAAACTTTGTAACAGTAAAGTTCTCGTGCAGCTGCTAATACTTTTATATCTCTGTGGGGGTTTCAAAATATTCCTTAATTCAATTCCCATTGTCTGCATAAGAGGACTATAATATAATTAAATCCAGATGTTTTCTATATGCTATTCCAAATATTTGGGCATGCAGTGCATCAGTTCCAAAATTGAACAAAGGACATGATGACTCTCTGAAAAGATATCTACAGAACAAATAGACAAATACTAATATAATCATTAGTACAACCGTTTCTATGACATTGACATAGTGATTCTGATAAGCAAATATAAATGAAGTGTACAGCATGTTGTATGTTACCAACAGGGGATATTTGATATCTCTCCATATCCGTGAAAATTACAACTGTTAATATCCTGTTTACACATCCAGTCTCTCTGTGTACTAGAGATGTTTAATTCCAGTCTTCAGCAACATCCCTACAAAGCTTTCAATGATTGTTCATCAGGTTGAGTGTAAAAGCAACAGGAACCAAATCGACACAAGTCAAATGACCCTAAACTGATCTGGGTGGCTATAGGGCTATCCTCCAGGCAGAGGGGACATTGTGGAGCCTGTGTCATCCTCACGGGACCTTACTAGACAAAGATGTCCCATGAACACTCATGTATATGGACAGGCTGTAAGCCTGCAGAAATCTGACCTTTGCCATGAGGGGTGAACCTCTTTTCCTTCCCTTTAGGCCATGAACGCTTATTGCCACTGGCTCTTGGTAAACCCTCTGTGGTGCTGAACCTGCGTGAAGTCAGCAATTCATATGAAAGCAGACCTCACATTCCTTTCATTTCCTTAAGAAAGAAATACCTGTTGTGACTTTTAATTGCAGCTTTGTTTTGCTTTTTAGGTGACTTTTTTAAAAAAATCTTCATAATATAAGATACAGAGCTATCTTTCTCTTCTCCAACGTTGATAAAATGCTCTCATAAGATAATTCTGATTGAATCAGGTACTCTGAGATCAGATTTAATGGGAGACAAAGCTGAATGATTCTTCCCTGACATCCTAATGTGTTTTTCAGTGCTGGGGGAACATCAAGTGTCACACAGGCATTGTAAATCATGGGTTTTGCTTGCTTACTTTCTTCTTCAGTAATCCATTTAATCTTTGCTTAATTAGTTCTGAAGTGGCATCTCCTTTTTAATCTTCTAAAAATTAATTCCAAAAGAATGGAAAATATTTTCTGCAGCTTTTACTCTTCTAGTATCTAGAATGATGGAATGCTTAAATAACTAGGAAAAGAGTTAAAAGTCTTGCACTGTCAGTGTTTACATTTAGGTACCTGAGTTAACATCCTAGTGCAGTGACTGTGGTTACTCAACAAGTCTCAGCCATGTGGATTGTTCCTTTCTGTACAAGATGCAGCAGAAGTTGTCAGCAGTGGACTTCAGAAAGTTTAGCTGCATGGAGGATTGGGACTGTCCTAAGGGCTAGAGGCCAGGATATGCAACTCTTTGCACAGCTGCATTCAGATGCTTGGTGTTGACAGACTTTGAAAAGAGCAGAGCAAGGGGAGCTATTGCTTCACTGGATAGATAAATACACCATAAGGAGAAGCTACACATCTGTAGCTACAGGCAGAATTTAGTGTAAACAGCATAAGATTAAATTTTAAAAATCCCCAAAACTTGCACCATGGATACAGTGTTTTCTTCAATGCACCCAAAAGCATGAGCAGCAGCACGGCTCATTAACTTTCAATGAGACTAATGTGTCTAAATTACTAGAGAGGTTTGAAAATACCTCCCTATTACTGAACACTTCTGAAATTCATACTGACTGTTTTAAGAGCTCTGATGGGAGCCATGTACTTTTGAAAATCTGATCATTTAATATGGGGAACTTTTGCTTGTTGAGCTCCTCTGTTCTGTGACTATCTGTCCAGGAAAATATTCTCCTCTTTATGAGGTTACTGTAAAACTAACAAAACCACACTAAACAACATGGGTTTGGCAGGGTAGAAAGTCTTTTCAAATATTTTTTTTTTTTCTTTTATCTTTTCAAAATGCAGAAATTCTAGCAAATGGCCCTAACAGTTGCATTTTCTCCACATTTAAAATTTTATTTTTTATATGCAAGTGTTGATACAAACTAACAAAAGCCAGTAAGTTCCAGCAAGAATTAGCTCTCTGGCCAAAGCTGCATACTTTTTAAAAATGTTGCTGTAGGTGGAATTTCTGCATTTTGTTACATATTTTGGCTTTTTGGGGAAGAAGTTCCTGGGGACATCATCATATCAAATAGGAACTGTTTTTTTCTCTCCTGAGTTTAGCACAATCATGGAAGAATGGCAATGTCAATCAGTATTTCTATTTATTTTGGTTTTGTGCCAGTTGAATCTTTCTTTGCAGATGGAGTTGTATGCTTAAGACTTGCATTGTGCTTAGGGATCTGAAGATCTCTCACAATATAACAATTTGAGAAGATGTTTGTAGCTCACCTTCCAAAAATTGGAAGCATACTCAATGGAAACATAGCATGGGGCTTTTTTTAATAGCAAATAGTATTTGCTAATAAAAATAGCAAACTTCCTTGGATGGGAGAAGTTGTATAATTTCACACAGGAAAAAAGAGGAGTTGAAGGATTGTTTAATATTGTGATGAAAGAGAGGAAGAAGGCTGTCTCACACAGCCATGAAGATCACTCTGTAAAAACCATATTAAGTTAACCTGATTAGGCAATAGAATAACAGTGTAGGCCTTGTGTAAATGAGAATGAAAGATTCCTGAATGAGAACTCAGCAGATGTACTTTTTTAAGAAAAGAAAATTAATTAGAATATTTCCTTACAATTCTTTGTGCACTTAGCGACTCAGTAATTTACTGGAGCAGTTGAAAATCAGAAGAAAAATATCAGTGTGTGAAGGTTTTTCTCCTTTCCTCTTCTGTGCCACCAAATTTTATTTCTGTTTGCATTTTCTAGGAAAACAATCTTTTGTGATGTAACTGTATATGAAAAAGCTGGATTTCCTTTGGTTTTCATTTAAAAAAAAAGGCTTATAGTATCTCAAACCCTCAATTACCATGTCTGCCAAAATGAAGAAGTCCAGCTCAGTGGAGAGAAGTGCTATTTTTCTCTGAATTTATGAGCAAGCACAATAAATGGGAGAGGCACTTTGTTTATTGAAGCAAGGAAAGGAGGCAAACATATGATTCTCCTAATTTTATCCCATTTTCCAGGGATGCTGAGCATTCCTGCCTCTCCAGAGTCCTTGTTTTCCTGGGTTGGTGAGCCATCTCGACAAATTTGGACTAGGTAATGTGCCCAGAAGAAGTCAGTACTTATCACAGAGAGAAGGAGAAGGTACCCTGACCTTGACTCTTCTTCCCGTTAATCACCAAACATTTTCAGCCTTCCCAAATTCATTATCAATAACTTCAGAGCATGTAATTAGCAGTAGGAAGTTTTAGAAAGAGAAGAGCTTCCACTTGCAATTGCAGAGTTGTGGAGTGGAGGCAAAGCTTCTGGATTCATGTGATGAACAAGCCAAACCAGTGTCCAGGCCCTGGGAGCCAGCAGCTCCAAGGAAATGTGATGTGACTGTAGCTGCTGTGCAGGGCTGCTCTTGCCTCCAGTCCACCAGAGCCCTGCAGCCTCCCAAGCTGGGGCTTAGGAGGGATGTCTTGTCACTCTTATTGAGCCCAGCTTAGAGGAGATAATTATTTGAGACATACTAAAACTAAAAAATGAGTGCTAGTGTAGGCTCAATGACACTGTCAAAGAGAAAAGAACTTGTGTAGGCATGCTTTGGTATCATGAAAGCTGCCAGGGCTTGCACCAGGGCTCAACAGCAGTCATCACCAGAATGATTCTCATGAAGACCATCATAGTCTTCCCATCAGTCAAAGGTTGTTCCTCTAACGTGTTTTATTTAACACTTACTTTTAATTGTAGAAAGCAAGTTTTTGTGAGTGGGTAAAAAAAAAGTTTCCAGATTCAATGTCTTTCTCATCTAGAAAAAAATAACACTCTGTGTATATATGTCATGTTCTGTTTCACCAGTAATTATTCCATGACACTACCCACTCTTTTTCATAACTAAACTAATTATGCAGTCTTGATCAAAATACTGGCTTAGTTCTTTTACTGACCAGTGTATAACCAAAATTGAATTAAGACGTTCTGCTTCATGTGAGTGCATAAAAGTTTTCTTACACTGTGTATGTTTTCAAAAATGCTTTATAAATTAGCATTAAGAAGTAACTTGCATAACTTTTTGATAAGCAAGTAATCAGATACTAGACACCTTTTTGACCTTTGAACCTAAAGAAACCGCTTCGATAAGCAAGAGGGAGCAGTCCAAAAATCTAAAGCATTTTAAGAACATAATGTCCATTGAAAATGAAGTGGAATGTTTTTTAATGGGTATTTCAAAGCTTATTCACTCTGGATAAATAAATTACAAAATATTGCATATAAAATTTGAGGCTCTTTGAAGTGTATAGAGACTGTCCTGTTTGATTTCAGGAGGACTAGGATTTTTCTTCCACAGTATCTAGAGCAGGGAGAGTTGAAAACTTTTAGAAAAGTAAACAAGAACATCTGAAAGATGGCAAAAAGAGAGAAACAGAGAAGTCAAAAGTGGAAATCACATGGTATGGGATCATCCAAAATAGAGGATACCGGTTAGTAAAGACTGCACTTCTCCAAAATCCTGCAAAACATGGTTTCACTGAAAAATCTATTCAAACCCACAACTCTAATTAAGGGGTTTAGCTGCCAAATAACATGTTGTGGCTAAAGCCAAGTGAGTATTACAGAGCCATTCATGAGCAAAGGCATAAGCTTTGTACTTTGCTTTTGATTTTCTCATGGGAAAGTAATATAAATGAGAGTGATACCTCCCTGTTGGCTTTAACTGTTAGAAATGCAAAGCATGCTGAAATTGTACATAATTCTCTTCCAAAGGAAAGGAAATAGCATTTCAATGGTTTTCCTCAGTGTCTCGTTGAGTTATGGTGGTGCACAATTATTCTTGTTAAATTACTCTACCAGATGGAAGGCTACATTGTATATTTAGCTAATTAAGTTGTAGGGGACTGGAATTATATCCCAGAGCATAAGAATCTATCTAAAAGTAAATTTATTTTAATTCAGTATAGTGGTGAAGGTGTAGTATGGATGTCCAATTAAGACTTCAAACGTGGGTTTTTTCTTCTCACTTTGCTTAACATGAAGCGATACTTTCACAAAGTCGGCCTTGCCTGCAGAAGTTCAAGAAGACAAACGTGTCTTGAATGTCCAAACAACTTTGTAGCCAATTTTATCTTCATTTTTCTTCAGTGGAGCTGAATTGCCTTCCTACTTTTGAGATGAACTTGGCCAATGGTTCTCATCTGCTAGGAGAGCAAGATATAATGTGTTTTGGTTGCTTTTGTTTTCTTGGCATCCTGTTGCCTTTGGACAACTCCAGAGTACAATTCAGCAGCCTAGACCTACCCTGCTCACATTTACCAATGACACAGATGCCCTTTTAAACTGCGGGAGAAGATGATGGTGTTTCATCATGAATTTCTGAAGGTTGATGAAATACTGGACTGTACCTTTTCCCTGACATCAGTGAGTTACCACTGTTGGATATTTTTCTAAATTAAAATCTGTGGGATTTAAACACCCTATGAACTAGTTCCAACTTTTATGGGGCTTGGGAAACAGCACAATCATGAATGTGATTATTCTATAAAAAATAGATCATGTATGTAGGGGTCAAATGGTGACCATGGCAAAAGCCTTGACTTTTGGGGCTAGGGGATTATCTGTGGCAGTTCTTCATTGAATAGAATATTTTTTCTTGGGATTCAGTGGATTTGGGAGCAGGATTTAGACTGCAGGATTTAGAGGAATGGGATTTGCTGTATTTGCAGAAAGTAGAATATTGTATTCCCATTACTTCTTCCCAGCTACAGCTAGCTGGTGTAGATGGTCAGAAGAAAGGGTAAGAATTACCAGTGGAGACCTAACAAGGAGGACTGCAAGTCATGCATATCTTAATTTATTTTTTTTAATTATTACCATTCAGATGAGGGATACCCTCTATTCAAGTGCCTGTTTCATCTTCTCCTCTACACCGCCTGAGAGCTCAGATGCGAGCTGGCTCCAGAAAGTGTTATAAAGGTCTAATAAAATTACAGACCATTGATGACATGCAGAGAAGATGAAAATTAATTTTAAACTATCCTTGTTCCTTAATTCTATGGTTCAAGACAGAATAGTAGTATTTGCTTTTTAATCCCTACTATTATTATGAAAGGATATTATTTTACCTGTAAGAAGATTAAAACGAACCTGACAGAGTGGTGAAATGTCATGGTTTCAGCAGTCTTGATGTAATGAGGATTCATAAGGCCCAGTAAAACTATGGCCTCCCTGAAACTGCTGCATAACCCTGTGATGCAAATGCAAGGAGATGCTGTTTCTTTGCTAAAAACTGGAATTTATTAAAAATTCTATCAAGAGACATGTTCTTTTGCCTTATAGGTTAGATGAAGAACATATATCAACAGGAAATACATCATAATGCTCAGGTATTCAAGATTTCAAATTCTGGCTAAATCCAAGCAGTAAAATAAGTATTTCTACATCTATAATTTCTACATCTAACTCATTAAATTGTGCCTAGAAAGATAACACTTATTTGCATGGATAATTAAACAAATATTTTATGTTTCATACAGACTGCAGTGAATAACTAAGAAAAGTCAGATATTTAAAGAAGCTTCAGGGACTATTTCATTTTTGAACCTGCTTTAGAAAATTAATGAAAATATGCTAATCTTGTTAAATTGGTTTCCTTAGCCTGAAGAGAGCAGAAGGGCTGCAATATCCCGTGTAATCTAATTAGCTCTTTTACCATGTGTTTCACTAAACCTGTTTTTTTATTTAGGGAATGGATATTTACCTTAGTCTGAAAAAATAAAGCATTCTACCTGTTACAGAAGTAAAATAAAGCAAAGGACTAAAGGGTTTCACATATGACTAGCACTCCCCATAAAGTGAATGTTTGTACAGGAAACTGTTTCAGTATATCCTGAAAACACATTAGGTGATGCAAACCAGAAAAACAAAGCATCTCCATCCTGTACTGCTGTATCTGGTTCTCCTGCCATGGTGGGACCACCCAGCAATCAGGTCCATGTAGTTCTTAGAAGAACTTTAGAGGACACGCGTAAATAGCTTTCACTCTCATTAATCTAATTTAAAACTCTTTCAGAAGTAGCATTTTAAATTATCAGAATTGAGAAGTCATTGAACCCACAGAATTATATATAACGTGTAGACTACTACCATCTTCCAGTCTGTCATCCAGTGGGAAGAATGTCCACATGTACATTGTCCAGTGTTGTCTTCCACTGGGATGTGGTGATCTACAGCAAATGTCAGTCAGTCGTGTATGAAGACAGAGGCACTGCTCATCTTGCCTATGCTTTATATAATCACATGCAGGTGGCTGAAACACTCTGTGGCTGCCTACAGAAAGGCAGAGCAGCAATCAGAAACTTCATTCAGAGCAGAGAATAGTTACATGTTCATGAGAACCACGTGTCATAAAGGCTGTGAGACCACCAGGTCTCTCAGAAGGACAGGCTCCTTCACAGCTCTTCACAAAGCAGCTGAGGAAGCTGGAAACAGCTTTTGTTCCTGACCTGTGTGCCTCTGCCTCTCTAGCTTTCTACCAGGCTTTGGTTGCATCCATAGTTTTGCTGAGGAAGCCCAGATTATCTTCACATTTACCCTTTCTGGTGGTGCTTAGGGCTGTCTTGTGCATTTGATTCTGCCTACCTCAACTGAAGGGGAAACTGGGAAGTTTCTTCTTAGCCAGCAGCATTCAGACCAGCTTCTTAGGAACCTAAGATATGCCTGTTCTGGTTGGTTTTGTTGCAGTATTAATGTGGGGTTTGACCTTTCCTTTGGTCTCCAGGTCCTGCCATAGCATAAGCAAGCAGGCTGCTTTATTATTTATGTGTATAACCAGGGTGACTGGGAGCCCACAGCACCCAGGAACCTGTTCAGCTATGTAGCTGACCTGACAAAATGAGGATCTCTTCACAGTGTGGTATTTTTCCAATTCTTCCTCTGCTCCTTCAGGATAAATCACAACAGAAATCTCCAAGCTCTCTCATTATCCACATACAGTATCTTGAAAATATTTAATTGCCAGAGTGCTAGAAAGAAACTTGACAAACGGTAAACCAGTGGTATACTGGCAATATCCCCATTGTGTTAACCAGTGCCATCTTAATGTTTGTTTTGCAGTTCTTATGGCCTGTATCCACGCATCCTCATTTTGTGCTGTAACTTTAAGCTATCTTTGGCATGAAGGGTTGAGGTGGTGTGTTGTACAGCACAAAATCCTTGTCAGTACATGAGTTTTTAATACAACAGGATTTAAAAAAACCCGCTGTGGTGTGAATAAACAGATTCCTTGACTATGTATTCAATTACTGATACTTATTAGATACGAGCCAGAAAAAAAAATCAAACTCCTGCAGTATGGTGCAGAATATATTCAAATCAGTATCACATACAACTCTTCATGATTTAAAAAAAAACTATAGCCAAAGAAACAGAGAATACCTGTGAAGATTTGCTTTAAGATCTTGAAATTTTGGGGTTTTAATTGTTTCTGGTGACCTAATTATGTTAGGGAAGTTCAGGTTGCTGTTTTAAAAAGGATCTTAGTGGTAACAGTTGATGCCTGGGCAATGGCAAACAGTTTATCTTTCTTGAGTAGGTTGTCAGTTTTGCCACTGTTGCTCATGTTGGTGTTGGAATCTTTTTAGCCAAATTCAGCATCATTTACCTCGACTGCCCCACAGCTTTTCTCAGCCAGCCTGCTTGTGAAGAAAAGGAAATGCTTTCACTTTAGAGCCTTTCGGAATCTGGACAAAAGCTCACTTTCTGTTCTTTAGGCTTCCTATATATGGCTTTAGCCTCAAGATGAGGACCTGCTTGCTATGCACTCTCTACCATCCCCCATTTCCTGCCTGGCTTCATTAAATGCTGATTTGAAGTTGGCACACACTCTTCTGATACAAAAGTACTACTGTGTTCCAGGAACCATCAGAAAGTAGTGCATTATTGTCTTTTACATTCTCTTCATATATGTCTTCTCCCCATGCGTAAAAAGGATTTTCATTCCTTCTTCTTAAATATCTCTGTATGTTTAATAAAAAGAAACAGTGAGGCAGAGCCCTGGCAAGAAAACCTCAGCTCATTTGGGAGCAATCTGGCCCCAGGCTATATTCTTGTATGCTAGTATCTGCTAATTGCTAATATTAAGCAAAGTGGAGTACAGGACCTAATGACTTCACTAAATCATTTTTCTATCTCTTGTGCTTGTGTTTGAGCACCATGTTCCTTAGGAGAGACTACCTTTTTTTCACCTGATCAATGATAGCTCATGTGATGAAATGAATGAGTACCTACATAGAAGCCTGTAGATTTTCCATTTTTGACAGTACAGTTACTTTATTTTTTTTTCCTTCATGAAGCCACCATAAAATATGAGAAAATTAATTTAAACACTATTTTTCTCCTTAACCTACAGCCAAAGTTCTTAGTTCTGTAGACACAATTACAAGTCATGGCAAAATGTTAGGTAAACAATCCTTTGATTGCCTGTGATATCTTCTGCTCTTATTTAAACTAATCCTTTCTGTCTTTGATGTCTATTTCCCACTTAGAATCATTTAAAGAATAATACAAGTGCATAATTACCAGCACTAAAAAGAGAATAAGCCATGTAATAGCAATACAACTGAACAAGCCATATTACTGCAGCATCTCATTATTACAAATTATGCTACATCTACATGAACAAAGTCATTTTCAGACTAGTCTTTCCTGAAATCCTCTGAAGTGGATCACTCAAATCAGCTGATTCCTGTTGAGAACAATGGCATGGGCTTTGATGGCTTTCAGAGAAAATAGCTGTGTCTTTTTGTTTTCTTTGCAACAAAACTCTTTCAAATAATACATGTTCACTTTCTCCAAGTGGCAATTGACTATTACTTGTTCCAAAGTGCTAAATAAAATAGAAGTGCAAAGATTTGTGGAGCAAAGAGGTTAGCTAAACAGAGACCAACTAAACTGATAGTAGCTGTATACTGTTTCTTACTAAGATTTTAGATTCACAGCCCAACAAACCAGACTTCTGCCATGAAAATTTGCCATCCTGTGTTCCTTGTCCTCATGGTGGCATTCCTGGCCACGTGCTCTTATTTTTCTCTTGTCTGTGGCATTTGGGCTCCAAGATTCAGTCCACTGTAGTTGGAGTCATCAAACCCAGCAAAACCCACACCATTTCACACCTCCAGCATTTAGAGAGGCTTCTTTTCCTCAGGAAGGCGAGGTACAGGATGTCTTCTGTATGGGGTAGAATTCAGTTTTGAGTTCTGGACTCCAGTGGGATGGTTAGTGTATTGAAAGTTAGCCACGTGCATTAGTTTTCTTGCTGTGTCAGTGTCTTGGTTTATGGTTGAATCACCATATAGATTCCATAATGATCTTTTCAATAATGTTCTGATATTACTGTAGAAAAGATGTTACTTCTTAGGGGTTTGTATTTGCTTAAGAAAGCTACTCTGCAGCAATTTGGGGAGTAAATCTTTGGCCTCAAAAGCTATTTGGCATTGACTCCCCATGTGACGGTTTTTCCCATGGAGAATGCCTTTGTGTGATGAACACAGTCAGCCATGGCAATGAACTAATTAAGCTGAGCAAAGGAGCAAATAATGTGCAGTAAAAATACTTACAGGGTGGCTAATGCAAAACAGTTATTTTGAACATTACCCCTCTGTAGAACCACTTCTAAAAGCCACTAGTTAAAGTATTGAGCCAAATACTCATTTGAAACATAAGGCAAATTAATTATAATAATTCTGGGCCATTTGCTAAGACTTCCCGAGTGTCTTGCAGATACTAGGGAAACAGTCTAATTAAAAAAAAAAAAAAAAAAGAAAAAGGTTTGAAGAATTTATTTTCACTTTTTGCTAATACTCACATTTCAGAGTTTAAAGGACTAAAACTGTTTCTAAATGATCTTACATACGTACTTTCAGGCAGTGTGTATGTATGTGTATATATGTTTATAATTGCAGTCCACAGTTCCATATTTGAAGTTTAAAATACTTAATTTTGTCTTTGTAACTGTAAGAAGAGAGTTGGTAATTATAGCTGTCTTATTACTGCCCTCATGTAGGAGTGCACTGAAACACATAGGGGTGTTGTTGTGATCCGTACCTCTTGCAGTGAACAGTAATTCTGCCCCAGCCTTGGAGGAGCAGGATGGTTCAGTGACATCTACAGTCAAGCCAGTGCCTCAGCCACTGCTGGGAATCAAGAAACCATAGTTGGGTTCTGCATTTTTTTCATTGGACCAGACACTTTCAAATTGCTTAGATCTCTATGTTTCATTGTCTAAAACCAGAATTCTTTTTGCTAGTCATTGAGTCCTAGTAAGTACCATGTTAGGATCTGGCAGTGTCTCAGGAAGAAAATTCAGGGAAGCCAGAATGTGAAGGAAACACTCTTCAAACATTGGCTTTGATTTGTATTGTGAGGTTTGTTTTATAATTTTAAAACCAATATTCTCCATGCCATTTAATATTAAAATTAATTATTTCCATTTTTATTGTGTTTTTTTTGTGCATCTTCTTGGATGGCTCATAATTTCGTACATTGACTTTAAAGTTTATTTTCTGTGCTTATATGATGGAGTCAGATGCAGAAAATTATGGGAATTTGGTAGAAATAGAAAGGGAATTGCTGTGATTGAGCATGAAACATTTACACAGAAGTGGAGAATTTCTCCAGTGAGCGTTGCAGAGGATTTGTATCATGTTCATCTGTCATGGATGCACAGACAGAATATGTACAGACATGTTCTCAATTAAAGAGTACAGAATAGTAGGAATGGAAATATATGTAAGCAGCCCCTTTGCCCTCCAGTGACCATTTCCTAGCCCCCCACTTCCCTGAGGGAACAGGTGGGACAGAAGGAAAAATGATGTGCAATGTGACATGATGGGCAGAGACTAGAATTCAAAATGTAGGATTGAGTTCCTGCCCCAAAGTGACAAACAGTGTATTTCTGAATTGAGTGAAGATACCATGTATTTTGGTTTTCTGCTAACTCTTGCTCCTTCTTTGTGTCTGGGTTTAAGTCTGTGCATAGGAAAGAGAACTGATCCCAGTTTCTAGCTCTCTCTATTTTGAGATATTGCTTAGCCAATCCTCAGTTCCAGGAAGGGAAATATAAACAAATTCTACTCCACAATTATCTTCCACTAGCTCTTAGCAGTCTGTTTGATACAGGGTTTACTTGAAGAACAAATAAATGACTACATGAAATATTTTATCATGCTAAAAATACTACAAAATATAAGGCACAGCTGAGCTGATCTTCATGTGAAAAGACTGTGTCTATTAAGGAAACAAAGGTGGAACTTGCCCAAGGTGCATTATATATAATCCTAGGTTTTCTGGGAATCAACCCTACTTCTTCATTTTCAGAGCATATATTTTTCTCTGTAAGTGTTCTTAGGACACTGTCATAAATCTAGTTGTTTGGTGTGTTACTCAGAAAACATTAAAGTTCTGGACCTAAAATCACTGACCAAGAAATGTTCTGCCAGCAAGGCTTGTCGTAATTTATATTTCTCAGAGAAATCAAAAGGCACCAGTGGAGGCTAATCTCTGTTTCTGCAATTAGACCTTAATCCATTTAGTGTTCCAGGTTCCAAGATGTGTTTTCCAAGTTTCCACCTACAAGAGAGATAAAAGTAATGTAAATTTAATTTGTATTCATTTATTATTAATACTTACGGTAGTAACAATAATTAATGGGCAACTTCAAAGTTGCAGAGGAATGAAAAAAATACTGGGATCCAAAGTACTTCAGCTTTCTTCAACTCTTTGAAGTTGTATGAGGAGCAACAGGATGACTGAGAAGGTTGGGCAGTAAAATCTCTGCCTCCATGCCCTCCTTGGATCAGATGAGGTGCTACAGTGTCAGTGTCTGACACAAGCCAGGAATTGGATTTGTAGTCACATATTTTCTTCTCTCCATTTCCAGCTTCAGAGCCCAATTTGAAGGTACGTTCAAGATTAAAACAAAAGGTGACAGAAAGAAGAAGCAGTCCTTTACTCAGGAGGAAGGATGGAAATGTCAGTTCATTCAAGAAGCGTCTTTTTGAGGTGACAGGTAATGAAGAATGGGGCAATTCTGTTGCCACAACTCACAGAATAATGGTGGTACTTCAAAATTGAAACTGTTTTGCTAAACAAAATGAGCATTTGCAATATTTGGCCTCATCCTGATGATTCTTGCTTCGATTTTGCATTGATATTTAGTAGATTCGTGGCTTTTTGAGGTGATTGGGCCATACCTTTATGCAATCAATCGTTACTAGTCTATCCAACATATATCTGAATCCACTTGATATACCAGAATTATGTCACACCAAGATGGAATTAAAATACAGCTTGAACAAACACATTGATGTCCCTGTATGTGCAGTTCTTGTGACAACTTTACACAGGATGTCATGTGTGGAAGTGGAACAGAAATGTGAATGTAAGCATGAAAGTTGCTAAGCAAAGTAGTTATTTTATAATATATAAGTAGTCCTTACAAATTATTTCCAAATTATAATTTTTCTACAGCTAACTTGTGAATTCTGTTTGCTGAAGCCTCTATGAGACTTTAATATCCACTTCCTTAGTTTTAGCTGATTTCTTTTCAGTTTGTATACTTACAAGAAGTTTATAAATTGAAATTTTTATCACTGGAGGTTTTTTCCTGATTCATTGAAACATGAAAATAGCTGTCTTCTTTTCCTGGCTCTGACAATAACTTGGAGCCTTTCAGATTGCTGTTATAATTATTAGTATTGACTATATGACAGTTTAGACCTTTCATAACCCTGGTTAAACATTGTTGCCTGAAGTCTTTTTCCCCTTGCTTTTTATGCTCTTAATTGAAAATATCTCTTTATTTAAATGCCTATTTATACAAAAGGGTGCTATTTTAATTTTTAAAAAATGAGAAAAAAAATGATTAAGTTTGTGTGTCTCCACTTCTCTGATACCTATTGAAGATACAACGCAAGAACTTCTACATGGCCAGTTTGTATAGCTGGGTGTGGAGTCAGTTCAGTAAATCTAAGAGCTAGAGATCCAAGTAACAGCTAGGAAGACTCCTGTGATTTCAGTCAAAGTGAAAACATATTTTTGCATATGAACTAAAGCATAAAGAGTGGATAAGCAAAGAAGCAGCTATAGAATATTAGGTGCCACATTTAGATATTAATTAATTTGAGTGCTTTAATTTGAAAGCTATTCCTTGAAAGAGGGTTACCTCCACTAGTGGCTTTCTCTTCCTTCTTTAACCTTCTTAACTGTTTCCATTCATTAAATATAATTTGTATCAGTGTAGAATTAGAATAATGCAATACAACAACATACAATGAGGTCATCCCCTCCTCCTTTCTTAGACAGAACTTGTGACATTTTAAATCAAGATAGCATGCAGCCTTTCAAATCCTGTTTTAATGTCTTTACATACTGTAAATATTCCTTCATATTTGTGCCAAAGATGTAGTGAAGGTGTATATTTTGCCATTAGTACTTGTGTATGTAATGATTTGTCCACAATGGACTCATCCCCTTCCTAGGAGTGGCAGTAGGCCTCATCTCTTCCAGAGCCAAGGCTCTGTACAATTAAAAAGGAAAGAGTTACTTTTCTTTACTCATTACAAACTCTGTCTCTGCCTGATACTGAGTATCATAACTATCTTTCTGAGAAAAATAAATACTAAATTCTTCTTATGTGACACAGATCAGAAGGGGAAAGATCAAGAGTATCTTTCCTTGTTAGTTGTTGAAAGAAAACCAAAGAAATGGAAGATGAATCAAGAGTTTTTAATGTAAGTAAATAGTGTAACCAACAGATATTTTTCAACAGCAAAAAAGCCCCATTTTATAAAGATTCTATAAATAATCAAGATTATTAATTGCCTTCCAGAGTGAAATTCATGTATGTTTAATCTGTTTTTCAGAATCCTCAGTCAGTAGCAGCTCCCCTGGATCAGGTCCCAGTTCCCCGAGCAATGGTCCGACCAGCAGTACAACAGAAAATGAAACCTCCGTTTTGCCATCTAATATTCAAGCTGAGGTAAGACTCATTATTGTGTATGTAATTGCTCAGGTTTCTAGACTGAATAGGATGGGAAATTTGATTTCATCATACTTACAAGCAGAATAATTGGGATACCAGGACACTACAGGCTGACATCACAGTATGTTATATACGTGATATATCTTTATGTATGAGATACATACTCAGAAGACTCTATGGTTACAAAATTTCAGGGAAAAACAGCAGTAGTGCTACTGGAAGAGTGGAGGGAGCTGTGGAAGGAACTTGGTTATAGAGTATTTCCTTCTGGGGTGACCTGCAGGAGGTGCTGATAAAGAATTCCACCACCTACAGTGGTGTCAGCATTGATGATCCTAACACATGAGAGCTAAGGTGGTCCCAGGTACAGATGTATGCTGAAGTAGATTTCTTGAATCACAGTATTGAAGATAGGTGACTAAATCCTTGTCACATCTCCCTTTTATTTTACTGTATCTGTTTCCTTATCAGGGCAGTGCTTAACGCCGTAAATGTCATGCCAGAATTCTTGAATACTTGTTTTGTAAAGTGAGATTGTAAACGGAAGGAATCTGAACTACTCCTTATTCTGTTTCATACATACGTGCCTATAACAGCAGGAATGCAGATGGTAAATCAGTTGTGATAAACCTCATTTAGCACAGATGACATGCCCAAGTCATGCTTTCCATGGCAATATTGTAAAGGGACAGTAAACTAATTCAACTAAGAGAGGCTCAAATTCAACAATATTGTAGTCTATACTTACTGCATTTCCTGCATTGGTGGCAAAGTTTCCTATTAATTGTTGTTTTATGCTTTTTATTTTAGAAAAATTGCATAAGAAAATGTGAATTAACAGAGTTTTAGTTAATGGAGCTATTTCTCCAGGTCAGTGGCAGGACATTCACCTAAAAAAAAAAACCTGGAATGGGCAGTTCAACCTCCAGCAGTGACTTTTCCCCATAATGAATTAATTGTGTGTGTGAACTATGATCCAGGGGGCAGGTGGGTGACCTCTGCACACTGATTAGTAGCCTCTCTCTGGCCCGTAACCAAAAAGAAAAAAAAATTGCATTGATGGCTAACATGTGGTCTTGTCTCATAGCCCCCCATATGTGATTGCAAAGAAATTTAAATGATGCAGAGTAAGATCCATCATTAGGATTAGATCAGATCCTAGTTCAGTGGAATTAAGTTGTGTATTTTACTACTGGGAATGTTTTAGATAGAAGTTGGTAATTTGTAGGTGTTATTATGTGCTGTATTAAACAGGAAATCTTATCCAGTTGGATCTTTTGACTTGAGGATTCTACAAAATGGAAGGGCATTTATGTCTCAGACTGATACATGGTGCTCATGACTTTGCATATTACAGTTTCTGGACACTTGTACCATCAGAAATACATACAGGCTGGTCAGGCTGGTGGTCTCTGGGGATATTTGGAAAGGCTGTAGCAAGAACCAGCAGTTATATTCTGTTTGCTAGTAGAACATTGCATTGCATATTTGCCACTTCTGTGTCAGACATCAAAAATGATAACCCCAACATACAATCAAAGATGCTCAAAGGAGCCTAAAACATCCCTTTGGAAGCTGAGCTCTGCATTGCTGGCATTGGCCACTTCACTTGGTGAAATGTGCTAAGGGGCTGAAACTACAGACTTCCACTTCTGGATCCAGTTGGGGATTTCTTTACCTCTCTGGTTACTTGACTCTCAGTACTGTGTTCCTGTGGGTTCAAACATTTTTCCATAAATCTCAGCTTCCTTGAGTCTTATTTCAGTGGGATTTTCGTTGGTAGTTTAACAGCAGCCAAACTCCTACGTATCTCTTTCCTAGTTTAGTATTAGCCAGCTCTCAAAGACTATACGGCTAATCAATTTTTAATCAGATTCACAAAGTACAGAAGTTTCTAAAACAGGATGAGTGTTCCAAAATCACCCAAAATATCACTTGTTTTTCTGTAATTCTGTATGACTCACATTGCTGTTGTTTCATAATCGTTGTTGTGACATTTGCAGTAAGTGTTATGCTCATATCTGAGTGGGTGGATAGCCGTGGTTTTCATGGCAGCAAATAAAACACTTTTTGCTGGGGAAAAACAGGTTGCTATGACAGAGTAATTTACCAGTAAAACATGAGTCAGTACCGTAAATGATTACACTCCAGTTCACGGACAGAATTAGAGCATTATCAGTAATGAAACAGATTTTTAAAGTATTTTTACCACATCCATTGGAATAGTGAGATTTTGAGTGGTTTACTCTCTGGAGCAGACAGTCTGGTGGGTAGACGTTTGCAATTTTTTGAATGAACAAAGGTGAACTGCACATGCTGCAGCTTTCCAGATAATCTTTTACTATCACAGTTCCCTTAATGGTACTTTCACTACCATTTGTTAAAACACTGGTCTCATTATATGAAACTTGAAAGTTGAACTCAGGATTTTAATTGCACCTTATAAATAAAATCCTGTTTTTATTAGGCGCAGTTGTCTCCAGTATCATCAAGGTTCACCGCAGTAGCTATTTGTCTCCTGTAGTATGCCATACACTTTCAGGTCACCTGCTGTGCTGGGGCTAAATCTTACTTGCCTGAGAAATGCAAGCAGGATTGAGCCCCTGCACAGCATGTCCCTTGAGTTCAGAGGGACAACCTGCTTTGGTCATGTGAAATGATTAATTTTAGGCATTCACGGTCTGGTCAAAAGCCATTGAAGGCAATGGAAAGTTTCCAGTTGGTGTAACTGGGCTTCAGATCAATTTCTTTCTTCTATTTGTGCTTTGGAAAACAGTATTTCCTAGAATATCACTTGATTATACAGGAGATATAAATCACATATGTGACAGAAAAACACATATTTGTTTTGTACAACTTCATAGCCCCATGCTTTTAATACTAAGCTCCTTTAAGTGATTTTTGTAAGGAGCCAGTGGAAAAAAGTGTAGGTTTCTGACCAGCTCATGAGGTTTGTGTCAAGTGCATGTAAAGAGAGTCTAAATTAATTTTTTCAAGAACCATCCCAAAAGCCTCAGGAAATATGAGTGTAAGTAATTGTGAATATTGTAAGTTGTGGCAATTAGCTCCACAACTGACAAGCATTAAAGCCAAACCATTTTGTCTTCCCCTTGTAATCTATAAATGTGCGTATAAACATGCACACGTAGGTGTTCCTGCTCTCAGCAGGTCCCACAGCACAGCCCAAGCAGGGTTGTTGATGGTTACTTGTTGATCATCGTGCACTGTTACACTGAGTTCTTGTACTCTATTTTAAGAAAGAGGAGAACTCTGTTGATGGGCTATTTTAAGCATTAGTAAGCAGGATCTGTGGACCCGATGAGTAGGTACGTAGAGGAGCAAGTAGGGCAAGTTACTCTTTGGGGAAATTTAAGTGCCAATCCAAACCACCATGTCTGCATGTAGGACACAGACATGGATTAGTCATTGTGCTGCCAAATTACTCTCTTGGCAACTCCTGCATGTGCCACCATTGCAAGGAACTGTTGACCATGTAGCTTTGTATCAATGCTGCCATTGCTGCAAATTTGATTATATTCTAGGAGGCACATTAGAGTGTCCTTTTTTACTCAAATATTTGTAGATTCTCTCCATAGTATCTCCATAGTCTTGACATACTTGCATTTATTCATGGTCAAAGGTGCATGTTATCAAGGAAAGACACTGTTAGCCAGGAATTAATGTAATATACAAGTGGAGCTTCTTTGTTTCCTACGCTATCTGTTGACATTCCCTAGGTACCAAAAGAAAATTACAGGGATAGACTTCTACTGTTATTGTCTCAGTGATAGGTCGTATCTCCAAACAAACTGTATGAGGAAGGTTATGTTTTGGAATAACATCCTGTGTTTTTGTGCTTAACCACTTTTCATTGATGGTCTGAAGTTGCATTGTATTAACACGAAATATTTTACAGAGTTAATTGATATTCCAGGTTTGTCCGGGGGAAAATCTACAGCTCCCCACAACATGCTTGACAAGTTATTATATTTACTTTAGTCAAAGCCCGAGTGTGCAGTATCCCTCTTGGAGGTGGTCTATTATTGGAGTCCCATATGCTTTTTGTTTGGGAAGAAAGCAGTCACTGTGTCATACTGTTACACAGGGTATTCTTTTTCAAGGATGTTGCTCCCTTGGGGACCATATCATGCCAGAGTTCCTAAGTCTAATAAGACCTTTGTAGCTCTTATTGTGTCAAAGTTCTGGGAGGGAAGCAAGAGTTAAACAGAAAATATAATTCAAGCAACTTTACTAGACCACATGTTGAAAAATATCACTGTTGAAGCAAAAAGGCAAAGGCTTCAAAAAGATTCCTGATGTGGTAATCTTTTTATGTTTCTTCTCAATTAATCTGCGGAAATAAAAAGGGTGATCTTTGTAGAATGTCTGGTTTTATTTTAAAGTAATTAAAAATATATCAGCAGTTCCATGTCTCTGAAAACTATATAACAATTCTTCAAAAGAAATGTTAAAAATTTTAACTTGGATGGATTAGGAAAGATGTGAGGAGTGTCCCATCATCAGAGAATGGCAGGATGCTGGTTCTGTATATATGCAGACAGAGAGACAGTCTGTTATTTTAAATGGCAGATGTGTCAATATGCCTTACTTTCTACATAAAATTTCCATGTAATGCAAATAATGTGCCTGAAACATCCCCATATGTCTGGCTAACAAAAGACATGGGCTAGTTAAAAACCACATTTTTTTCCTTACAACAAAAGTCATAAAAACCATGCTAAAAGTTTGATACATCCATATTCGTGATTCAGCTGGATATAATCCTTAATTCACTGGATAAACTCCCACTGAGTTTCTTGGAGTGGAAGTCCAGTTGATGAGAAGACCTGATTTTGGGCTGGTGAGAAGTTGATAAGATGGTCTAGGAATCCTCAGGATTTCAGATTTGCATTGAAATTTGATTTACTAACCCAGAAATAATCCCTGATACATATAATTTGTTTGCTTAAGAAAAGAACTTTTTTTACAGGGACAGTTTTCTGTTGGGATGCAAACCAATGACTGGTACATAATTGGCTTTCGGTGTATCGCAATACAAGCATAAAATAACCAAGATAAAAAGCTTGGAGATTTACTTTGGTTGGTTTTCCCCTTTATTGCAGCACTTGGTTTCTCAGCAACGCCTTTTGATACAGGATGAATCGGTGAACTTGTTGAGTCTGTACACATCCCCTTCTCTGCCCAACATTACCTTGGGACTTCCAGCAATACAACCTCAAATCAGTGTAAGTGACCAGTCTCAAGCCTTCCTGCATACACTTGCTTCCAGAAAATCTGCTCTCTGATTATTCTCTTTATATTTTTAGCATTTTGGAACACAAGAAATTCAGAGTAGGAACCAGGAACCAGACCTCTCTATGCATTGGGCAACATTTAAGGGCACAACTTGAAAGCAATATTCATTGATCTCAAATAAACAAGTACCAGTGTGGATCTTAGCTCAGTATGGGCAACATGCATTGCATTTATGCCAGATAACAGATTTCAGATGTGGCAAGAAGTATTTGAAGAGATTTAGTATAAAAGGATGAGGAGATTATTTAGTATAAAAGTTTAAATTATATGGTAACTTCTACCTGATAAATTACAACACTTGTAACTTTTTATGAAATTCCAGTAATGACCTAAACTGGGCTGAAGCATTGTAGAAGAAGAATGTAGTATTCCTCTAGCTCAGTTAAAAAAAAAAAAAGAAAAAAGAAAAAAGTAAAGATATTGCTATATGGTGGTTCTATAAAACATGGTGGAAACTGATAACTTCTATGGTGAAATTAGGGGTTGTAACCACAGGTTTCAGTGGAGGTGAAAAAAATTAAATCTATGTGATCCACTATGGTTTGTAATAATGCTCCTTAATTCCAGTGCTAAATGTATTTTCAAGTCAAAGTTCCATGTTATTTTATGGCTTTTTCAATACTTTTACTGTTCTTAGCAGTAATATATTGCTGCAATCTAACATTTTAGCATCAGGTACAGAAATTTGCAAAGAAAATTGTGTAAGCCTGAAATCAGTTCTCTAAAAGTCTTAGAAAATTATTGTTTTTAAAAGATGGAAAAATTGAACATCATGAAAAGCAGTGCTTACTTCTGAGAGGATATAATTGAAAATTTCTTAGCTATTTCACAAAAATATAACTAGCTTCAAAGTAAATTTATAACATTAAAAAGAAATGAAAATATGTTTAATTTGCTCACTCAAATTCTTATAATCTTTTGATGTGGCCAACTAGCACCAAATATTACTTCTGGCACTAGAAAAAACAAAGGGATTGATTTATGCAAGTAATGTTTATTTCTGTTACTAGAATAAGCAGTTGCAAATTGAATGTAAAGCTTACTCTGGTGTTTGTTTTTCAGGGGAGGGTGATAGCAGTGTGAAGTAAGCACACACCAAAAAAATATTGGTGAAAACCTTACTTTAGAATTTATGTAATTCATATTATCAGAGATACTGTTTTTACCATGACTTACCATAAGTGGTTATCTGCAAGCCTCAACATGCATATTTCTGCTAGGTTATTATTCTTGCTGTGAAAATTGTTATTCTGCTTGAACTGCCGTTTCAAGATATTTTTTTTTTAAATAAGCAAAGAACAAAGCAATATAAAGTACATTTGCAACGATGAAGGGCCAAAACTTCCAAAAGCTTTAAATCAATAACAGTGTACTTTATAAGGCGCTTCAAAATGCCACACACATAAAACAGCTCTTGATGATTCTGTAGATGAGAGTTTAACTGTACAAGTTTGCTTTGTGGAGGGTAAAACTTACATTTGTGCTGTCCTTCAGGGAGTCAGGGAGTGCTCCAGGAAAAGTAATAGCTTCCCACTACTACAGGTAACTATTTTGTTTTGCTGATTGGCTTGCTGTGTGATGGAAAGTTATGTGAAAAACCAAGCCTTGCCTATTCCAAACTAAATGCAAACTATTTCCTCTGATCCTCTAGTTTCCTATGCAGGAGGCTGTGCAAAGGTCTTTAGGAATTTTAAGGATAGGTCCCATCCTTTCATTAATAATGTTCTAACTAGTAATTCCTTATGCTTTGGCTTTTACTGCTGATTTGTTTTCGACTGGTTTCATTACTCAGTCTCTCACAGCATTACATTTAACCAGCATGTTCTTCTTTTTCATCTCACAGTCAAAGTATAAGATAGGGATGTTAACCTTTTCTTCTGTGTGTGCTCATGAAGACATAAGACCATCTAATCAAGCAGAAGTATAAATGGCCACTTCTCTGAAAAGCAGTTACCAATGCTGTTGTTCTTTGACAGGCTTCGTCGTCATTCAAAGAAAAGCAGAAGGGGGAGACCCCGTCACTGAGACAAGGAGTGGCCTTGGCTGGACAGTATGGAGGAAACATTCCTCCATCATCAACTCATCCTCACATTGCTTTGGAGGGAAAGCCAAACAGCAGCCACCAAGCTCTCTTGCAGCATCTGTTACTGAAAGAACAAATGAGACAGCAAAAACTTCTTGTGACTGGTAATGATCAAAGCTCCGGCAATAGTAATTTAAGATGTTTTTTAATGACATTTGTGTTCGGTTTAAACTAAATGCGGTAATACAAATACCCTACATCTGAACTCTTGGGAAAAGTAGAAGGGTGGAAGAAAAAAGGACAGCATCTTTGTTTTCCCTTTTAGTGATTCTGTTCCAGTCTGTTAGCCTGAAAGAATTCAATGATTACAGAAAAAAGAATATGATTACTTCATCACATTCTTTTGCAGCAGCTGAACTTCCCAGCATGGCGAGGCACGTGATACACGTCCCACTGCATCAGAGCAGATGCAGAGTTCTGCAATATACACCTCTCCTCTTACTGAAAGTTTTCTTTCCTGTTAAACTATTAGTTTGTTGTTTTCCACAGGGGAGTGAAATGTCCCTGTTTTGCAGGAGCGGTTCCTCTTCATCCACAGTCTCCTTTAGCAGCAAAGGAGAGAGTCTCACCTGGCATAAGAGCTGCCCACAAACTGCCTCGTCACAGGCCACTGAACAGAACCCAGTCAGCTCCTCTTCCTCAGAGTACTTTGGCCCAGCTGGTCATCCAGCAGCAACATCAGCAATTTTTGGAGAAGCAGAAACAGTACCAGCAGCAGATCCACATGAATAAGGTGAGTTCCCAAAGTAAAGAATTTCCAATAAATTTAAAGGTGGAAAACTAACAGTGAAATTTAGTTATCGGTGCCATGTCATCACAGACAATAGAGAGGTTCTTGCAGGAGTATCTTTTTTGTTTACAGATAGCAGATACACACATTTGTATGGAATTTGTATTAATTTTAATGTTCTGAAATAGGCTACAGTTCAACAAAATAGAGCTCAAAGCAACTTACATTTTTAACTGACAGGGGTTTTCCTGTTGAATGGTAAATAGTGTCTTAAAAATTGACGTGTACTTCAGAGGTGCAGCAATTGCTCCACTTTCTGCTTCTGAATTGTGTAAAATCTTTTATTATTGTGGACTAGAATGCTGCATAAATAAATAACTCATTTGAACTCAAATTACCTTATTAAATTTAGGCGTTTATGTAAGAAACTTACTAAACATCTGGAGAAATTTTTACTCAGTGTTTATCAAACTGACTTTTCTCTGTGAGTAACAAGAAAGTTTGTCACCTATATGGTGATATAAAATGACTGTATAAGGAGAAAGTGAAAACTCTCCTGTTGCTGGTATCTGACACAGAGTTGAATTGTGTAGTACAAGATTCCCTGTACAGTAACACCTTATTCTGAGCAGGGGCAGGGGAAAGAAGAAAAGGGACCATCCATTAATCAACAAAGAGCAATAGATTTTAAACAGATTTATCAGGAAACAATACTTCTACAACAAAAACAGATTGTTACCTGCTCTGAAATTAAGATATGCAAGCAATTGCATGTTTTTACTTGGAGAACATTTTTCTGCACTTAGTACAGCTTTCCACATGTTGTTTGCTGAAGCTCCACTAGTATTACAAAGATATTAATTGTGCCTCTTTAGTTGTCTTCTTTTGTTTTAGTGTTACTCAATAACTATAAGAGGCAATGTTAAAGAAAAAAAAAAGAAAAGTGGATATTCAGCTTTTTTACCTAAGGAATAAAAAAAAAAAATCAGTCCACCTTACTTACTGGGTAAATTTCCCAGGGGTTACTGATTCTTTGGAATCTACTAAGAATTCCCAACAAAATTAGAAACAAACCTAGAGTTTAAGTACATAGTTTGTACAGTGGTTTGGTTATTAAATCTTGTCTTAATTAGGAAAAATGAAGACCAGAAAACTTCAAAGTTCAGAGCTGATCCTTGCATGTTAACCCCTCTCAGCTTGGGTGTTTTGATTACTCAACTAGGACTCCAGTTGGCTTTTCTTTGAGTATGCATTCCATATGTTTAATCAAGATGGCATATGTATATCTCGTAGCCTCAGGTTTTGAAAATATTTCACCTTCCCTCAATTGTGTAAAAAGACTTTTTAACTGCTACAGTACTGAGTCTTTGTACTACAAACCCATCAGTTCATGCATTCCTCACAAAGCAAAGAACCCTACTGACGTATTTTTCTTAGATAATATGCTTATTGATATAAATTCTACCATAGCATTTGGGGCATGTGCTGTGGCATATATGAGCATTTTTCCCCAGTGTGAAAATTAAACTTGAGGCACATAACCATATATTTCTAGTCATGTAGGACGAGGAATGCATTGCATCTTACCAGAGATAGATGGGGTAAGGAAGGAAAAAGATTGGAGTTGGTTTGTGGTTTCTGGCTTGTTTCAGTAACTTTTTTTTTTCTGTTGAACTACAGCGAAAATACATGCTAATGAGAATAATTCCCTCTCATACTTGAAATATGCTTTCATTTTCACACAGTTCTTTGTGATGAAGAGACAAAACTAGTGAATCTAGCTCTTATTCTGTACAGTATAGGCGACACACATATGCAGAGAGTGGAAATTTAAGTCTGTCCTGGGGCCTCTCTCTGCCTTGAACATCCATAATCTACTTTTGCCCCAACAGCTTCTCAGTGTCCCTTACTCCTACTCCCAGAGCAACCAGGCTTCTTCAGGAGCACAGTAACTGAGAGCAGCAAATGCCTGAGGACGAATGAGATCATGTTGCAGCCAGAGAAGCAGTGGGTTTTCTGAGGATGTGTGTGGTTTATCAGACTTCAGTTTGCAGCATCTAGATTCTTTTCCATTCTTAGAGGAACCATTTTGCAGAATAGTGCTGAAAAATCTCAGTGTCTAACAATGTATCAGTCCTCTGAAAGGACACAGAAAGCCAGGGAGCTTCCTTATATACTTACAGAATTTTTATAAACTGGAATATAAGGGTAGCTAATAGACAAGAGAGTGGCAAAAAGATCAGTCATGGAGTAACTTCTAAATAGTGAATTTAAAGCTATCTTCTTTAACCTTTTAGCTAAAAGTTCACATTGAACTCCCGTGACTACATAAGGTTTTTGAACTCTGCTAGAGTGGTAGAATATACTTTGTTCAGTCTTAAAACTCTGTTCACAGTTGAAGTTATTTTTTCATTACATAATTTGCACAGCTTTAAAATCAAACTCTGCAAAGCAGAGTTATAGTTATTTGAAACTTTAAACAAAATATATACTAGACCAGGTAAGAAAGCAATCACATATTTTATTTCTTAGGATAAGTTTGGACATGTATCAAGTGAACACATGAACTTGTTTTTTGCTGTTGTTCTGTCCTTTACTCTTCTGTTCATGGGCTGCACAGAGGTATAAATCCCACCTTTTCAGTCATGGAAAATGCATAGGTTTCATTTAATAAGGAATACTCAAGGACCCTGAAAGTTTTGGTAATAAAAGATCAGAAGCATTTTAAACTGTCAAGATTGTGAAATGTTAGTTGATCAAGATCTTAGAGCAAATGAATATATTCTTTTTTGTTTTCTATTTCCCTTAAGATTTTATTTCTTATGTTTAGGTCTTCAAGTACTTAAGTCTTTAGTATTCAACTGAATCCACAATTTGAATGTTTGCCCTGAGCTAAGATGATAGGGCATGTATCAGCACTCCCTGATAACTGGTTTTGGACTGATCTCTTTGGCTGACTTATAGATGTAACAACAAAAAGAGGAAGAGAACCACTTTTTCCTCACCCCATTGTTCCTGTATTTGTATTTTTTTTTAGGAAAAAAAAAAAAACAAAAAACACACCTTTTTTTTTTTTTTTTTTTCTAAAGCGAATCAATGCTGCTGTAAGGGTGATAACAAGCAACATCTAACATAGGTCAGAGGTAAAGGATTCCCCTGGATCATTTACATTCTGAAAAGAAACAAATCATTGCCAAAAGGTGTGCCTCTGTCCTTACTAGCAAAGAGGAGATCCCCTATGGATTATTTCTGGTCAGCTGTCAGATGCCTGGCTTTTGATGTGGGAAATGGTATATGTCTCCACTGAAGTCTGACACTTATACCTGTGGGATCTAGTATACTGACCTTCTGAAAACATTCTGCAAATGTTGACATCTCTTCCAAAAGTAGGTAAAAACCCTTGTCCCAGAATTAATAATGGATGTGAAGTAACCTGAACTCAGCTTGTCTTAGGGAAGACCAGCTTTGGCATTGTCAGCTTTAATATACTTCTGTCCAAATGACATCTTATTTCCTCATAACGCCCTTTGATCACCATTGCAGATCTTCATTCTGCTCAATAAAGGGAGACCAAAGTCCAAAACCCCCAGTTAAAATTAGTGCAATTGGATACCAGAATACCACTACTATCATAAAGAAATTTAAAATCTTGATATTATTATGCATATTTGTATCTAGAAAGCTTTGACTCAGCCACTTGCAGAAAAAAACAAGAATTTTGATTTAACTAATCTAAATTCAAAGCCCCTACCAGAAGTCTGTGTTCAAGAAAATCTCAGAAATCGTAATATGAAGAATACACAAACAAAGCCATCTGTCTTTAGCAGATATTTTTGCCATGTATGATGAATAAGGCCTGCCTCTACTGAAGCTGAAGTCTTCACTGGGGCCAAAATTTTATTTGATCAGTGCAGGAACCCTATTTGTGTTCATAAATTGTGTATTTGTAGCGTTTTGTCAATTTTCAGTGTTAAAATTCTCTGTATTGGAGAAGCAAAGGGTAAAATAATTGGGCAGTTGGTAGTGTGCTCTAAAGTAAGGTAGGTATATGGATAACGTTAAGGCTTATATAAGAAAGCACCTGAATTTCAGTTTTCATTCTAGGATGTCAGTTGGTTTAAAGCATCTCTGTATAGGGAATTGGTGAGCAGGAAAGCCTGTGAGTTAAAAAAAAATATACAGGAAGTGAATATTCATTAGTACTTGGATGGTGTTCTCAGTTAATATCTCTTATTAAAAAATTAAAAATAATACAGAAATTTATGTTGATTGGAAAATAGAAGTATTATTTATTGCAAGCAGGAATATTGGAAAGATACAGTTAACCCCAGATTAATCATTCCCTTCTCTGAATGATTTAATGGAATATTTAATGGAATATTTAATGGAATGTGGAAGACCAGATTCAGCAGTAATAAATCAACCTAGCTTCATTAAACATACTGCACTGAGATTTTGGCTTTGCAGCTTACAAATCTGATTTACATCTTCTGTAGGTGAGAGATACCCTTTCAAATATTGCTAATAGCAGGGGATTTTTTGGGCAGAACTAAAGGAACTAATGTTTAAGCCATAATGCAGAAAAATGATTTTGAAAGACAAATATATATCCCTTAGAAATATTGGTACTAAATGAGTAACAGACAACAGGAAGCAGGTGCCAAGTTGTTTTCAGTGCAGCTAGCAATGTACATACAACACACATAGCTGGTAACCTGCCACAGGGGAGAAGGGGAAGGAGTGTTCTCTAAGAATATACATGAGTTCCTAGAAATGGCTGCCATGTATTTAAAATGAACAACTAATTAAGGATGGCAATGTGTTGGTTGGCTGTTGCAGGACTTTGTGATTTTGTCTTTTTGTAAAGACATTTTATTTGAGACACTGTGTACACAAGCATATAATTTCAAAGAAGAAAACAACAAGGGCTGCAGCTGAAGGATCTATAAAATCGTCTATTGCAGTGCCCAGATTATTTAGTTTTCCATTTTTCTGTACAGGCAAGCAGGTTAGGATATGTTTGATGTCTTTTTCTTTGATTGGAGTCTTGCAGTTATACAGTGGAGTTGATGTCTGTAAATACTTCCTCTCCCACTGATAGTATTTACTTTGACTCATGCATATCCCTTACAGCTTAATTTCCTGAAGATAAAAGCAAAAAATATATAGGTTACATTAGCAGGAAAACATTTTTTTTAGTGACCACTTAAATTGGAATAGGTGATATCAGTAAAGTATACTGGCAAAATATAACCAATATGTGCAACCCTTAATTTATTAGGGAAATAAACTATGGTTTTGTTGTTGTTTTTAAACATAATCCCACTGAAACTCAGATTAAGCAATCACTTTTACAAAATTTAAAAAAAAAAAAAAAAAGTATTAAAATTAAGAGAAGGTCCTCCATATAGCTACAGATAAAGTCAGAAAAAAATGGCAAGCGGGGGTTTAAAGTGCAAGGTTTAAGCATGTGAGCAGAAGTATTCAGCTGTGCAGTGAAAGGACATGAACAGTGTTTCATTAAGAAAAATTTCTGCTGTGTAACCCATCTTTAGATAGAGAGGATAGAAATACTGACTCTAAACTGCCATCTTCACATGTCTCCAGATGCAGTACTATCACTAGGAGACATAATTTAAAATTAGATGTTTTTTACCTGGGAGAACTGTCCAGGAATGCTACTAGTATAATTACAGGACTAGGATGGGCCAAGCTGTCTTTAAAAAAAAAACTTCAACAAATATGAAAGTGTTGTGGTGATACAGAAAAAGCAATCAGCTGTGGCTAAGCAGTCTGAGCAGTAAAAGAGATTTTCAGGGTTTGGGTCATGTCACCCCCCATTCCATCCATGCAATTTGATCATGCTGCATCATATGAGAAGGCATGACTGTAGTGCCTCATAGCCCCTTGCCTGAGGCCTAGTTAAAATCACAGTGGAAAGGATGTTTTAATAAAATTTTGTAGTAAAGATGGTAATATAAATGCACTTTTTAAACTTTGTTGAGTAAATATATAAAGACTTTCATTTCACAGAGTTTTAGAAAATTTAATTTGCTTATCTCTTTCTGTTGCTGAAATCTGGAGCAAATCACCTGCTGAGCTCCACAGCATGGGAGAAGGCTCCAAAACAGGAACATTGCAAATTGAAATGTGCACAAATTCCACTCTGAGTCTCTGCAGCCCACTTACGTGTGCTCGTTCCCTTCACTGATTGTATGCACGAAGTGTCTGAAGGTGATCCACGTATAGATTCTATACTACAATCCATCATGTGTTGCCTCAGAAAGCCCAGCAGCAGATCTGTACCCATACAGCAGTGTAAAGAAGAAAGAGCCTGACATAAAAGTGAAAAAGCATGAAAGAAAGGAGAGCAGTAATGAGCTAAATATGTGTCTTAACTTTGCTGTGGGCATGCACTCATTTTCTCTTGGCTTCCTCTGCAGAAAAACCCACCTGGTATCAAGGAACTGGCACAGGGAATGGTTTACAGATGGATCAGCCTCAGTGATTCTTGTAGTTTATGATTATCTGTCACACAGATGTTTCAGCTTGTATTTGCTCACTTGCAGCCAGCCTTGCAGCTTTACCTGCCTTCCTCTTCCTGCTTGAGAAGTGGGAAAGGCTCCCCACAAATGCTTAACTGATTAAAAATAACAATAATAATGATGATAATAATAAGTGAAAGGAGTGTACCTGAGCTGATTACGTGTAGTTAGCTTTAGTACCTTCTTGGTCTGTGTCATTCCCAGAGAAACAACTGGAAAAAATTTATAGGTTTGATCTGAGAAATCTTTCAGGTGCTGTGTGATGAAGTAATGTGGAGACTCTCCACATTAGTTGAAGTAGTAAGGATTGCTCAGCTTAGGGCATGCCACCTGCAGCCTGCAGCATACTCACGTTGTGATTTGCCAGTTACTACAGTAACAAAGAGGGATTTTTTATTAGTTTCTTTTTAATAAGCCATTCAACTCCCATTGCACGTCAAAAATGAAGGTTTGCTGTGACAATAGCCAGACAGGCTTCCTCTGAGTAATTTGTTTCTCCAATGATGTGAAGTATATGCATCAGAGCATCAACTGGAACTTATAAATTGATCTTTCAGCTCTCCTTTGACTTCATGGGATTTCCTAAATCCAGCTGTAGCTTCCTGATGACGATTTACATGACAACCTGGTATTTTTCTATATGCATTACCAAGCTGAATGGAACTGGATGGTCCACGGTTTGTGACAAAAACAGACATTGTGAAAGCATTCATGTATTCAGTAATTGAGTATATAACACTCTCTAAAACTCATTTTGAAAGATATGGTTGATGGCTTGGGGGGACAGATAGGAAGAGGAAATTATTTATGAGTAAAGGTAAAAGGTGTTTTACTCTCTCAGGATATTTGACTTAGATGTTACAAAACAGTATTTACTTGTGTAGCATGGCTACATGGGTTAGCTGTGGACACTTTAATTTCATCCGTGCAGATCTAGTACTTGGTGTTTTGGCATCAGTGAAAGGAGTCAGTACTTGTTCCCCTCTTCTCTTTCCAGATGCTCTCTAAGTCCATTGAGCAGCTCAAGCAGCCTGGCAGTCACCTGGAGGAAGCTGAAGAAGAGCTTCATGGAGATCACTCGATGCAGGAAGAGCGAGCTCCCGCCGACGGTGCCAGCGTTAGGGCTGAGAGCAGCAGTGCTGGTGTGGATGACAGAATAGGACAGCAGGTGGGGGCTGTGAAAGTCAAAGAGGAGCCACTGGACAGTGATGAGGATGTTCAAACCCAGCAAATGGAATCTGGGGAGCAAGCTGCTTTTATGCAACAGGTAATAGGCAAAGATTTAGCTCCAGGATTTGTAATTAAGGTTATTATCTGAACATCACATGCGTTTTCTAGGCTCTGATAAGCAATTGTGTTTTGATTCACTGAGCTAGCAAATCCTGATTTACTGTTCAAAGAATTTAACAAATTCAGAAGTGTTGTATGTACACTTGAAAACGTAGTGAAGCTCATCCTTATGGCCACTAATTGAGAAAATATCTGTTGCAATCAATTATTCTACTTAAATCTTTGAGTAATAGCTGATAGATGTTGTATTAGCCCAGAATTACCGTACATTGCTTAGTCCTAGTGAAAGAGACCTCGTATCACCTAGTCTGTTGAAATCAGCAATTGATGGAATTAGTTTCCAGAACTGATTGATGAAACGTTCTTCTGATTTTGAATCCTCTGATTTCTGCTTTCAGCTATCTGTATATATTGTATCATACTGTAGTCTTGAACACTGTTTATGTTAGGGTATTCTTTTTCCCAGTAGACAGGTACTGACTGCTATCTTGGTGGTCTCAGGCTGGTGTATAAAGTTTAATTTAGAGAAAAGTACAAGGTGGATATAAAGAGGCGAGGCAAGGCACTGTTTTAAAATTGCATTGTTTTCTTTTTTGCACTGCTTGGTTAATTTTTCATTCTGTCTTATTTGATGATAATGTCCACAGAGACATCCTTAAATGCAGCAGATGCAAGTACTGGTGAGAAGCAAAGTGCAGCATTAGGTTCCAGTCAGTTATTAGGACATTGCACGAAAAGCACAGAGATGTTATCATCATCATCATCTGATATCTGATCACTTGTTTGTTTGTTTGTTTGTTTTAAATGAAGACTTATTGTACAATATCTCATAACCTTTAGTGTGGAGTCTCATGGGCAAATCCTAAAATAACAACTGTGCATCAAATGCCACCTTGACAAAAGGCAGGTTCAGCTTGTCTGGGAGCTTCAGGCGGAGTTGTAAGGCGCAGTGGTGTGCATAGCCCGCGGGCTGCATCCCCTCCATCCCTCACAGCCGGCAGAGCAAGGCTGGGTGCAGTGCAAGGCCCTGTTTATTTAAGCCCATACTTTGTCAGGTCCCTGCTGTTCTCCTGCAGAAAAGTGATTTTGGGAGGGGGGGCAGGAAATGCCTTATGGAAACAGGAAGCCCAAGTGATTCATGTGCTGAGGAATGCGGGGCAGGGGGGACGGGGCAGCACTCCCTCTGTTTTTAAAGGCACTCTATGAATTGATTTATTGTCAAAGAAAATAACAAAGCGAGTAGGGAAATTGTTAAGGAAGCTTTCCAGTGAAACATTTCCTTCATATTCCCTTTTGATATGTTTACCTTGTTTTATAGGTTTACTTTTGTTAAGCTAGTTAAAGATTCATTGTATTAAGATCCCCTTTAATATGGATAATCCCAAACTGACCTGGACTTCTTGTCAGGCTTTTTTTTCTATTAAAAATATTTATATTTCTAAAGCTGAGGTATTTTAAGGTGCAGTATCCGGTTTCAAAAGAGATAGTTGTTTTGCCAAATGTAGAAATTGTTCTAAAATATGTTATTAGCATGTGTTGTTTACATTATGTTCTAATACTATTCATTCTCTTTGAAAATGTTGCAACTTCTAAAGATACATTATCCTTTTTCCTAGAAGGTCTCCAAAGAAATGACTAAATAGTTGTTGTTAACATGAAAAGCCTCAATAGGTAGAAAAAGATTTATTCAAGAAAAACGCAGGTGATTTTTATGTGTGCTTCATATTTGAACAGAAATCTTTCTCCATCCTGGGTGAAAAAAATAATATTTACATTCAAAAAGTGAAGGCTATAAAAATGAAATTATATGTGTTTTCCATTTTGTATATTTTTAATTTTCTTTGAAATCTGACTTCAGCTTCATCAAAAAGGGATAGTGCATCTTTTAAAATACATTTGGGGAGAAATTTGCAATTGAGAAGAGTTTTGTAGAATATCACTCCAAAGATGTGTATGAACAGTAGACAAAAGATATTTTTATAATGTCATTCAGGTGAGAAACCCCAATACATTAGTGTACTTTAATTTTAGAATCTTTCAAATTTGGATAAAATTAAAAAAAGAGAATCTACCTGGAACCAGTGAAAAGGAAAACTGGGTTTAAACAACCACATTTCTAATTGATTGTCTCTTACATTTTAAATCTACTGTATTTATTATAATTTACACCCTTAGAGGTGATCTTGTTTTGTGTTGTAAATATATTCTGTTTGTATGTTCCCTTTTTTTGCCTTCTGATATAAGTCTCTTCCTTTCTCAAATAAAGTTTTTTTTTAAAAGATCCCCTTCCAGATATTTGACTTTGTGTAAATTTGGTAACTTAGTGGTGGTTTTGCTTTGTACAATCAAATATGTTTGCTACACATTATTCAAACAATTTAAACTTTCAGGAGCAAGTTTTTTTATTACACTATTCTTACAATAATTACACAAAGTCTTTCCTTTTGGTCTCTTGTTTTATCTCACATCAGCCATTATAAGTTTTAGTGAATGTGGAATAGTATTGATGCATGCTCATTATCCCATCATGGCATCTGTCTTGAACATGTGATCATCCCATCTAGGAAAGGTAAAAGTGAATCCCAATTCCTCAGCTTCTAATTTTGCAAAATTCCAATGAAGTGTAATCGTTTACATGACATTTCTAAAACTTGCCTAGACTCCTTATCTGAAAATGTGCTGGTACTGACCACTTTGGTATTCATCAAGACCTTTGCAAAATTCAAGTCCACCTGTAAATGTGCTGGGAGAGAGGGAATCCATGAACTTGGCAGACTTTAAAGCAATTGCATGAGACAGTGAGGTCCCAATATAGAGAACTTCCCTGAAGATGTTAAATAACATTGTGACATTTCCTGAACTTTGCTTAGGATCTACAGAGAGAGTTTGTACTGCATAACAATCCCTATTGCTACAGTACATGAATTATTACTACCAGAAGAGTTCGAAAAACTATTGTACTGTAGTTCTTATGATTGCTCATTTCATTTCCAAATGCTCTATGCAGCTTTGATTCTGGTGTAACTTTAACTAAAATAAAATCTATGTTTCAACAGCACAAGTATGTAAGAATAAATAGTTCTGTAAATCCAATTATTTTTGCTGCTATAGCAGCAGCATAATGTTTCATCAGTAATACATCCCCCCAAAATAGATAAAAGGTCAAGTTATAGCTGAGGAAAGCTTAAAGCAAGCATTAACAGTATAACATTATACTGCTTGCCTTATTGTTTATAGTGTATTTAGAATTGTGTGTCTTTAAGTAAATCATGATTTCATAACAGGGATTTATTTAGTGCCCTTTTGTTTAAATACCTGTATTGGAAGGGCAGCCATAAATATTTTCAATTTACAACATTCCCATGTTGCAGACTGCACCTAGATTTTTTTCTAAATTATATACCATGCACCAAAGCACCCATCATGAAGAAAATAATCATAGTACAATACAATTCACATGCCTTATTTTCTTCCCAGGATGATATGCATCTCTTTTAACAGTATATGTTTATTCTGTCCTGTTGTCCAAAAAATAAAGCCAATATAGCTGATAGCTTACAATTTAGAATTGCTAATAAATGAAAGAAAATCCATCATAGTTTACATACTCAGACACACATTACTGGAATGTAGATAGTGTAACATTAGCCTTTTTGTCATCTTCTGGCATTAACAAAATAGAATTAAAAGCTGAATGGTTCAGCAAAGCACAAGCACTTCAGACACCATCACCACTCATTTGTGCACTATCTTCATTCCATCTTCATTATCATCAAGATCACTAAGACTTATTCCATGTTATTTAAGCCAACTGTACCCTGTTTTTATCTTCACTGGAATTCTGAGGTAAAAATCTATAAACTTTAGTCACAAGCAGCAATCTAAAAATGTTTACTTATTTCTCCCTCTTACGAACACTTCACAATTTGCAGCCAAAATTAGCTAAGTCCAGTTAATTTCCTTATTTTATTCTGTCCTGCTAGCAGCATGTCCTACTTATCCACTTAAGAAATGTTTGTTTGATTTTCATTTATTTGTTTAGTTTCTGATTTCCTTATGCTGTTCCCATCATCTGGGTGGTAATGGAGCTTCTGTACCTCATTTCTTGGTGGAAGAATATAGTTTAGAACACCATCTGCTGAATTACTGCGTAGGCAAACGGAAGAAGAGCATCCTGGATGAAATTATCTTCTCTGGGCTAGAGTAATAATACAGATTATTTTTGTGGAATTTTACTGCTCTACTTGATAGGCTTTGTGCCTTGCATTTATTTTTTGGTTGTTTTTTCGTGTTTTTTTCTCTCTGCTAATTCAGCCTAATTTGGATTAAGATTTAAAGGTAAAAATTAGGATCAGTTAAAGCTGCATAGCCAGTGGAAAATCTGGGTTCCTCAGCCACGCTCTCACTCACACACACACACGCACACACACACTGGACTGGGAAGGTGCATCCTTTAGGCATGCCCCAGTTTCTAGTCCCCATTTGCTGAGTTTGAGTGTCACACTCCAGCTTGTTTTGATTGTGGCCCCATAGCTCATCTAGCCTGTACAGGACAGCTTCCCTGGCTACCTGTGGGCACACACATCTGCTTCAGCCACCCAAGGATTACTTAAGCAGCAGCTGAGAGTTGAAAGGAGTCCCTTCAGTAGCCTGAAATCATTCAGCAATGTGATTTGCTGTGATAATGGGGGCCTTAGTCACTAGAGTTGTTTTGACAGACCAGATACTTACAAGTAAGTGATCCAGTGCCTTAATTAACTAAATAAGATGTTTTGAATGTGGTCATGGAGTCTTTGTTGCATTTGTTTCACTTTACTTTCCATAGCTGTCTTGAAGAAACTGTGTTGAGTGTTGTTAGCCCTGAAATACGAGGGAGATGGTTTGGAGCATAGGATGTTAAAAGTATCCCTCTGTACACTTGATCCTTCCAGGATGGTTACAGCATGTTTGGCCTTGAGAAGTGCTGTGAAGGGAAGAATAAATGGAAATGAAAGTTTTGAACAATGTCAGACTTTTAAATAAACCTTCCCTCCCCCCTCCTCCCTCCTAAATTAGATTGCCACTGCAGTCTTAGCTCAATTTATCTCTTTTTTTGTAGGCTGCCTTAGATGTTTCCTTTAACTTTGCAGCCAGAAGAGACACTAACCTTGCACCTTCCTGCCCTTCCTCCAGTCTGTGACTGCATAGTCCCAATATAATTCCTACACAACACAAGCTGGCTCTATGATTTCTGGGATCAAACATAGCGTAGCTATCCATAGATGGAGCAAGGAGGTGGAGTGCTGCGTAGCTGGATTTATTTTGTCAAAATTTTTTGTTCATCTACATGCAGGGGAAGCCTCTGAATATTTAGTCTGCTTGTTCTCAGCCTTATTCTTAAGGGCCTGTTTATTTCTATCAAGTTTCTAACTGTGGTCTTTAAAAACTGTGTTACTGGAAGAATGATTTTTTTTTTTTTTTGTATGCTAATTCCATGTGGAAGTGCATAATAATATGAATAATTACAAGTAATTATTCTTTCCCAAGTAACTATACTTTCCTATCCCCAGTTGGATGGGAAAATTATCCTTTTTTTAAAAGAATGCCTCAAATCTATTAACTGTAATAATTGTCAATATTTATTATTTATTATTTTTGTCTCTTACTGTAAACTTCCAGTTACAGAAGGCAATTACACTTATTTTATCATAAAAGTAAGTAACTGAATTGTCTACCTGACCATGTAGCATTACAATATAACAAAATTATTTAATTTTTTTGATACCCTCATGGACTAATGTTGGCGCTGCTCAATTTTTATCCAGGAGATTTTATGCTTTTCCTCTTTCAAATACTTAGAATATAGCACCTTGGTACTTTTCTTATTGCTCCCATTTGTCAGAGAAAGCAGAATGTTGGGAGACCATTGGGGCAACACTAGGCAAATCAGGGCTACATAACTAGCATGAATCAAAATCCAAGTCCATATCCCAGTAATTACCACTGCACATTTTGACAGTTAGATGATACTACTTTCATAACTTCGGGCAATCTGTCATTTCCTGTATCCTACAGCACAGTTTCATTAATATTGTCATTGAAGAGGATTATGTGTTCTTGGAAAGTTGCTTCTTTAAATGCTTCATTTTGGAATGAATTCTGTTTGACCTCTGAATGTCTTTCTCCCTGTTAGACATTCATATGTGCACAGGCACAAGTTTTCATTTTTCTTCTTCCTTTAAAATACGAGAGTGAGTTAATGCACTCCTAAGTATACTGCTGGCTAAATCTTCATAAAGCTATGTTGTTTAATGTCCTGGAAGTGCAGCTCAGCCCAAATGACTTGGAGACATAGGTGCTCTAATGCAGAAAGCAGTGCATGATCTGTCTCCTCTCACGTTCTGGCCTGTGACCCTTGGATCCCCAGGAGACCAAGGAGGTGTTTCTGTTCCTACTGCCTGTATTTCCTCAGCCAAGGGGCTTGTGCAAATTACAGCTATGAGATTGCAGCAATGCAGCAACATCAAGGGCTTAAGAAGGCTTTGCTCAGGTTCTCTGTAAAGCAGCTAGTACAGCATGGAGGATTCAGTCTCATACTCAGTCTTTTCCTTTTGCTCCCATCAATAAGAGCAGCGTGATAGTTTTCAGGTGGCAGCCTGCAGATTTTTAAAGCAGATCTCGGTTACTGAACAGACACAGAAGGAGCACAGGGCAGAAAAACTGTTGGGAAATGCTCTCCTGCTGTGTACAGAGGGACAACTACTGAGACCAGCTTCTTCTAAGGCTTGTTCTCCTAGATCTTGGTCTACTGAAAATAGAAGCTGTAGAGTTACTACACATCAGAGACCATAATTCCATCACTCAACTACTAGACTGCACACAGGGACAGGTGGTGACTGGTTTCCCTCATTTCTCAGCCATTTTAACACCTTGTCTTAGGGTATCAAAAGCACCCAAACCTAACAGCACATCTTTTGGCATTTTCCTTACTTTCTAGAACATCTTGGCTTTCACCATCGACCTAAATTTGTAGAGGTCTTTTGTCTTCCCATAAGTTTCTGCATATATTTCAGTTTTCTGAAGCTACTGACTTTATACAGAGAGCTTCAAATCTTCTCTTCTACCCTTTCTGACAGAAATGAAAATGGAAGAGCTCAATACAGGTGTCTTCAGTCCAGGGACACCTGACATCCATAGCTCTGATCTGGCCTTCTCTGCAGGTATTTGGGTCTCAGTAAGGATCCTAATTATTCAGTTAAAATATGCACAGCATTACCCTTTGTGCTGTGTGAGTGATTTTTTTTATTTTTTTTTTTCATAACAATCTCCATCCTTTCTCAGGCAGGCTCTGAGAACAGAAACACAGACAGCTCAGGACCAGCAAAAAAAAAAAAAAAAAAAAGGAACAGAAGCAAGATCTGTTCTCACAGCAAGAGGCTAAGAATTAGCATGGGGACTGTTACTTACCTGTGTTGATGGAAAATGCACTAACCAGGCAGGCTGCTCATTTTCCCAAGTCCATTGACTGTTTTCAAGTTAGATAGCATTATAAGTCACTGTTATAGTGGCTTGAACCCTCCTGTAAATGAAGTAATCCTTTCTTTCTCCTCTCTGGCCCTTTCTCTCCATCTTTTAATGAAAGAAATTACTCAAAGCCCATTAAGTCATTTTAATTTTCAAGTTCTTCTTTTAGTGGCTTTCAGGTTGCAAAATTGTTTGGCATGGAATGCAGTGGGTCAGAGAGGAGGTAGTGGGTTCAGCCTGGTGGGATGTCAGTCCCACAGGAGCACAGCATTTGTGAAGTTGCTGTTGTAAAGGTGAGATGCAGGTGGTCACAACTGAGAAACAGTTCCACAACACAGTTTCCTTCATAATTGTGGTCATCAGTACCAAATCCTAGAGGCCACAAGTGAATGGATCACTGAAGTTTGAAAGAAAACTTGGCTGGTCAGTGATGGAAGTGAATGTTCGGTTCTCTGTCTCACTGATGTGGCGATCTGCACATTTAGGGTCATCCCAAAAGGCTGAATATGAACTTATAGACAGGTACTTCGAGTGGGTTAGGTACATTAGATAAGAAAAAGTTTTGAAGTTCTTTACCAGGATCAGGATCTTTACCAAAATATTTATTAAGTTGTCTTCCTAGGATCAGCTCTGCTGTGTCTACAGCATGATTACTTCAGCAAGTACTTCAGGAAATCACAAGACAGGGTGCTTAATATTTGATGCATAGCAACTTCTTATTCATGAAGCTCTGACATTTGCTATTTTTTTCTTTCTTCTGCTTTAATACATATGCTAAGTCTTTTCAAGACTTTTCTGGTTAGGAGTTTATAACTGGAGGAGGATTTGACAATTTGGAAAGCAGAGACATGATTCCACTGAGATCAGGTGCATTAAACCTGCAGAATTCTATAAATGAAACAGAAATTGATGTCAAGAAGGACCTATATATATATGTATTTTGCTGTTCTGTGTTAAAAAGGTCATCCATTGAACAAAGAATTTGGACCTAACAAAACAAGGAGATGTTAAGCCATGCAGCTGACTGCACAGCAGAGATATTCTGTGCAAAAGGAGAAGCTGGAAAGTAGTCTCACAACCTGACTCCTATTAGAAGCCAGACTCACTCCTCAGGCACTGCCCTCTGCACAGATCTCTGTTACAGTGCTGTGGCATCAGCAGTGAACAGCTGGCAGTCATTACTGGTGCTGTACTCAGTCCCTGTGTTGCACAGCTCCTGAGAAGTGCGCTGCTGGAGGAAGTCCTCCAGGCTTACAGCAGTACTTTGGAATAAGAAAAAACAGAAAAAATGAAACTGTCCAAGCCCTTTGGTCTGAGTAGCTCACCAAGGGCATCACCAAAGGCAAAACTGAGTTTCTTTAATGTTGCCAGAAGCCACTGGACTGGATTTCATGTGCTGTCATAGGTCTATGTTGCTCTATTGGGAATGGTGAGAAGAATGACACAGACTCTCATGTGAGTTGAACAGGAGAATTCCTCCAAGGTTTATTACCTCAGATCTTTTATAGACCAATACGTGAAAGTACAGAAAAGTAAAACTCTTATTGGTTAGTTAACTAACATCATTAGTTAGTAAACTATCACCATCATTGGTCAGTGGGGTTCACCACCCCTCCACCTTCTCTTGCAAGAAAACAAGGAACAGACAAACAGCACCTGCAAGGCTGTCTTCTATCTCTGAGGATTGTTTTAATTCCTCCTTATGATTTCCCAGGCCACTTTCTCAGGCAAGACTGAGAAAGTTGTGTGGCCTGCTATTCCACAGGCACTGTGCTCCCTGCTTCATAGTTAGCATCCATAGGTCTAAGTACAGGATAGCATTATAAGAGCAAAGAAATGCTACCAAGTTCTCTCTACAGGCCTTATCTCCTCTATGCCACTGAGACAGCTGTGGTGGTTCACAGGGATGGAGGGTCCTCACAGCACAAAACTTGTGTCCCTAAAAGGGGTAATGCTGGAAAAGCACCAGAAGGTGAAAGGCAGAACTGCAAAATCAGAACAATTATACTCAAAGCTACCACAGTGTTTTTCCCCTTCAGTGATTAACTCCTACCCAGAAGCTTCTCCATCCCCTTCTCCCTCCCATGCCTATCTATGTAGGTGTCCCCTGCTGTACCAGCCCAGAACTCTGGCAAGTTCTCCAGATTTGTTCCATTTCTGACAGTCAGAAGATGTAAAAGATCATTTTGGGAAGGGCTGTGAGCCTTTGGTTCCCACTGCTTCACACGTGCTCGGCCAAGCCCTGGCGGGTTGGCTCCTGGCAGGGAAGGTGCTGGAGGCCAAAGACTGGTTGTGGAGCAAGGAGAGCAGATGCAGGGGTGTCCTCCTCTCTTGGGCAGTGCTCTGGGATACAGCATGGGATACCATGGTGAGGAATGCTGATGGGAGATAGAAGGAGGTGAAGCAGCAGCAGTGAAACATGTCACAGTTGGGCTTGAGAGCCCTCCTTGGCTCAGAGAACTGTTCTCTCCTGGGAATGATGACATTACTTCAGCCAGAGGCTCCAGATTTCTGCCTGCTACAAAGTACTTTTTCCATTGTCCTTGTGGTGACAGCGTGGTACAAGGGGTTAACTTCTTTGCCTTTTAACTGAGAGGTTTAACCCACTGTATAGAAAGTTCAGGCTAAAATTATTTAAGGTGAAGTGCACCAATCCTTTCAGGGAATAGAAGAGATCAGACAGTTAAAGAAAGGTTAAAAAAAAAAAAAAAAAAAAGAGTTCTCTCAGCTACAACCAAAATGACTTGTTAGTCTGCTGTCCTGTCATTATTGTCTCCTTTAATTAGATTCACTGTTAAACACAAATTTTCCTGGTCAAACCATGGAGATCAGTTACTACAGAAAGCTTTCAAAGGAATAGAAGAAAAAAGTCTCAAACTCTCATTCTCCGTGCTTACTACATCTTGAATCACTTGAATCACTTGAATCTTGCTTTAGTAACTTGGGAAATACCATAACTGCTAAAGATTGAACCAAGAGTATCAATATAATCAAGATATCAAGAGTTTTATAATCTTTTACACTACTTTTCAAGAATAAATTGACATTTATTTTTCCAGCTGGATGCTCTTCTTTTGATTTAATTGAATAGAATCAATTAATAAACTTAATACCGTAGCTCAACACTTCTGAAATGGTGGATCTGAAATCAGAAACACTGAAGTTATCATTGTTTCATCTCTGAGTTTTCTATGTCAAGAAGATAGATAAAAGGAAGATGGAATATCTTAAATGCTTGTGAAATTATCATGTTTCTTAGAAAAGGGCAAGTTACATTTTTCATTTACTTCAATGGACATCTTTTCATGTGCTGCAATGGTTTTCTCTGAATTCTTAATAATCTTCATATTAAGAGCATTTTGCAGTCTTCAGATTTTCTCATTTATGGGAAGTGTTCTGTATGTCATCTCCTAACAATCCCAATTTAAATGTGTCCTGATTAATTAGCAGCTTCTTCCAAAATGATTTGCAGCCTTTTCCCTATTGTAAAAAGTCATTATACAACAGAAATACCAGAGATTTGATTTGGCATTATCAACCACTGAAAGATGAGTCGGAAGTAGATTAGCAAATGTTCTAGTTGATCTTAATAGTGTAGTGACAAGTAAATTCAAGGATGACAGATGATCCCACTGACTAGCAATTCTTCTGACTATATTATGGCACGGATAAACATGTTCGCTTTTCTAACAACTGGCCATGAAAACAAATTTGAGTTGATACTGCTGTGGAAAATAGAACTGAAACAAAAATTCCTTTTTAATACATGCTTTGAGTATGTACAGCTTGCCTAACTCTTGCAAAAGACTGGCAGGAATTTGCTAGGATCTCAGTGTGGAAGATAACCAAAATGTTTCTCTTCACTTTACTGGGAGGATTCTTTCCCCCCTCATTTGGAGCATCAGCACTGTCCTCCACTGTAAATCCAGTAACATATCTGCAATATTCACATGCTCAGGGCATTTTAAGCTGTACCTTTAGTAATAAATAAATAAATAAGGAATGAACTTTGGCACTTAAGACCAGTGACCAAAGCTGGGGAGCCTGTTGAATATGCTACTATATCCTCTTTATTTTTGTGGGCACCATGCATTTTTAGAATGGTTATACGTTTCCCTGAACCAATGTAATATAAAAGATTTACTGTTACAGTTTGTGTGTGGCCAGGCAATGGCATATGGAAAACATGTTTCCTGCTATTTAATTTAATTACTCTAATCACGTGCCAGCCCCGGGCATGTCATTCTGGACCTCTGAGGCTCTTTGTCTGTCAAAGAGATGGACAATATCTTGGCTTTGTTTAGTTGCTCTGCAGGCTGCAGATAAAACCACTGAAATACTGACTGTTTGTTTAACCAAAACTTTGCATTTTAACCATTTGGCTTTGATTTTTTGTTTTACAAGAAAAGATGACATTTTGGCCTTGGTGAGCTGAAAAGGAAATATTAGGGATATGAAGAAGAACTGTCACTTTCAGGGCTTAATAGATGAAAAAGAATACTCTAGCCTTCTGGTCAGAAATCAGCTTTGTTAGCAGAAACTTAAGACACACATTACTGTTATTTTAGAATTGCCTATTAGCAAGGGCAGCTGGAAAAGTCCTGTTTATAACTGCTCCTTTCTAATATGGTTAGCCCTTCATTCAGCAGTTCCAGTAGATTTTTGTTTCTTTCATCTCAGTAGATGAAATTGTTATGGGTGAAACTAATTAAGATTCCATAGCAAATACTTATACCAGTACTGTTGCAGCTGTGTATAAGTTTGCTTTTATGTCAACACTATACTGTTATTTTTATGTAAGAAATATCTGCAAATGACACCTTTAAGTCTTTTAACAAAAACTGAAGAGCAGATAGAATACTCCATTCCTATTATAAAACACAAGTCTACAGAGAAATTAATCTCTCACTTAGCCTTAAGTATATGCTTAACACCACCACTTCCTTCACTTGTAAGCAAGTACTCTACCTTTTCCTGCAACCAGAAGTGATGCTAAAAGTATTTGACTGTATGAGGATACTATTTCTAAAAATCATGTTGTCAGAAGAAGAAAGAGTAAGAATCATCTTTTAAACAAATTCCATCTTATAAGGTATAACTATATATATATATCTATACCAGATATAGAAAGACTTGCCAACTCATTTTTTTTGGAACTATGAAATAAACTTCAATTAATATGTTCCAGCAACAAATTAATGTACTTCTTTATGTGGTAATGTGCCAGCATCCTGCTAGAGTAGTTCTTGAACTATATAATGTGAAAGAGGATGGGTAGATGGCCTATGAATATGCTTTGAAGAAGTCTGCATCATCAGAGAGAAATACTGGTGGGATGACATGAGATGCATAAAAGGAAAATACCCATCTTAACAATTTACTTAGTTCTGATATTTCTCCAACTGGCTTTGCTTTCCTCTGTTTTCTAGCTGAATCAATGAGATATAATAGGCAACACTTATTTCCTCTAAGGTGCACAGTACAGCAATGCAAGAATTAAAAACGTTGTTTACTATGTGCTGAATTACAGCTTCTGTCCCCTTCAGCTTTGAGCTAACCACTAGATGACACTACTTCCCACTTACTTAACAGGTGTGGGCATACATTCCAGTCTCCTCATGCAACACTTCATATATTTACATGCTTCTTGACAAAAGAACTTCAAAAAGAACATTATACAGGAACTGCCTTCACTACTATATATTTTGATGAATTTTGTGTAGGTATACATAGATATTTAGGTGTGTGCATGAAGGTGTACACAAGCAGCTCATGTGTCTTTGCATTTATAGGAAAAAACATAACTCACTGTGTGAGTCTTTAGGGTGTTGTAACTTAGCAAGTGTTGATGACAGCTCTACATAAAAGAAACCAGAGGATGTCCAAGAAAAACTTAATAGACTGGAGTTTGTGGAGAATATTCCCCTTATCCCCCATCTCTTCCCCTCCCAAAAAAAGATACTGTATTGGCTTCAGTAGTGTGATTCTGGAGAGACTGGGCAGGGTGAAAAATATCCCACTGAGCAGTCAGGCAAGAGTATGCTGCTCTCTTCAAGTCCAAAAATGACAAAGTGTGAGGAGGGGAGAGACAGAGAAGCGCTGTCATGCATATCCATAAGGCACCGGCTGCTGCGGTTTGGAATTAGGAAGAATGAACTTTCCAGAAGGATGTGTGGAAAGAATCCCATGTTTTTAAAAGCCTGATTTCCAGAAATCCAGAAGCTGCAGACTACTTGAAAAATATATCCTCCAAGGTTGCATTTATGCTTCTAAATTGCATACATGAGAGCATGAGGATATATAAGTGGAGTACACCTTCAGATACATTTTTATTTGTGCCTGTGTCAACGAGCATCTTGCTTTCTTAAGATCCATTTCAATGACTTATAACCCATTTTCTCTATATGTCCTGTAACTCTAATACAGGTGTTGTCTGATATACTTAAAGATTATTTTAAAGGGCTATTCTAAAACTTGTCTTTAAAATCAGTTTATCAACTGTTAGTGCAACAATGCACTACCCATAGTCAAATTAAAAGTAAGAATTAATTTTTGGTTTAATAATCTAAATTTGAAATGTTATAAATCTTCCTCATTTTTCACCTATTTTAATCCTGATCTCCCACAGCTGTAGCAATGTGGGTTGGCTACGTCTTTATCTCCTATCACATTAGCCATGTACTTCTGTACTCCTGTTAAAGGTGCCCTGGAAGCAGGGGAGGTGAGACTCCTTGCCTTGGAATGATGCTCATCTCCATTTCCATTTCAAATTCAACCACAGTCCATTTTTTAGCATTTTTTTTTTCTGTTTTAATGCAAAGACCTGCCAGCAAAGTATAATGATGTTTTAGTGTCATGTGAAGTCTATTTAGTGTCTGTCTAGCACGGGATCAGTGAGGAAGGTATTTTTGCTAATAAGCTATTTATGTTATATCAAGTATATTTCATAAGAGACAGAAGTCAAATTGCTTATGGGGTTTCAAGAAGTTCCATGGGCTTAATAGTGTCAATTTTGCTGTCTCTATGCAACAGTTCAGTTAATGCAATGTTTCCTGTAGTTCTGTTGAATGTTTGAGAATTGAATTTACAAATAAAACCACTCCCACTTACAAGTAATTTCTTCCAGCTTAAACAGTGCAAGTCCATGCTCCCTATAAAAGAGCAACAATATACCATAAACAACACCATATTTGCAAAATTATGTTTTTAAGTAATTTGTCAACAAAAAAGAGATATGTTTATCTGTTTGCAGCCAGCAACCTAACTAGATCCATGTAAGAACTGAGATTTTCTCTGCAGCTGAAGCATGCTCAAGTCCAGAGAAACAACAATGGCTGGAATCAAGGCTACCTAAATTGCAACCATAAGCAAAGTAATCAAAATCAAAGCTATGGTTTTATCCTGTACATGTGCTATTTGGACAGGTTAATTTGTTGGGGATTATGGATCTGAGGTGAAAATGTACTTAATTTTAAACACAAAATAAGAGAAAGGCTGAGAAGTAAGATGTTAGCCAAAGGTTTTGCTTGTTTATTAAAATGTTGTCTTGCATTTAATCTAAACAAGTGTAATTACTTTTTCAGACTTTGATTTCCTGGTGCAAATCTGGCATTTTTACATTTCATTTAGACAGGACATTTATGTGAATTGCTTCTTTTTCACCAATTGATTACAGTTTCTTAAATTTGTCAGTGAACATGTTTGAGCAAAGCCTGCTAAGGAAGGGAAAAAATTCTCCACTATATTTTTGGTTAAGCATGAGCTCCAGGAAGTTTAGCTAGAGCATACAAAAGCAGGCAATACAAGAAAGCAGTTTGTCTTCAGACCAGAATCTGGTGCTTTCTGCAGTAAAAACACCCTGTTGATGCATATGCTGCCTGAGCAGGGAAAAGTTTCCTGCTCAGTCTGATTATAAAAGCACATGGTGTGAATTTTTACATTGCTTTTGAGGGGAGAGAGCTTAAAAATTGTTTCAAGGCACCTTTGTTCTCTCCTTCTGACAAAAGAGCTTTAAGTTATAGTGACCCAAGAAAATGCAGTACTGTGGGGTTAGTCTCTTCCCTGTCTCAGGGCTGGGAGGGAGGCTTAGGAGGAAAGCAGCTTGGTTATACCTGCTATGCTTGTGGAAAAGAAATTATCATTTAATGACGTTTCATTCTTGCCCTTTAGCAAAGGAATTCTTGTTAGCTGGATCTGACATGGAGCAGGAAAAACATACCTTGCCCCAAGTAACTAAAAAGGCAGCAAAGTACAAAGTGTGCGAGTAATCAAATGGACGTGAGCCAGGTTCAGAAAGTGGAAAGTAACTCATGCAGCTTTGCATAGCCCTGGAAACCAGGTATTTATAAAGTCCTCCCTCCTTTCTCTCTCATGTGGGACTGAGACAGTAGAAGCAAGCATTTTGGAGCAGTGCAAATGCTGATGGAGGGGACCAACATCAAAATACACCTTTGTTGTGGAGCTGCCTTCATGTCTGCAAGGACACTTTTGTGCCTTTTGACAGCTGCTGTGAAAGCTCTGGCCACATTATTTAAAGTCACTGCATTCAGGTTATCATTTTTACTGCCTTGCTGAAACTTCTGCTTCCATACTAACAGATTACAGCAGTCTACCATGTTACAGACTTTATCGTACTCTCAACTCTAATGCAAAGTCCAGAGCAATGCAGGTCAAAAACACGTTTTAAACTGAGCATGTACCAGTGAAGTAGAAGTCAGTTTTATTTTCAGTAAGTAGGGGAACAAAAAGAATGCACCCTTCTGCATGTAAATATTCAGGCAGTTTATTGTGAGGAGTTGTTAGGAGTTACTACTTCCCCACACCTTCAATAGTATCAAGAATTCCTTTTAAAAAATGTGAAGACAATGCTATTCAGGATCAAATGAAGTTCTATGACATTTAAGTGAGATTTTTTTCTCAATGGATATTAATTTTGTCTGGCATTTTCAAATCTACTTTTTACCTAAGACAGCAATGGTGAGGTTCTTCCTCTACATAGCACTATGTGGTGATGTTTCCTGCAATGGTAAGGCACTTTTCTTAGCTCACAAGGAATGTAAAAGACCACACAGGAAAAACAAACAAACAAAACCAAGAAAAAAACCCTAAACCAACACCAACAAATTATCAAGAAAGGCAAAAAAAGCAAAGATACAGAAACAGAAAAAAACATCAGCAGATGCAAAAGAGAAATGGCTTCAAGTTTACTAGAGAGAAGATTTTGAATGTTGAAAAATAAAGGATAGAGCTATATGAAAGTATTTCTGTGAAATGTGTTACACCTACAGCACAAATCCCTTTCTAACAGTTGCTCATTTTACTAAGATCGTTGTAATAGCTGGTTTTATGCACTTGAGGTAGCCAGTAGTGTCCAAGGCAAAAGATTTATAGTTTGCTCCGGGTATAATGGTATGAGGGGAACTGGCTGCCAAAAGAGACTGTGATTTGAAGAGGGCGCCTTTGGTTTGGTAGGTGGTGTATTTCTTCTGTGGCTGGAGTTCAGTAGACAAGTTGTTTGATGCACTGGCCAATGATAACTATCTTGGGAGAGGGAGAAACCCAAATCCTCCAAGTTTCAAGGGGAGAGCAGAATGAAGTACTTGGGTATGTGGAAAAAAAAAAGGAGATGACAAACTCCATGGCAACATGAAGTAGATCAATTCGTGGGGCACTTTGTGGTCTATCACTTAAAAAAAAAGATTTATTGACCCCCAAATCATGGTAATTTTTAGTATTAAATGGAGCTCTTTTGAAGACTAAGCTGCTTGAGGAAAGGAGACAGTAGTTTTGGAATGGAGCCCTCAGCCTTAGAAATAACACTGCTGGTTTGGCTCTGCTTCCAATATTGTTGCCTAGTTTTAAAGCTTTTCAGCAGGACTTCGCTTCAGTCTGGTGACCAGCATGAATCACTGTGGAGCAGATTAACACAGTGTTTTCCCAAGTGTCTAATCTCATTTTAAAATCAGAATACAAACAGCAGCAAAGCATCCTTAAAACCCACGGAGTCCTAGGAGCAACCTGAAATTCAGCCCCAGTAGGCATTCACATTACCTCAGGCTCCATAGCATCACTGGTACTATCCAAAATTCTTGGAAAGTTCTGACATTTCTGCCTTGACCTAAAGTGTTACCTTTGCATGCTGAGTGCAGCTTTTGGCTTGCCTGTGAGAGTGGTGTTATATGTATAATGTCTTATCCTCTAAATCCTGCCTGCTGAGTGGATTCTTCCTTTCAAGCTTGCTTTTTATTGCTAGAGGGAGAGTTTTTGGAGGAGCTGTGTCCATTCCTTCTCTTTTGCTTCATGTTTTTTCTGCTATTTTAACACTCCTGAATCATGGAAGAGCTTTGCACTTTTGAACCAGTGTCATTCCTTCCAAGAGGCAAAGGCTGAGAGACACTGATTGAAAGTTTGCTAAACAGTTTGCATACCTCTACGAGGAGACCAGGCTAGGCAAATGCAGATTAAGGTCTTTTCAAGTTAACCAGAAAATTCTTTTCCTGTTTCTGGATTTGGCATTTTTTACATCAAGAGATTAATCAACATAATTTAAACAAACAAAAATCTGTGGCCCATGTATGAAGATTAGGAAATATAAAAAAGAATTAGGAACTCTAGCAATAAGTGATTTGAAATCACTGATGCTGAAGAGAATGTGTGCAAAAAGGGACAAAGGTAAAGGATGTGGCAGCAAACAAAAAAAGCATGTGTAGATATGGAGAAGCAGAATTTAGGCATTAAGCGTGCTTGAGCACAGTTCAGGTCATTGACCATCACAGCAGACAGGAACCTCTGTGAAGTTATTTTAAGTAAAACCACAAAAATGCTTAGGCCTCTATTTTGAAGACACCTACTTGGCTGTAAGTGTGGGGGTCACTTCCTTGGAGGTCCAAGCAGGTGATGCAAATGCATTCTCTGGCATCTAACAAAAACATTTGTTTGTTTACTTCAGTATGCAAAAACAACAACAAAAGAGTTCATGTTTGAGAGAAGCCTGTATAACTGATGGTGGGGACACCAGGCCCATAGGTGGAGTTGCATCACTATCCCAAAGGTACTTTATAGACTGAGGATTATTATATAGTTCTCTGCATATTAAAGGTTTATAGATTCATTTAAACAAGAAGCAACAATACTAAAATCTGTAGGAAAAATACCTATCCTTCTGAAACAAAAGAATGAAGTGAGAGTTCCTTAAAAACATATAATATGAAAAATTACCAACAGTATTTTGAATATATTATAAATTAAAATGAGCATAGGTTTTTTGCATGTCACTCCACTGGCTTTTCTCATGTTACAGTTAGGTCAGAAATAAAAAAGATACAGGGACTGTTGTAAGTACCATAATATAAAATTATATGTTGATTTTTCCATGGGCTATTAATATCTTGTTACTGTGAGACTGTACTGGTTGGTGGTTTCTGGCTTAGTGGTGTTTGGCTTGTAGGTAAAGGAAAAAAGAGGAAAAAAAAATAGAACAAGACCACCTCTGACATCAATACTGACCTCCAACTGCTATTTTATGTAACTTATTTTTGGTCATTTCCACATTTTTACATTTAATAGAAATGAAATAACACTGTATTTTCTTAGTCTGTACACATTTTTGTGCACGTTCAAAATAATATGTGTGGAAATACTTTTGCTTACAGATTTCACTAGTATCAAGATCAAGACTCTTAACTTCTGGACCCCAGTTGGAATTCCAAGGGACATTCCAGTGGGCAGTAGAGTAGAAGATGTAAAATTGTAAGGGGGAAGAGAAGAATTTTCTCTCACAATCAGTCACAAGGGAGTGTGGCAAAAGTAGTGTAGGAGTGGTGCCTAATGTGTTCTCTAATGTTAATGCCTCTTAGACACTCTGAACACAGTCATGATCTAACCTGCTCTTCTTCCCTCCTCCTTCTAAAATAACTGAATTCCTAAATATCTATCAACAAAATGTTGGAAAAATTCCATTTTTATCTTTATTACAAACTCAAATTTACATTTGAATGGGAAATGACTCAGAATCAGGAGACTGCAAATGTTACCACATAGCTTGTAAAGGTTAGTGGTATTTAGTTATTGATATAAAAACCTTGGTGAGGGACTGCATTTGCAGGGGGTTGCTAATGGAATACAGAACCTTTCGCCTTTGGGTCACTGGATCAAATCTGTCTCTTGTGGATAGTGACCAAAGTTCACTATAATTTTAGTTTTCAGTGCCCTATATAAATTATATATGTAGAAACTAGGGATGGAAAAGATTTGTTACAGCTTGCGGCCTATCCCACTGCCAGTACAGAACTGTTCTCTCTAATGTATTTCCCTATTACAGATTTTCCAGTTCCTAGTTGGTCCTGTCCACCCTGCAGAGTAAAGCAGCTGGTATTAATTGATATCTGAGTTTGACTGGTGAACTGCCCACTCTGACACCGCAGCTGCAGGAGGAATTTGGCAAACAACCCTCTGCTACCTGCCTCCCTGGGATCACTGAGCGGGCAGTGCCATCCCCGCTGCTGCCTGCCATGGAAGAAGCAAGAAAAAGTCTCAGCTCCTTTCCACCCTGTGCAAAATACCTTAAAATACAGGAGGATTACTGAATCGCATTTTCACTGCCTCGCTTATCCCCCTTTAAAGCCCGACCAGTGTCCCTTCCATATCCAAACAGCTGCAGGTCATAGTTCTGAATTGTCAGCCTGATGGATTAGTTCAGGTAGCTGAAGGGAAGGTCAAACATTAGTTTAGACACTGATATGGAGTAAAATTTTCCCGAAATTTGGAAGCTTGAGTAAGGCTTCTTTTTGATTTAAATGAAAAGGTTTGAACCCTATTATCTTTTACAGCTTCCATTTGCAAGTGATTAACTATGTTGCAGAATACACATTATGAAGTGTTAAGGACTGGGTACTGACAATATGAAGGTTAGTCTTGTAGGGTATTTAATGTCTACTGCTCGCTATAGTGCTAGAGATGTACACGGTCCTCGAAGGTTTAAAAAACACAACAAAAAAAAGTGCTACAAAAGAAACACAAACAAACAAACAAAAAACCCCACGAAACCCAGTACAGTGACCCATTCCAAATCAAAACAGATATGTGATAATTAAAACGGTTTTTATTGTCTAAGAAAATAATCCAAACAGGGTAACTTTGGGCTATTTTAACTTGCCCACCGTTGAATGCCTCAAGGTGCATGTTACAATACCGAGACAGCTAGAATTTAAGTGGGATTTCCTCAGCACTTCTAATTTTGGCCATATGTGCCTGTCCCACAAACTTTATAATCCAATGCTTCCTGCTAAAATTCTAGTAGTATAACTGCAGCCTTCAAAGTATCAGAGTATTTTTAGAAAGAAAGCTGAACTTTGTTGCTGTTGGTCCCTCGGTGCCCCAGAACCTGAAATGCCAGCGAGGGCAATGTGTTGGGGCTGCTCCTGCACCCCTACGTGCTGCTGCTGGAGCTGGGGGAGCAGAGCTCGCTGCTGCTGCTGCGTGGCCACAGCTCAGGACTCCCAAGTACCCCATAAAACACCAGTTTCTCCATTCACAGTGTAGCTAACAACTGCTGTGTTACCAGAGTTAACTAATTTCTGATATTCACAGTGCCAAAGTTTCAGCTGCTGAAAAACTCAAGTGATCGTAAAGGGCGATCCTTTGGGATTCAGAAAGTTTACCATCAGGTGGTTTAAAAGAGAAGAATTTAAAGAGAAGAATTTAAAAAAGAATTTAAAAGAACACCAGAGAGGAACACAAGTAGTACCACAAAAATGGCAGTGAATCTGCAAAAGGGACACTCCAGATTCTTTTTCCAAGGTAAAAAAAACCCCACAACCCTGTGTTGTGAAATGACTTCTTAAAGACAGATTTAGAGAATGAAATTGAGGGCTATAAACTTGTAGCCAACAAAAGCAAGAAAGGCTGGAATGTTAGTAACCCATTGCAAGCACAGGATCCAAGCAAAACATCTTGAATTGCTGGTACTGTAATAAATTACAGCTTTCACTTTTGTATTCTGCAAGTGAAAACAGCACCAAGTCAAGCTTGAGAGAGGGAAAGTAAAGGATGACCTTTTTAATTCACCCGCACCCATTACAAGTAGAGGAACTGCAACATGGAGCAGTGAAAAATGAAAATACAACACCCATCACTGCGTGAAGGGATGGATTCTGTTCCCATGAAATGGGGTTCCTGTGTTGCTGAAGAGTTAATTGTCAGGTAGCAGTAGATGAAAGCCAAACCAGGCTCTGGGATGGTCTGCTGTGGTGGCTGTTATCTCATTTTCTTCCATGGATTAATTTTCCCCTCTTTAACTTTAATTAGATAAAAGTCTAGGGGCGGGAGGTGGCCCTGGAGTGCTCAAAGGGCAAGAAATGGTCAAGAGCTGTTTTCTCTCAAACTTTGATTAGCCTATTTGATAAGTGATACTAAGCACCCCAATTGGTTAATGAATGAGGGGTGCCCGTGAGGTAAGTGGCTGGGAAATTTAGCCTCCCCCACAAGGATGGTGAGTATGTAAACTTCTGTCCTTCAGTTAGGTGTCTACCATGGTTAGGAATAAGGGTGATTTATATCCTATCTGGGTCCTGGAGTGTATCTACATTGATTGACTCTCTTGATCTTGACATCAGTCACTTCAGCTTTCAGAGAAAGGGGGAACATAGGAGATAATGAAAGCTACATTAAAGAGGACCTTAACATTTATGTAAACGTTATTCTATCTTCAAAGGCAGAACTATCTTTCAACAGAAAGGAGATTTATTTCCTAGTTGAAAATATTAGAAAATGGCAATATATTTAATATCAAACTGCTAACATTGGTGCTGGTCTCAGCCTTTAGGCTTTGTCTCTTATTTCTTGACTAAACTGCATTATAGTCAAAGTTTTACTGCCTACTGCTTTCAAGTACATACTAATGATTTGTGCAAAGATACACCATCCTCTCCCAGTGGGGAGAATAGGGAAGGAGAGAGAGAGAGAAGTACAAAATTAAGGGTTTGAAAAACAGAAGTGTAGAGGAAACCATTTGGAAAACTCATAGGTTAGTTTGCATTAAATATGGGGCTTTTATACAGGCAAACCCAGGGCTGTATAAACCAGAAACATTTAAGCATTTAAATAAAACTCAAATGCACTTCTCAAATGCTCCCCTAGGGAATATCACCTAAATAGTAAGATTTCCCTGTCTGGTTGCCAGCCTTCCCTCAGCCTGGAGAAGAGGTGGCAGATTTGGGGCATGCTGAGGCAAGGAGGGAGCCTGGCAGGAGCTGGCAGTGTCCTCTCTCCACTGAGCAGGTCATCTACCAGCCAGCTGCAGCACCAACATCAATTAAAGGACTGTTTTCAACAATGCTGAGCAGAAAGGTAGTTTGTACAAGTGAGAACCAGGGCCATATTATCACCATGAGAGGCTGCAAAAGTGCACAGACCCTTCTGGGTATACATGTCTAACTCTGCTACAGAATGCCAAGACATTCACAACATCAGCAGGGCAGCAGGCAAAGTGGATGAGAAACTGTTACTCAGCAAATCCTGCAATATTAGATTTGGGAGCTTTTGCTGAAATTATGAGGAGATCAGTTTAAAACACGCAAGATTTTGGTGTGGTGGGGTATTAATGTTTGGGTTTTTATTTTTTTTAAAGGTTTTTTTAAAATTTTTAAAATTTTTTCTTTTCATTTTGCACCATGAGTAGTGAAATTCTGAAATTTGTTGCCATGGAAGATTTGAGCAGTACAAGACAGGATTAGACAAATTCATGGACAACAGGGTTGTAAGCAGATCTTAAAGGAAAGAGAGAGGGATGTGCCTCTAACATCTACATTGTAGAAATTCTGTGTGCTAGGAGGGTATGAGGAGAATAAACTAGAGAGAGTAACAATGCTCATGTGCTCTCACTAAATAGCATCTCCTATTGTCTGAGACATTATTGGCCATGATCAACTGGCCTAATGCAGTGAGGCATTTCTTATGTTCTTATCATCATAAATCTGTTTTGGCTCATCTAGTCCTTCAGCCATAGGCAAACACATTCTTCTATTAAATTTGTGTACTAGTTTTCTGTCTAGCTTTAGGGTAAAACACATTTCTGTTTCCTTTTCCTTGAACCATGAATTGTCTTTGTCAACTAAATAGTCAACAACACAAGCCTTTTCCCTTTTTACCTATGGGTCCCAAAAAGCTTAAAATCTATCTCCACAACATGCAAAATACTCCTGAGTAAAAACAGGCTGTTGTTAAAGACAGCCAAAAAGTGCAATAAAGTGGTAACTTAAGGTAAGTTAAGAGAGAGAGAATTATAGCCCAGCATCATCTTATTTAATAAGCCAGGAATTAGGACTAGTATTTAAGGCTGAATAATTAAGAGAAAAAATATATCTGTGGGAAGTTTTTGTACTAACTAGTATTGTTTTAGGCAGAGGGCATGCAAATAAAGCCTTAGTTGCTAAGTCCTCCCTGTGATCTTTGGTAACCATCAGACATAAGACATAACATTTGCACTCTAAATGGAATATGATCCTCTGTCTGGGAGAACTGGTCATTAATATGTAACCTGCAGAGCTGGGACATTTCTGTGGTACTGAATAATTTCTTTGCAGTGAAAACATTAGCACAAAAAGAATACATAGCAAGGTGAGAAGGAAGAGGAAGTTTTCTTTCACTCAATCACAGAAGTGTAGAATTACACAATCTGAGTGAAAAACTTTATCAGTAGTAAGTAGTCATGGAATGGGAAGTATGCTAATCAAGAAAAGCATGAAAGTATGGTCTTCACAAACTTATAAACCATATCTTTTACTCAGATAAAGGAAAATGAAAAGGCTGGTTTCTTGCCTAAATCCAAAATGACATGACATTAGAACACCTGGTTAGAACAAGGTAGTAGGAAGCACAGATTGTTTCTTGGACAGTATTTCTGGACAGATAACATCTACTGAGTGATACTGGTAACATTATGCTAGTTCTACCATATTCCTTCACACGTTTTTTTCCTGCGGAATGCAAACAAAGCTGTAAGTGCTAACCTCCCACCTAAAAAAAATACCTTTAAAGCACCTTTCAAAAATAAATCTAAGAATCAAAGCACAGTCAAGATGGCAGGGGAAAAAAATCGTCTGCAAGGAGCTGGTGCTGAGGCGTCTCCCCTGTGTTAAGGGAGTTGAGCTGTACTTGACTTTGAGGTTTCAGCACTCCCACTTTCTCAGTGTTAAAAAAACGGTGCTTTCTGGCAAGTCAAAGAAAACCACACCTGACTTACATTCATAGCTGTGATTTCCTCAGGTCCATAGTGTTATTCTGAGAGAATAGAGAGCCCGTGAGCAAAACTCCCTGATGAATTTATTGACTTATTCTTACAAAATAATCATGCATGATTCCTGCACTGGAGCTGCTGAGCTGAGAGATAATATCTGTGCAGACATTACCAGCCCCTAGATCGGATTTTGGATTCTTTGCTTAGTGACCAAAAGTCCAGACTTCATAGAGCAATTCCTAAATTACAGTCACAGAGACTCTTAATTGCTTGCTACAGGGCAGGCAAATCCCTGTCACCAGCCATCAGGACATCCACTGGGCAAACAGCCCAGCTAAGCAAATAGTTTGGCTTAACATACACACAAGCCCACAGCATTAGATGAGAACCACACATGTGCATAAAATCTGCTCTAGATGAAAATGCCTACAGAAAACTGCGTTCATGCTTTGTTAGGGTGTAGCAAGTACTCAAGGTGATAAATCATCTCTGTTTCTCCACCCATCCTCCCCCGGCTGCACAGCCACTAAATACCTCTATCAACCATGCTTTAAGACAAATCAAGCTTTTAAAAATTCCTCTTTCTTAATGCTCTAACATGCATGGGTTCACAAAATTAAATTACAAAATTTTTATCTGTTTGGGATCAGCCCTGTTTCCTCCTCCTTGTGTTTACTTTCCTTCAGTAGCTGACATCAAAATGTTTTCTGGAATGCTGAGACTAAATAAGTTATGCTTAACTCAATATCTAATATAAATAGCCCTGGGGAAGCTCCAGCAGCACAATCATAAAAGCTACAGTTTCTTTTAATAGCTTGCCACACTTTGCTGATATAGTATTTCTCTAATCACCAATCTTTACGTGCCTTCCTGACCTTGGAGCTCTCTGTCCAACCGACTTTGTTGTATCAAAGGCTTGTGTCATTGGAAGAGTGAATGGCTTTCATTTTTCTCCCTGAAACTTCCGGTTCCTGGCATCTGCAAAGAATTATTCCAAGCAGTGTTTTGCTGCCTTGCGGCCAGTGCCCTGTAGTGGCCTGACTGATGGAAGTGACTTTTCCCAAAAAGGTTAGTGATTGTGGCTGGTGACGGGCGAGCCCTGCAGCTGGTGCACAACCAGCCCTGCTTTCTCAGCTGATTTTGTCTGACCATTGGGCTACCACAACCACTCATTGCAGCAATTCATCTCTGTGGTGTTTTGGGAGGAATTGAATAAATAGGGTAGATTCCGTTCTATAGCGGACTAGAGCAATAAACAAAACCCTTCCAAAATAACCACAGATTTCAAAAGCCTTCATATCACAACAAAGGTAATCTAAATTTAAAAGCTTTTATAGAAGTAACTGCTGCGTAGCGACATAGGGCATCAGGGTTTTCTCAACTGAACATCATACTGTGTGAATATCCAAAACCCACAGTCGTGGTGCTCTGACTGCTTCCAGGTGATGAGAAGATTGCCGCCTGCATCCAGAGTCTGAGCTATGATTTGTCTTTTTGAAGATGGATTCTTTTTCTCTCTACACCTCTCCCATCTAATTTCTCTTCTCTCACGTTTTCTCTTTCTCTGGTTCCTTATGTTTACTTCTTTTCTTTTTTTCCCTTTTAATATGAAATGTATTTGGACCTATATGTACTATGCTGAAATCAACTAAATGGAACTCACAGTATTTTCCTTTTTTTTTTTTTTTACGGGGGGGGGCGGAGCAGGCGAGCAGAAGTGTAAGTAGAATTTTGAGGTATATTTTCAATAAGTATTATGTGCCTTAACTCCACAATTGCAGTCAAGCATCCTTAGCATTGAGCATTGAACTGTCACATGGCAAAGGACAAACTGCTTGAAATCTCCATAGTTAGGAGTGATAAAGCCAGGATGAGATAAGGCGACACAAAGAGACATTAGAAGACTGGTGTAAGCTCATACAGCTGATCAGTAATAGATAAAATTTGAAAATCCTGCTTTTTCTTCTAAGAGACAAGATTAGGACAGCATTCCTCAGAGACGGATTATGTATTTCAATTACTTAAATTAAATTTTAATTCAAAGAATGAAAACAAAACATCTTCAGAGATCCAAATCCTCCCAAAGCAACCTAACTTGACCCAAAACTCTCTCGGGACTTTCAGCCCCTAGTGCAGCTCTTTCGGCAGCATGGCCCTGTAACCCTTCTTAAATGAAAAGGGGAGGCTCTCACACCCCCTGTGCCCCCGGGGAGAAGAGAGCCCCCAGGGACACAGACATTTCACAGCTGAAAGGAGCCAGCCGTGGACCCCTGCTCAGGGCTTTTCACTCCCTTCTTTCTCATTAAAATACAAACACTAGGTGAGACAACTCACACCTCTGGTTTAGGCACAATGTGCCTTGGTCACCCCAAGCTCCCTGCATGGGAATGCGCTGCCTACAGCAGCACTGACCGGCTGTATCCCCTCCCCTGGCCAGGGCTACCAAGAGATGCCTGCGATGTTGCCATGCTTTAATCTCAGCTGGCAACTAACTACCACACATCCCTTGCTCAGTCCTTCCCAGTGGGATGGGGGGAGGGAGGGGAGAATCAGGAAAAAAAGGTACGACTCCTGGGTTGAAATCAGAACAGTTTAATACGTGAAAGAAACTAAAATACAATGATATGTAGTGTTTGTCTCAGGTATTCCCTTGGTCCTTTTTGGTTTAGATTCAATGGGGCCTAAAATCTCAGTGCCTTCAGATGGCAGCTACTCATAAATTAGCACTGTGTTTTCCTTCCTACTGCACAAGGTTGGAATGTATAACTCACATTGTAACAAGCTTAATTTTGCTGTTAGCAATCATTGCACAAATAACAAAACTTCGTTTTCAAAAGAGTTTTGACCATATCAACTTGGGTACATAACACTTTAAATAACACTTTTTGTACTGAAGTATGTTGAATCTCCAGGTATTACTAATATTAGCCCAGAAATAAAACCAGCTCTGAAAGGGAGCTCAGTGACCATTTACTGTCACACACACAAAAGGCTGGAGATTAAACGAGCTAGCAGATGTTTCTACCTGTAGTTACATTGAACCCAAATTTTCAAAGCATTTTCTGAGGTTTTGTATCCAGAGCAACTCCTGGATGTACCTAAAATCAGAATTCTCCAGCTAATTAACAATTCTATATAAGATTTAATGGAACCCTTGCAACTTCATGATTCCTTCTCCCAGAAAGAATAAGGCCCAGGAACTTCTTAAGGGTATAACACATAGGGTGTGTTGTATTATGACATTGCAGAATATTGCTGTATGAAAAAGTCATCAGGGCTTAAATCCACGTTTGAAAAAAAAATACGAAAAAATAACCTGGTCATAGCTTAGATTGATGCCTCAAAATGCACATGAGAAAAACTGAAAAACAATCCTGTCTCTTATTTCCAACTGTACAGTAAAAGTCTTTTAAGTTCTCTGTAGACTGACTAAAAATAAGCAAAGAAGGCCAGGTAGCAGCCATAAGATTCTTATGAATTAAATTATATCCATATGTATAGCACATTTCAATGTCCAAAGAGCCACTTAGATATGTGAATCTGAACTTCTATGATGAAAACCAGGGATATTTCTAAAACTATCAATAAAAATCAAAAGCTCAGTTCCAATCTCACATATTTTCCTCCTTTTGAATGTTGCCATTGTTGAATTGTCCCAATTACAGTTTTGTACCAAGAGCAGCAGAGAAACCCCAACACCCATAGTCAGAGTAGGATTTGGAAAAGGAGAAGGAAGGAGCTGAGAAGCTCACTGCCTGTGGCTGGGCCTCAGGACAGCATTAGGTTCTCTGGTTGGGCTCAGGGCTAGATCTTTCTTTTAGCATATCTGTTGATAGTGCAATCAGGTTGGGTTTAACCCCTGTGATTCCTGAGAAGAGACCTTCAAACACGTCTTGTAGAGTTCCAGCAGGAATGGCTGGGCTGGCAGCACCCGGTGCCTTGACCCCTGCCTCAAAGCTCACAGCCCACCTTTGCAGCTCTGCCAAGGCTGTGCGATACATTTCACAGCGTCCATTCGTTTGCTGATGGTCCCCTAAGGCCAGCAGGGCTTCTGAGCCATTCTGAATGCAATGGCATGGATGTGGGGTGCCAGCTATTTGGGGTGGTTTGGCACTGCTTTCTGGGAGTGCTGTCAGCACATCTCTCGGGTCTCGCGGTGGCCCCAAAGGTTGGCTGTGGCACGGTGTGCACGCTCAGCATGACACGTACACCCGGCTTATGTGATTGCCTTTCCTCCTGGGAAACCTACCTGAGTAGCTTTAATGCTGCCAGAGGTTGGAAAGACAATGTACTGGATGTTCCCAACAAGATTAAGGACCACAATGACCCTACGGATGCAAAAGCTGGGAAGTTTCATGGGCTCTTTCACCGCTTTGCCACAATGCCTTGTTGTGGGTGACAGGGATTATCAGCCTTCCTCTCCTCACCCCATCTGCTCAGAGCCCTTTTGCACCCAGCTTAAAGATTTGGATACTTTAGTTTGTCTGAGCAGTACCTAAAAGCTGTGATATTTTACAGTGCCAATTGCTCCAACCTCTTTCTCCTACCCTTTGTCAAATCCAGCACCATCAAACCAAAACAACTTCCGACTTCTGACCATACCTCCTGATATCAGTTGTAATAGGAAACACAGAAAGCCACAGTGCTGCATTATTTCACAATTAAACCAGATGTGAGGCCAGAAATAGAGAATATTATTGATACAATGCAATTACTACTGATTCAGTGGTTAAAGAAAGGACTTAAAAATCAGGATTTCCAATCCTTGTGCACTTTGGATCTGTGATGTCTACACCTTAGCTTCTCCACACAAAAATACTTTCTATGTAGTAGATGAATTACAGATTATTTTCATTATAACCTTTAATAGGACAGTATCATGCAAGGGATATATATGCGTCACATATATAAAATTTATTACAGAGCAGGAATGTTGATATTCCTAGCAAAAACTACAAAAAAACATAAGGACAATATATTACATTATATATCTGTCTGAAGAAAAAAAGGACATTTATGAAATTATACCATTGGAAATATGTAACACCTACTAATCCACTGTCAGAAAATAAACAAGCACAGCTTTGTTTTCAGTATGTTAGTAGCTGCACTTCTGCAACAGAGGGAAAAAAAAGTATTCCAGGCACTGAAAGATTTTGTTTGTCACAGGCTCCAAATCTAGAGCATTTGGGAACAGCTATAATGTTATCTTGAGTGAACACAGGGCCAACATAATTACAAATAAAGAGGTAAGAAGCAAGGGGAATTGTCTGCATAACTTCACTTGGCAAAATCTTCCCATAGAAGGTGGCAGGTAGGAAATCTGCATAATAACAAACTTGTCACAACACAAGGCCAAGTAAATACAACAATTAGAATTAACATTTTGCTTTTACTGGTTCTCAGGATTCCCCCACTCTGTCCTCCCAGGTTTCACTAGACAAAGTTAAAATTGTAGCTATTTATTTGGTGCAATATTTTCCAGTATGTATTTTTTCCTGTGTGTTGTGTGTCTGCAAGAAGTTTGTCTCCCTCCTTTGTGGGAAACAATCTCCAGCATGTGGATGTCCTCCCAGGCTGCCATCAGACCACAATTAGGGAGGTGCTTTAAGGGACTTCACCAGCAATGGAGTTGATCCTCAGGGCTGCCTTCCCCAGTATATGAGTCGAAACATCACTATCTCAGCTGGCCTTTAAAACAAAGAGATAGTAATTCTAAGTAGTACACAGCTATTCTCTGAAAAAAATAAAAATAGCCATTGTCTAAAGTAGAAAGCTATTTTTGGTCCATATATAAGCAGCTTTAAAAATTTTAATTAATATACCTAAAACTATTGTGTTTTATTTCAGGAAGGTCATTGATCACAGTAAGGAGTAACAGAGCACAGATTAGGAATACAGACTATTGTTTGGCCTGTAATTTTGTGTCCATTGGTCTTTTAAGCATTCAGACTTCTTTTCTTGTAAGTTAGTCTGGATACTTTGGAGAGATCTCTCTTTGAGATGAAGTAAAATACTGGCTAAGCAGTGTTGAGATCCCTATGTAGTGTGAGCAAATCAATGAGCCTCCTTCCAGAATGGAACAAGTGTTCTTATTGCCCCATCTCTCCCCAGCTAGTATTCTCTTTACTTATTCTTTCTGCTTCCATTTCTTGCAATTCTTGTAATATCTTTTGCTATTTGAGGATTAACATGAGCACATGAAAGATGCAGTTTTTCAAAAAGGCACAAAGACAAGAATTTATAGTTGAACATACAAACAAAAATGCTTCCAAATTTTAAAACCATAAATAAAGTGGAAGGCATTATAAAAAAAGAGAGAGGGTGAGAAGGGAAGAGGTTGGGCCTTATGCTTTTCAGATGTTAGGATTTTGTAATACTGTTCCCCTCTCTTCTTCCTTTTAGTCCCACCCAGTGTTCCACATCCCTCCTTGTAACAGCAATCTATAGCCCCACCTGAGGTACATTGCAATGAGGCAAGTTCAGATAATTTATCCTTCCCATGAAAAATAACAAAGAATATGGTATCTACTGAAAGTTACTTTGCATTTTAAGTTTGGAGATTTACTTAAGGAATAAGAAATTGTATAATTTACTTTGCAGTGTGCATTATACAATTTGTGCTATGCAAACACGTAACATTTTCCTTGTTTCTTTTTAACTCTCTAGTTGTTCCTAAATCAGCAAACATAAAGGTTTTTCCCTCCATTCTAAATCTGCCCATTCTGGCAATTTTCCCACTTGCTAAAAGCAGCAAAACCTAGGCTGAGAAAACAAAGTGGGAAATATTCGTAAGAAATCTTCTGATGTTCAGTTCAATTTTTGTTTAAATTACAAATCATTTGATCTCATCCCAAATAAAACTAAAAAAACACACAAACAAACACAAAACTGTACTTATTTGTTGTAGAAATATATTTATTTTACAATAGTATAGAGCATTTTACAACTACGTAGAATTCTAAATATATAGAATATATCTGAAAGGATTTTTGTGACAGTTTTTTTTCCATCTGCAGCATCTTTCCTATATTCAAATCCTTTATTTTCTAGTCTCAAGGTCCCTGTTCTTCCTTTGCTGAGGACCCCAGAGCTGATGCAGCCCTGCAGGTGGGGTGTCTCCAGAGCAGAGCAGAGGGGCAGAATCCCCTCCCTGGCACCGCTGCCCACGCTGCTTTTGGTGCAGCCCAGGACACCTCTGGCTTCCTGGGCTGTGAGTGCACCTTGCAGGGTCATGTCCAGCCTCTCCTCCACCTGCACCCCTTCTCAGCAGGGCTGCTCTAAATCTGCTCATTCCCTAGCCTTGTGCATTAGATAAAGTGACCTGCACAAATGCTTAATAGAGAGAGAACAGAGCTGGTCAAACACCCCAGTGATGGCTCTTATATTTGCTGACCATATGGTCCTCTGGTGTTCTCCATTCTGACCTCACTGTACCTCCATACAAGGAGGGTCATCTATACACCCTCATGATTTTATACTTAGGCACTAATGTGTTTGTCTGTCTGGACTCTATATTGAACAGCAGGGTTTTCCAAGATTTTCTCTTTATACGTCAGAACCAAATAATTTCCATTACTTCTACAATAAAACCTGAACTCCAAAGAATTGTCTATAAAACCAAAGTAGAATCTGTTGAAACATGCAGAAAACACAGATCTGCAGCTGGACTGCTAATGGGGGTTTAGCCCAATAGGAGATTATTATTTTTCTGTGTGAAGGCCAAAGTAATGATTCTTCACTTAAAAATTAAGTCATACAAGTCTGCTAAGAAAAGTAGTTCTGATGAAGAGCAGAAAGATGGAAGTGTTTGAAATTATCTGCATAAAGTAACACCAAACTGATTTGCCAATACTGTTGAAGAGAGTTGGGTGACATTTCTCAGATCAATGAAATCTGTGGGACAGGTGATGTTATCATTTAGTTTTGACCGACATATCAACTTTCTGATTTCAGAAAGCTACTAGGATTAGGTGGTTGTAACCATTAAATGTTATTATAGAGCTTACTTTTTCTTCATATCAAAGTAAAAGAAGAAAATACTTGTTAATACTGAAAGTTAGGGAAAGACACATGAAAAATTGTATTTTCCTTTTGCATTCATAGCTACACTTCTCTGTATTCTTTTTTTGGAAAGCATCAAACTTTTCTGGAATATTTTTCCCCTTTATTGTACCCCCAATTATTTATACATTTTAATTAAATATCTGGGAGAGTCAGAAAGTGAGGAAAAGATTCAGCCAGGAATGATGCTTTTGAAGATTTCTCCTCAAAAGCATTTTCTTTGGATGAGTGCTATTCACACTGCAGTCAGCACTTTAGCAGGAGTGACAGAAGTCAAGTACCTGCCAATGTTGGGAACACAGAAAGCAGCTCTCACAGGAGCAGGAACCAGGAGTAAAACCAGCAGCTCAGCTGGACTCCTGGAATTTCTCTCCAGCAAAAGTGCTCTAACTTCAGGGCCACCTTTTCTGTCACTCCCATAATTCCTTTCTACTTAACCATGCCAGGCTTCAACATCATGACTGCTTGGTTCCTATTTCTTAACAAAGATAGCTGAAAACTTCTCATACCATGTGACCACCTTGATTCCTCACTTTTATGGGACCAACATAGGTGATGTTTAGATGCTGAGGCTTCTGGAAACTTTCCATCCAAGAGAGGTAACTTTTACCCTCTTCCCCCTTCAAAAACACAGGTCAGCAGACAATCCACCTCCTCATTCAACAGCAGAGGTAAAAGTCTGCTGGCAGGGTCCTGACTCTGCTGTTACATCCTGCAGCCAGGGGCAAGGGGTGTGACTCCAGTCTGGATTTGCACACTTAGCCATGCAACCTGCTGTCCAAAGTGCATCTTCTCCTATGTGCCTTGATAAAGGAGCATGCTCTTGTTATTCCATTAAGAGTCTTTGCTCTTCCCTTATTTCTTGGCCCAAAAGTGTTGTAGCTTTTGTAACATGTTTTGTCACCCCAAAGGTGTTTCTGCACTAGAAGGGAAGGATGGAAGGAGAGGGACAGGGGCCTCTACAGCAGCAGCTTTGCAACTCCAGGAACAGAGGGGCAAAACAAAACTGGTTGAGGGTGATAACCACTCTCTGGACTGTCACTGCAGTAGGACTAGTCTAAGTACTAAGCTCTACCTTGGCAGAAGCTGGAATAAGCTATTCCACAGTCCTTCAGAAGGCAAGGGGAAGGCACAGAGCATGGGGATATTTTGCTGTGAGAAGCAGCTTGCTGCCCAAGGCAAATCTCTGCCTGGGACTCCAGGCAGTTTTTTGGGCTATAGCTTCCATCCCACTGCTCCGTATCTGCATCCAAGATTGAGTTGATAAGGTTTCATTTCTGTTTACCCATTTTCTAGTCAACATTGTGTTCCTTGGATTACAGCAAGAGAAATCCAAATCCTATAAACATCCTGATAATAGAGGACCTAATACATCCAGATGCCTCAAGGCTAACTGTCCTGTTTCTTCCTGTCTATGCTTTTGCTTGCTCTAAATCCATTTTTACCTATTCAATCTATGTGTCTGTAACCATACTTGTAATTTACTTACTTTTCATAAAAATGCTGATTCTGACTTTGTGGTTGAATATATTTCAGATGGTGATACTGGGGTTTTTTGAAAGTGATGACCATGGAAGTTGGTGGCTCCACATGTGGTTTTGTCAAAATTAGAAAGTGGTAGGGTTTCTTGGTGATGTGTTTTCTCCCAGTGACAGAGCAGTAAAAAAGATGTCTCAACATACTCATTTTCAAGGATATCTCAGACTAATTTCTATTTTAGGTTGTATATATTGACAGAGAAACACCTTTCCTACACTTTCATATTTGTTCACACACATTTTTTGGAAGACCTCAGGACCCATCTTTTCTTGGTTTCTGAGGGCAATTAGTTATGGCTTTGTTTGAGGACAGTAGGTGAAATAGTACTTCACAATAATCCTGGGTGAAAATTGTTAAAAATTCCACTTACCCACAGTTCTTTGTCCCAAGGAACAAACTCCTTTGTATTCATTACCTTCTATAGGTTTTTTCTTGTCACTTCTGAAGAACAAAACCAAGCTCAAACTTATTAATATATTGTATGATATTTCTGAAGGACCTACATCTGGGTTGAAGGAGAAGTTTCTGGGTGACCAGAATTTCTGACTTAGTCAGACTTTGGATGATGCTGTCTTAGTTTGGGCCAAGTCTGCCTTCCCAGGGACCTTAAAGCAGGGCTGAGCTCTGTTTGCTGCAAGCTGAGGCCTTTTTGCTGGATGCAGTCACTGGCTGGCCTGGACACCCCTTGGATGCATTCAGCTCCAACTGCACTGGGAAGGTTGAAAGCCTAGGAGGGTGGTAGAGAAGACAAGTGGCAGGATCTGAAGTTGCTCTGTTCCCAGGCTGGTACAGGGGTCTGGACTGGGCTAAGGAGTGAGGCCTCCAACAGGAGCCATGGGGTGAGACGAGGCAGCAGAGCAGGCACCAGAAATATCCTTCAAAAGAAGGAGGGAGAGGAAGGTCTGAAAGGCAGCAGGTCTTGTTTTCATCCTTTCCTAGGGCAAAACTTTCTGAAGCATTTGCATGTAGCTTTTCCCTTCAGGAAATTACCCATCCTTTGGGTAATTTTCTGAAAATAATGTGGAAATTAGCAAGCAGACCACCAAAAATGCTTTTAGAGGAAAAGCTTTGTAAGGATAGTAGTGCTTAAGGACTTTTGGGAGAGGAAGGCAGGATGGGAAAATCATGAAAATCTTTTACCAATTAACAGACATGAGCACACACTTCATAGTTCAGCAGAATGCATCAAAGGCACAACAACAGAGGGATATAAACCTGGCCACAAATATATCAGAGTAGTAATCTTATTAGTAAGAAATGCAAAATTTGCTATCCCTAAGAGGAAAAAAAAAAGTTCTCTACCACAATGAAAAAAAGCGAAAGCATAACCCTGAACAGAAGTGTTAGTACACCCATAAACATGAGGGATTATGCTACAGACATACAAATATTTGGATTTATTTAACTGTGACTAAACTAAATATTAACATTAAATTAAAATCCAGACTGTTAAGAGGCAAAACAAGCTTTTATGAATGAATCCCACATATCTTTTTCTCTGCACAAAACATAACAGTTCAAAGGACTGTAATAGACAACTCACCTATGCTTTATCCTCCAACATAGACCATCTAATAATCCAAGAGATTACTCATGATTAATCAGTTCTCAGAGCCAGTAGAAATAAATAAATAGCTCTCTTTAAAATCCTTAGAATTTACAAAATGTTAAGCTCCAAAATGTACAAATCACACATCTACATGAAAGGAATATCCACACCAACCCAAATTAATTCAAAGCCCTGCTAAACAAACCTTACAGTAATACTAAGAGGACAACAAATATTTACCTTCCATGCTCCTAAAAGGCTCATCTTCTCTTTAGATACTGACTCTAAAATTCCTCCTCAAAATAATTACTGAGGGCCTGAGCTCGTTTCTGTGGAAGGCAATGGATGGCCCTCTGCTAGCTCCAGCAGAAGCCCTAATTGCTTGCCTCTACTAATAAACTAATCTCAGGCACCTGGAACTAGCAGGCTCCATGCTGGGCAGACAGGGCTCAGGTTACCGAAGAAATGCTCCAAATATATTCACACAAATCACTGGCCCTGCAGATGTGCAAATACTGCTTTTGTCATATTGCTGGAGAGATGGACATGTGTTTGCAGGGCTGTAACACATAAAACCTGAAGACAAATTCATTGTGTTCCTTTAATCCCTTCCAGAGGCCAGGTGGACATTTGGGGAGCCAGATAAGTGTGTTGATTATCCACATTACTCATTGCATTAATCCACTTGTCTGTGACTCAGAGTATCAGAAATGCTCACAGCATAAATATGTAGGTGGCTGGGAAAAAAATGTATGTATTTCATGTGTGCCTGTTGTCTGTAAAATATAACCTAATCATGAAACTAGCCTAAAACTTTGATTAATATCTAAACAAGTCTAAACTTTGCTGATGTCTACAGTTTAAAATATTACAATTAAAGGATCTGGATGCCACAAGAGGATGTATGCCTTGGTGTAAGCCTTGTGAGACAAACTACTCTGCTTTTAATAAATTTTAAAAGATTTTCACAGGCAAACATTTTCTGTGTCCTCTGAAATTAAAGCAGGTGTCAGCCAATTTCCATGTAACCTTCCACAAATTTCTTCTCCTTCCCTAAACAGATTATGTTGATAAACATGTGTCAAACACAGTATATGTCTGGTTTCATTTGAGGAGGGGAGAATGATATAAACAGGACATACTTTAACCTGAAAATGGAGGAGAGAAAGAATAGGCTGTGTTCTTGGTCTCCAACAAATTGCTGAAATAGACATTTGGTTCAGGTGATATTCACACAGGTTGATTAATATTTTAAAAAATTATCTCAATTTGTTCATATGCATGAAAAATATTGTTTCTATTGACTACATAGACACAAACACAAAATAATTTTAGAAGCAAAGATAGGAACATCTTCCAGAGTTATCTATGTTTTCTGATGTTCCAGACTTTTTTCTTCTTCAAGACACTGTAAAAAACCCCAAACTCACAAAACCACCCCCAAACAACCCAGCAAAGTAAAAACAAAAGCATCAAACCAAACCAATCAAACAAAAAAACCCTAAAAACCCCACTTAAATGACTTTTTTAGATCAGAGATCTGGAAAGATTATAGTTTAGATATTGACTGAATGGCAAATGTAGAGCTCCACAAAAAAAAAAAAAATGCACAAATACTGAAAAACTGAAGCTCAGGTCTGGAAGCAACAGCAAGGCAGACAATGCAGCTCTAAAGTGTCAGAGCTCAGAGTCAACCAGCACTGAGAAAAGTCCAGAGACAGCATTAGTCTGCCTTCAGCTGAATTTCCAAGATTCTTTAAGAAATATGTTTAAATAACAATGATCAATGAAGACTACCACAATCCATTGGTGCACCTTTACTAGCTTGAAGAGCATTCCAATCGGGAACAAATCATTTTGTCTTCTGTACTCTAATGATTATCAGAAAATAAACTCAATTAATAAATTATCAATGCTTAGTATGAACATTGAAAGACGTATCATAAATTCCCTTGCTCAAAGAAATACACACACAGCAGCTATTTAATTTATCCAATGAAGGCATCATATAAGTTGAGGAGAGCAGCAGAAATAACAGTATTCCACTGATTTCCTGTCTGGTAGCAACATTCTGTGCCATGAGTGGCTCCTGCAGGCAGCAGTTTGGCTTCTTCCAAACTGCTCAGCTGGGAGTTTAGAAGAGGAGTCAAGAAATTGTGAATACATGAGCAGTGCTGCTACCACCACTTGATCCTAGGATGCAGGGAGTAATCACAGATAGCAAAATGCCTCCTGTGACTACTTTACATGAAGCCAGCATTGAGGAAAGTGAATGCTAAATTCTCACAAAGGAATGTATCTCTTTCTGTTCTCCATAGGGAGAATTTTCAACACAATAGTGTCCATGCATTCTTCACTCATCTCCAAACACACACACTCCCAGCAAAGGTTGCAAAACATATGTATACCTATGAAGACAAAAAAATAAGACTCCTCTGAAAATTTATCACAATCAAAATTATTAGCAAAACTAAGCAAAAAGAGATTTCAGGAAAAAATTTCCTGAATGTTAAGTTTCATTTTGTTCATGGGTGGATACATAGACCTCTTCAGATAGCTCAAGATATTTCCTGGAATATGCAACACTATCCTGTCACTGTAAGTTAAAAAAAAAACAATAAGAAAAGTTGGGGTCTGTATTTAAAGGAAGGGAAATGGCTCAATGACTCTAAACTAAGACAATTCTTGTATAACCTCTTTTTGCTTACTCATATTTTTTTTCTTCATTTAGTCACTTATGACAAGGTCCCAGGTGATTTACCTTTCCCATGACCTTATGTCTTTTCACTGAAGTAGTGACCCTAGATATTAATGTGGATTTTGAAGCTGCCTTTTAAAGCATTTATTCTCATTTCAGCTGTTATTGATGAGCATGTGTTTGCATAAAGGCCTCTTTTATTATATGCAGGGTAGACATTCTCACATCCCATGAGCTGCCGATTTATTTTGCAGAGTGTGATGGGCTGGGGTACTCCCACCTGCCTTCCCACACAGCCTGAACTCAGCTTCACCTCTCTGAGCAGCCAGCAATCTCTCCTTGACCAAGCCAGGCCTCCAATCTGCTGTCCCAAGCACAATGCTAATTGTTCTTGGGTTTATTTTAAAAAAAAAAAAAAAAAAAAAAAGTAAAAAAAAAGCCACATGTATATGTATATATGTCTATATATTTTTTTTCCTGCATATATGTATATTGAGACCAGGTGAGGATAAACAGAGCCTGCAGTTTTAAGTCACAAGTGTGAATTTCAACTGAATTACGTGGTTTGAAAATACTTCTCTTGCATCCACTTTTGTTTGAGGTTTTGGGACTATATGCACAGAAAAAAGAAAGATAGAAAGAAAATGGTTTGAGAAGCGATCCTCCTCCATGGAGTGAGCCAGGTTCCTACTGGCTTCACAGGGTTTTAGCCTTTGTCATGTCAGCAAAAGTGACCATCTGTTGACAAAACAGAATGGAAAATCTTCTTTTCTACTCTGTTACAGTCTTTTCACAGCTGCCTATTTCCCTGAAGTGTTTGCCTCTGCCTACAGCCAGCAGCAGTTATGACAAAAAAAAACGGTTCCTAAGTGGGATCTCACGTAACAATTCCTGAATTTCTAAACAATTTGTGAAAACTTATATGCAAATCCTTGCTGCTTTCCAGGGAGCCCTGGGAACTGAGTTAGCTGTAGAAGCTTGACTCACAGTTGCTCAGCACATTTGGTACTGAGTAGTAAGAACATCACTTTCCACTTTCAGTGCTGTGGGAAAATTTAAATTCTATTTGTATAGGGTCATAAAATGCATGTTCTAACATCATATTATGTATTCAATATATTAGAAAAACTTTGTCTTCTGTAAGTCTCTGCACATGAAGCTGTCTTTCCTGCCAGGGAGAACTGACAGGTTGCCTGCCATCACCTACTCTCCAGCAAAGTCAGTAACCCACACTGTCAGCATGCAAACATCTGTTGAATGGATTTATTGAGTGGGTCTTAGGTGCAAGTTGGGGGTGGAGGTGCCCACTGTTTATTACGGCCCTGACCTAATGAACTTAATTTGTTGACATGTTTCCCTCAGTGTTTTACTTGATCCCATCTCACATTTCTTTCTACTGTGCTGTTTTCTCGGAAACAGGAGTTCCCGTCACATCGGCATGTCCACCAGTTGCAAATCTACCAGGCTCAGATGGCTACAGTTGGCATGGCAGGATCAGATAAACACCGACCACTTTCCAGGACCCCATCTTCCCCTGCTGAATCCACATTACCTCACCTAGACATGGACCAGCCCAGCCAGCATGTCTACACAACTGGTAGGATTCCCTAAAGACTGCCTTTAATAGGCAGGGCAAATGCATTTGTTCATGTGGGATCAACAGACTTAAATGCCTCAAATACCTCCTGCAGCAATGTGTTCAGTTTTAGCCCTACTGCTCCTCTGTTTTATGATGCTATACTGGCACCAACTCAACCAGTGCAGCTGATAAATCACAGGGTTAATATTCACACAGTTGTAAATTATTACCATTGACTGGCTCTGGCAGTACAGAAACAGGTGCATTTTTGGTGCCTTTAAGTCATTTATAGCTTTTTCTTTCATTTCCCTATTCTCTGGTTCTTTGCTTTGTGTTCTCATTGCCTGTTTTGTAAAGAGACCACCAATAAGTTGAAGAAAGACCACCAGTAAGGAGGAAAACTGCAATGTAATTCTCAATGTCTTCATTTGACAAATCAGTCTCTGTTGCAAGGTCACTTTCTCTGCAGAAGGAGCAAAGCTGTGGGCATGACTAAGTGACTAAGTTGGCTACATCTTTTGTGTCATTCAACAGTTGTGTGGAATCTAGAGAGAAAGGTTTTATGTTTAGGTCCTGGGCATTCCAGTCACTCAGGGAGCATGGGTTGTCCAAAGCAAAGTGATTAGAACCTCAAAAATCTTCAGTCAAAGGAAGGAAAATGACCACAGAAACCTCTTTTCTTATTGTGGGTAATCTAACTTTGCATGAGGGTCCATCTTTTCAAAAGCCTGAAAGTCAGCATAATATCAGAGCATGGTCAGAAGTGAAGATTCATATTGTGCACAAAGGAAAATAAAAGGGGAGGGAAAGAAATACTTGCAGTTTCTGTTTATGAAGGTTTATGCCAAAATAATATTTCCTTCAGCTGGCAGAACCCTGAAAGTTTGCATCTTTTCAGGCTATGACCATGGATTTATGTAGGATGGATTCCTTAATGGGCACTGTATGTAACTCTGTCAGACAGTGTGCACTCTCATCTTCCCAATTAGAATGTGAACTTGGAAAGCAAAAATGTATTATTATTGTTGGGTTACAAAAATTTGGGCTGTACAGAAACAATCATACTAATTCACTTTCCATGAGTTTCTCCAAAAAGAACAGCCTTGTACAGACAGGATTCCTAAGCCAGACCACTGTATTTCCAGTTGTGTTCATAGAGTCCCCAAAACATTGTAAACTCATTCTAAGATTTGCAGAGCACACCAAAAGTGAGCTCATTGTCCCTTTCAAAAATCTGCAGTTTTTCCACTGAGAAAGTTGAATGGAGTTACAGGTGTAAAAGCTGCTGCTTCAGTCTGATTGCTAAGGTTTACTGACACCTCCTTTTATAATCCTTAGTAAGGGCAGTAAGGTCAAGGGGGTAACATAGATCTGTGGACTTGTGGCATTAGTGGAACAAATCAAGAAAGAAAGTGTAAAGTTGAGATGGAAAAATAAGAAAAGGAATGAAATTATGTATGACAAACACTGAACAGAGATGATGATGGGAACGGGACATCCCTGGCATAAAGGGCTCGAGATGTGACACAAAGAAACCTGATAGGTTCAGCAATGGAAATGCAGTCAGATTAGGCAGAGTCTAAATTTACCATTTTAGTAAAGCATTGCTACATGAACACCAGTGAAAAGAGAGAGAGAGGAAAAGACAGAGGAAGGCAGGAAGGCAGGCAGGAAGGCAGGCAGGAAGGCAGGCAGGAAGGAAGGAAGGAAGGAAGGAAGGAAGGAAGGAAGGAAGGAAGGCCAGTTTATTGCAACTGAGATTCTCAGTCCTTCACTGAATTCCTTTTTCAAAATCTGGAACATCTTTTTCTTGAATCCCTGTTTGTTGTTTTATTGAATCTTTTTCCTGCTGTGCACTGCTCATTCAAGATAATAATCTCTACTCATCACTAAAAAAAAAATAAAATCTTCCTATTTTCATCTGCCCTACAACTTTATGCTTCTGCTTCTCCACCTCTGCTCTGAATTCATCCTTTAGGTTCTAGCTGAGGACAGTGTGGTGCTGCACCTGCTTGCAAGCTGTACCTGTGCTAATTGAACAGGTCTTGCAGAGCACATGGTTCTGCATTCACAGTTAAGCCTTTCCTTTCTGCTTAAAGAAATCTCTTTTCCTGACATGTGTCTAGGCTTACAGACTTACACATGTAACATTTATCACTCCAGTTTCTGAGTGCATCAAAAAAAAAAAGAGCTATTTTTTATGTTATGAGACTGATACCTTTGGAGTGACAATGAACAGAAACTTTGCAACATCAACACTTCTAATACAGTTTCTGTGAAAACAAAAAAACCCCCAAAACCAAAACAATCTGTGTATTATTAACATATAAGATATTATGGTATAGAAATATTTTTTCTTTTCATAATATCTCCTGGATTTGGATGGTGCTCTGGCATTTATTCATTGATCACTCAAAATAAAGAAACTCAGACCCAGTTTTTATTTATTCTTATATGGCCTTTAGAAAATTCTTTAGGATGAAAGTCCCGAGGAATGTGGTCTGCTCACAGTGCTGACCTGTTCTGAGCAGAGTTGGACTACAAACATCTGGAGGTCCCTGCCAGCTTGAGCTATCCTATGGTTCCATGATTTTATCCCTTAAGAGAGCTCAAGATGCAACCAGCATCTTTGTCCACAGCAGTTGCAACACTCCCGTTTGTAAAAGCATGAAAGGAAGGAATGGGTGTGTGGAAAGGGAGAAAATTCTAGTCCACCATAAAGCAAGGGCAAATTCAGACTCTAGAAATTAATGTAATAGCATGTTCCTGCCTTGAGTTACTATTTTCTGTTAGGGCTGTTTTTTGTTGTTAGTTTGTTGGGGTTTTTTTCCTATTTAAAGACTTTTAAAGACTAAAGAGAAAAAAAGGTAGGAGGAAAACAGTTGTAGCAGATTATTAAAGGGGAATCAAATTGAGCCTATATTTTTGTGTGTCATGAGAAAAATGTTTTTAGCCAAACATCTGAAGGGAATCAGAACAGTGATTGTTGTGAGAGTTAAGCAATATATATACACAGTATATGCACAATATAATGAGTTAAAGGTGGAAAAAAAATAAAGTCCACTTAATTTTCATTTGGGCAGTTTACAGAATATTTGACATTATTTAGTTCAGATTTTTTGTTGGAATAGTTTATTAGATATTCTTCCCTTGGGTTTTCTTATTGGTACTGTTGTTCCAATTAATCTTCTTCAAAAGAGCTGTTAGCCAGTGATTTTTTTAGGTCTCTTGTTCTCCCCTCCGTTTAAAATATTATTAAAAGAAACTGACCCGAAAAAAGTATTTTTGAAATGAATGAGTGTTAGGGAGTCCCCCCCAGGAAAATTTTGGTTTTTACTGACTTAAGCAAATTCAGTTTCTTTTGTCCTGTGTCCCCTATCATTATATGGTTCAGTGGTGGCACCATTCCCATCTGTCTTCAGGGCCACATTCTGACCTCAGTAATACTGGTGTAAATCCAGAATAAATCCACCAGTCTCAGTGGAGCTGCTCAGATTTACACAAGGAATCTGAGAGCAGAATCTGGCTGTAGGCATTTGTTCTGGAGAGACAGAATAACCATCTTTTATTAATATTTCACAGCAGTCTGCAATTGAAAACAGTTGTCTCCCTCTCTTCTTTTTATTTTTTTCGTGGGGGTGGGGAGATTATTGGCTGAATCCTGTTAGGGAAATCCTACAGGCTATTTTTAGCAGTTAGCTCTACTGCTGCATTCTGGTATCATACCAAGCACATGTGCTGCATGACCAGCAGCCACACATCTGAATCACTTGCACATCCTAAATCAATTTAAATGCTTGCAATAAACGAAAACATATATTTCAGTCTTTTCTAAAGTCAATTAATCCTCCTAGAAACAAATTTGAAACTCAGTGGTGTGAATACCTTGGTATTTAAAAGTTTGGAGCAGATGCTTCTGTCATGCAATGCTGACCTGACCTTATTAAACTGATTTTTGATTCAGACAAAATAACTCACATATAATAAAATTACATTTTTAGTTATATTCTATTTCTGGAAAAGTGCTAAGGAAAGGAAGTTTATGTCAACCAGAGAAGGCATCCTGAATATACATTTTCAGTGTTTCACTTTGAAATTGATTGTAATCCTGATACAGGTAATAAAAAAAGTGTTGTTATTGCACCCACCTCTGTATAACAGAACATAGTAACATGTCTTTTATTTATTAATATTATTTCCATTACCTGCTATTTGAACTATTCAAGTAAGAAGAATAAAAAATTAATTGAAAGAATGGCAGGTAGAAGATACTTTCAGCTAATTTTTCTTAATGTTTAACAAGAATTTCTGTTCAAATCCATTCAATATAACAGCCTATTCTACCTGAAAGCTTCTGAAAGTCCTGATGCCTGTACAGTTAGCATATAAACAGCTTCTCTGTTGGTCAGGTGGATAGGAGGAAATGTTTTCTTATCTATTGGTAAAATGGCCACTGCCAAACTGGACAAGCTGAGTAGGCAACAAACTGCAGAAGTTAAAACTGTGAGTGCCAATAAAAGGAAAGTGAGGTATGTGAGCATGCACTTATTTGTGTGCATGCTTCCAAGTAACTTACAAGACCTAATGATAGAGCAGTGAGGAACTGCAGAGAAAGGAAATTATTAACTGCTTTGACAATGCCAGCAGATATTTTAAGCTGCATTAGCTTATTAGCTCCAGGTTTTCACTGGTTCTTTTTTTCTTTAAAAGAAAACAGAACCAGAAAGTAAATACAAACATTTCTTACTAATGAACTATTATGTTTGCTAGATAATAATTTAGCATAAACTTAGTCATACTGCAGTTAGGTATTATATTTGTGTTCTCCTTACGCTTAACATAAGTGCATTATCGTTTTGGCTTATCTTGGCATAAAATACCAAGATCCCAAAGGATCAGTTCTAAAGTGCATGAGCTAAGAAATATGGCAGCATAAATACTTCTAGAGCAGCATAACTTCTGGCTGGCTTCTAACTGAATTATCTCAGAACCTTAACTTCGAATCACCCACAATGTATACGGGCTCTTATTCAGAAGAGCTTTTAAAGACTTTATTGATGTTCAATACCCATTAGAGAACTTTGTTAAATAAGGGTGGTATTGAGCATTTTGTTGAATCTGGGATTTAATTTTGTGTTTTCTTTACTGGCTGACTTTTCAGTAGCAGGCTAATACAATTTTCCCAGAACTGTGTTGGCATCCCCACTAGTGGTGGCACATAAGAAAGATGTTTTGAATGCCAAGTATTGCAGCTTGGAGAAATTGTTAATTTGAGTCCCTTTCAACTGCAAGGGAAAGAAAAAAGCCAAATGTTTCCCAAATGAAAATGGTCCACATAGGGGTAAGGAAAACAGTTTTTGTTCCAGACATGTCTAGGAGAAATGCAAAGAACAAGTAAATAAAGAAAATAATTTTTCAGTGTTTCAGACTTGGTTTGAAAGCCTTGAAAATTGAATTTAGCTTGAGCCTACTCACTAAAATTTCTCTTCTGCTACCAATACACAGTTACAGAGTAATGTGATATTGATAGCTTCTTTCTATAAAGCTGTTCTGTCCTTGCACAAATGACCATAGAAAATTCAAAAGGTACCTTGCACTTGCAGTCAAACAACAGGATTTGATCCTAATTGAGTAGTGGGTGGAACTTTTCCTTTTAATGAAAAAGGACTCTGACTGCCACTGTTCTGACTCTCTGAAACATTCATTTGATATGCTTTGAGATCTGGAATTAATATAGTGTTAGTTAAGCAGTAAAACTGCAGAGTTCCATTGCCATTTCATAATATATTTTAAAAGATTTCTCTAAATTATATAATATAATATATAAATATATATAATATTATATAAATATATAATATAAAGATTTCTCTAAATCTTTACACTTCTGTACATAATATTTTCTTGTTGTATATAGGTTAACATCTCTAACTTTACCCACTAGAGAAAGAGAAAAAAGTAATTTAGTAATAAGTCTTCTTTTTTTCTAGCCATAAAATCTTTCAAAAGACATCACCTAATTCCCCTTCTTCTTTCCAGTTAATTGTATTTATTAATATAATTTCTTGAGAATTACAAGATTCACCTCATAAACCAAAATTCAGAGTCTCCCAAAGGAAATTTAGGTCCAGAGAAGGGCAACAAAGCTGGTGAAAGGTCTAGATGACTCCTTGTAAGGAGTGAGCTGGGGCTGTTTAACCTGGAGAAAAGGAGGCTCAGAGGGGACCTTATTGCTCTCTACACTGCCTGAAAGGAGGCTGTAGCCAGGTGGGGATTGGTCCCTTCTCCCAGACAAACAGCAACAGGACATGAGGACACGGCCTCAGGCTGTGTCAGGGGAGGTTCAGGTTGGATGTCAGGAAGGATTTCTTCAAAGGAAGAGCTGTCAGGCATCAGAATGGGCTTCCTAGGGAGGTGGTGGAGTCACCATTCCAGGAATTCTTCAAGAAACAACTGTTCATGGCACTCAGTGGTCTGGTCTAGTTGACAAGGTGGAGATAGGTCAAAGATTGTACTCAATGATCTCGGAGGTCTTTTCCAACCTAAATGATTCAGTGGGATTTTAATCTTGCTGTAACAGTCAAATAAAATCCAGTTCTGCTAAAGTACGCATGACAGGGAACAGTACAACTTGCATTTTTTTCATTTGTTTCTTATTGTGCTGTCTTTGTACTGAAGGTGTTGTGTATGACAGTCTGATGCTGAAGCACCAGTGCATGTGTGGGAACTATGCGAATCACCCCGAACACGCTGGAAGAATCCAAAGCATCTGGTCAAGGCTGCAAGAAACTGGGTTGCTAAACAAGTGCGAGGTAATTAAAAATTAAGACCAGATACTTGTCTTGTTAACATAAACAGCAAGTTTATTAACTCCTAAACCTGTCTTACTTCTGTAATAAGAGAGTAATTTTGTTTTAGGAATTATTTGGTCTTAACTGATAATATTAAAATAATGCATTATAGGAAAGCACACTTCCCAATCAGAAAATAAAGAATTTACACAGTGTCATGCATCCACATGCATAAGAATATATAAAACCCATTTATATTTTATTTTATATAAAACACTAAATTATTATTCCTTGTCTTTATAAAGGAATGTAGACAAGCAGTATCAAGCAGTAAGTGCAGTCCTCCCAATAGCATGGTTCTTAACTTTTTCAAGCATCTAAGGATTTTACTTCTGTAGCATAGAACACTCCTTAAAATATAGTTTGTATCATTCCATAAGCATATTGCCTCTTGTCTTTTTTCAGACTTTAAAGTCTGTTCTCATAGCGTGCTCCTTTACCTGGTATACAAGAAGTCCCATGTGAAGCCCCAAGACATTCAAGAATAATCTTCTAAGCAATAGAAAATTTGTAATTTTTTTCTGCTATGATTTTCTTCAAAAAAATCGCATATTAAACCATGCTTGAATCAAATATGGTCTGTGAGGTTCATATATGATTTGAGTTAGTTAAAAGTAGCTTTTTCTTACCATTCCCTGCTTCCTGTGAGTTGTACAGCACTGACAACTTCTGCAGAAGCCTGTGGCAGTCACAGGTGTTTACTGCGCTGCAGCACAAGTTAACAAAGTTCAGTAAAAATTTGCTAATGTTTTGCAGGATCCCAAAATTTCCATGTCTCATGTTCTGTTTAATTACTTCTCTTTATATCCTTATGCTTTTGCAAACCCTAAGGAACTGGTCCAATAGATCCCTTTGAATAGCTATTAGTGGCTGTCCCCGAAGACTTTCTGTAGGTAACTCATGTCCTGGTCAGTGAGATATTGCAAGCACTGCAAATGGATTTGTTGTATACACTCATCTAACTAGATGGCAGCACTCTAACAGGATAATTCTCTTTTTTTAGCTTGGATAATTTTTTTTTGGTGTTCAAGAAGAATTTCTTTCAGCAAGGCCCTTAAGGCCACCTATCATAAGTGGTTTCATTGGGGAATCACGTACTTCAAGATTAAGTTAAAGATGCAGCTGAGTGCTTTACTAAAATAAAACTGTTACCTTCTTTACACAGGACTCTGTATTATAAAGAAAAGACAAAAGAGGGAAAATAAGTAAAATGCAGTGTGCTACTAAGTACTACTTTCTTCACTAACAAACTGTTGCTGAACAGTAAACTGTGTGCCTCTGTAAAAGGTATCTGTAAAAGGTGTAAAATGAAAAAGTGGTATATGTTAGTTTGAGATGCATGCAGTGCAAGATTAGTTTCCAGGAAGATTTGAAGTTTCCTCTTGCAATTCCAAAATTTCAAAACCTGAAACACAGCCTATTAAGTCTTGCATAATTGAGTGAGGGCGGCAGAGAGGAAAAAAGTCACTTCATGTTGAACTGCATTCAGCTGATTTTGACTCTAACTGTTTGCTTTTAAATAAGGCTGGAATGTGAAATGAGCTGTCAAAATGTAAAGCCTGATGATATAACTAAGGAGTTTCAGTGTGAGGCTGGTGCATAGATATGGTATTTATCTAGATCCTCTTATGTAGCTAGAGACAGAATTATATTTGGTGATGCAACCTGTCCTTTGTTTCACTAAATTATCTAGCATGTGCCTGACATCAAACAAGTGCTTAAAACTGCTCACTTTCCAAAATAAGAAAGGTTACAGTGATATGCTTAATTGGTGCTCTGTTTCTTTAGAAAGTTATTCAGCTGAATAGATAACTTGTGTGACTAAAGGAGTGGTTATTGCATTATCCAAGATATAAAAAGCCACCATCAAGCTGCTTTCTGGAACATACCACACCACGAGTGCATAGCGAAAGGATCATGGGCAACTGCACTGTCTCTTCTGCTGAATTCTGAATGCCCTTTCATGTATACTACCATTTCTTAATATAATTTCTCAACATAATTTCCCACAGTTTTTGTCAGAAGATGTGGGGAGATCACTGGTCAGGTTTTGCCACATGCATTGCCTCATACACCAAGGCTATGGGGCAGGTTAGCAACAGCCACCTGCAGCAGCCACTTCAGAAACTCTCTGCAGTTAACAGTGAATTTTTTCCTCTCTAACTAAAACAATAGTCCCACAGGAGGGCTGCAGTCCCACTCTTTGTCTGATAAGGAGTTTTAGGTTCAAAACTACTTCAGTGAGAGGTAGCTCAGGTATTATACACTGCACTGTAATGTAATCCTTGGGCACAAGCTTGTTTAGGAGGCCCCCCTATTTTCATAATCCAACAAGAAACCCTTATGAAAATGAACAACTTGTATCTCTATGACCCTTGTTATCTATAGCAGGAAGCTTTCTGTGGTTCCCAAATCCTTTAGTGTGGATTAATTCCTCTCACACTGCTCAGGTCTTTGGCAACAGAGAGATGAGTGGCTGAGTGTACAGGGAATTGGTATCTCTAACTGGGCGAAGGATGATGAAAGTCGTATAGACTAAGGCTAACACTATGCTTGCTGCAGTTCATAGATTAATCTAGACAGACCAAAGTAAGCTCAAAGTATTGCCTTTATGGGTACCTGTATATCTTAGTCATGCTCACCCCATTTATTTTTAAAACACAAATTGTTAAAATCATAACAAGGTTTGAATGGGGTACACAAGTTGTGTATTTTCTGCAAAATAAAATGTGTCTGAGACTGTTCTCTACCCCTGCAGCCAACTGGCATGGAAAGGCCCATTTTCATGGGCTTCAGGAATGCTTCCTGGCCCGTGCCAGTGACCAAACCATGTCTGAGAGTTGTTTGGGAGAGTCCTAGTTGCTGCTCAGCCAAAACAGAATGAAGGACCACTTTAGCAATTTAATAGTACAGATGATTGTGTTACTCTGCTTGGGAATGTTTCCTGGCACTGCTAAGTTTGCTGCTGCAGACACAGCCAGGAGGACTTGCTTTTCCAGACTGTATTTTGTCTTTCTAGCCATAGATATTTGTGCTCTAGAATTATTCAAACAACAGTTTGGAAGACTTTTGCTGAACCAAAAAATTAGTTTTAGCCTCCAGATTATTTTTTAAATCATACCCTACTTCCAAACAGATAGATTAATTCCTCCATTGGATTCCTCAAGACAAGGGAAAAAATACATTTAGACCATTGCCAGTCATGGAGAGGCAGATTTGAGAGACCAACCCCTGACTGAGTTCAAGGCAGGAGAGTGGAGCATAACTGTGTATAATTCACACACATCCACCTCCGCACACACATCCATAGTAAACTTTTTTATAATCCTGGTATATATGTATTGAAAAACCAAAATTAGCACAAAATATTTTTGCATTAGTTTCAAAGTTTTATGTTTGCTGAAATGCCTGTTTGGTGTTTGTTACAGGCTGAAAGATGTAGAACAGACAGTTATCAAATGCAGACAGGGGCAGCTAAAAGATGCAAAGATGGTCACACAAACCTCCATTATCTTTTTTCCTTTTTGCAATTTTCCCTTGGTAAAGAGCAATGCCTAGCTGCCCTGCCTTTGGGACAATTAAAGGACTGAATTATGTTTTGGTAGGGGTGTCTACTTTCCACTTGTTCTAGGGAGAGGAAGTATTCAAATAACTCCTTTGGAGTTGTAGTTTATGCACACATGACTGGCATTAGGCTACAGTGATCCGCACACTTTCAGAAGAGAAAAGAAAATGTAGCCATAGTCCTGCTTCATGCCCCCACATTTACTTCCTGTAGGGACTGTGGTCCAGCAACACTTTTCTTTTCAACCTAGAATTTGTTCTGAATTTTGGTAGTTTTCTGGATTAGGGAGACATTTCACACCTGCTGCTGTCCACATCTCATGAACTGAAGGGGAGAGAAGGAAAGAATTTAAAGTTGAGTCTGCCAGATCACATAAACTGAAGTATTTGAAAAATTCTACTCTTTGAACCTCAATTTGCCACTAAAGAGAAAATAATACAGGAAAAGTTAATATTTTTTAAAGAGCAAAACTATTTAGAGTGTTTAACATATTCTAAATCTGCCTAAGTCACTCAAAATCTTAAGAGTGTAAGGCACTAGATGACCAAAACATGTGAGGAGAATAAATGCATCCCTATGTGGGTGCATGTGTTTCAGAGGTGTGTTTGAAATTCCCACATGGTGGAGAGAAGCAAGCAATGTGATTATACTGACTGGCACAAGACGTGTTATCTGAGTAGTTCTGAAAACAGTAGAAAATTTAACAACTATGAGAAATCTCAGGAAGGCAGGAAAAATCTGAAAACCTTATTTACAAACTTGATGGCCTAAGGGAATTTCGTACAAAAAGCTGCAGTACAGGCAACGGAGACACTGAGTGAGAAATATCCTTAACCTGTGTCACAATTCATGTTAGTTTAGCAGAGAGAAACAGGCAGTGTCACCTTTGTCCTTTTGAGTCTCTGTCTGTGCATGAGTTTATTCTGCTGATAGTCCAGCCAAAATCTTCAGGTTAATAGAGGTTGTCTGTGTGAAAATTTAATGGTCTCTTTTAACAGGAGACCAGACTTTGACCATAAATTCTGTGAAAGGTGAAAACATTCCCCCGTTGTGGGGACAATGGATTTCTAGTTCTAGACTGATTTTTTTAAGCACTCAGGTGCAAGTATTTTGCTCTCCTGAGATTTATAAATGTTTCTCTTAATAAGGGAACTGCATATGTCAGAGAACAAACCCAACACACAATGTCATACACATTATAAAAGGATGACTCACCTTCTACTAAGGATGTAGTAGAAGGGTAGATGTATTGTTCAAATTCTCCAGAAAGAAACAAATACTTTTCATTTGTTCTTCTATGCTATTTCTCCTTTTTTGTTGGCTTTATTCCAATTTTCTGCTACATTTTATGTTTTTGATACTACCAAAGATGTGGCTAAAAGTGTATGTGTAAAGTTATACAAATACATATGTTCTATTGTCTGATAACTCATGCTAGTGAGACCCAAAAGAGATCACTTTGCATAACTGAAGTTACATGTGAGAAGTATTCTTGGAAATTAATACAGGCAATTTTTAATGCAATTTTTTTTCCTTTGTGCAGAGCCTTAGATAGTTGGGATTGACATGCAGAGATACTGCAAGGATGGGATGTGAGGAACATGAAATAAGCAGATGGGAATGCAGTAACAGCACAGACAAGTACACAGTTTGCCCTTCCCTTTTCTCCTGGCATCTGCAGTGTAAAAGTCCTTGCTGATGTTAGAGCTGGAGAAGCCTTACTGAATGAGCTCTGGGCTCTGCCAGCTGAGCTGAGCTGATGGCTGCACTCCAAGGACCTCACTGTGGGAGCTGCCTGGAGTGTCCTCTTCAGTGCCACTTGATTTCTGCACCAAACTGCTTTCTGCATAACCTGTTTCTACCCTAGACAATTTGACTGGTGAAACTGGGTAGGAGAAGTCTTGTTGGCAAATCACTTGGGGAGGTCACTTCCAGACCAGATATCACAGAGCACCCCAATGTAAAAATAATGGCTAGCTGTGTGGTTTTTTATAGTTAAAGGGATATGGCATTTCATTTAGCAACACTTAAAAAAAAAAACCCCAGACAATTAACTGTCTTAAACATGTCTGAGAGTTTTTGTATACCTTATATAAAATATGTGACCAGAGAGTGAGTGTTTTGCTCAGGGTTCTTTGGCATGACCTTCATAAAATTCTTTTTTACTTTTCTTATACATTTATTTTATCTGTCTTAAAAGCCAGACTCCTTTCCCAGTTTTTCCGGGGAGAATTGGGTATATACATTTTAAAACAGCTTGTTAGAAACATGGACCTTAATGAGAATGGATGAAGGAATAAATGTTACCAGTCACCTCACTTGTGAAGAAAAATATTTTATCTGACCCAGAAGAACCATTACAGAGTTTACTGACTCCATGAAGTAACATAATGTGCTGATTTTGATTGTGCAACTGTGTGTTAAAAGGATGTGAGTGCACTGCTACAAATTCTCATGTGAGACTGGGAGAGGCTTGAAGAAATTAGAGATGAAAAAGGGTTTATTAAGTCATTTAGTTCTTGGATCATTCCCTAAAATGTTCTTTCCACTGCTGTGTCTAGTCAAGTTTTAAACACTGCAAGAAATAGGGCTTCCACCATGTCCCTGAAGGGGAGCTTGTTCCACAGTCATCTACCTCTAACTCTTAGGATATTTTTCCTGATTAGTCAGAAAAAATTCCCACTGCTTAAGTCAATATAAATTGTGCATGGTTCTTCTGACCCCTCATCCCCCAGGCATCTCTTCTGTAGTGCACAATCTCTTTAATATTCATAATAATGCTTTCCTCTCCTACTGCAAAGGTTGATGCTTTCCAATGTGTATGACAAAGTGTTGGATACAGTAAGAATTTAAACTCCAAGAAAACTAGAATTAAATGCATTTCTGTAACAGGTAAAGCAGTCTAATTGAAAATAGAGTGGTCTGTTAGGTAACTGCTGTACCTGTGTATCTGTAGACCTTGAGTCAGACAGATCCAGTCTAAGCTGTGAGAAAGTTGGCCCTCAGTGTTCATAAGGACCAGGTCTGCAAATAGGGTCCGAGACCTTAAAATCAAGCTGTTTTCAGTTTATCCAATATTAACAGGAAAGGTGATCTTGGGTCCAGAACTTTGTTGACAGTGCTGTTTATTATGCTCAATCCTGAAGAAAATCTGATTCATGTTGCTGTATCTGCAAAGGCTGTGCAATACTAGCACAAGCAGAGAAATAAGTATTTTTATCATAAGCTGTAACTCCAAATACACACAAGGAACAGAAATGCCAAATAAGAAAGTGTAAGCTTTAGCTTTCCTTTCCTGTCTTTCTTCCTTCCTAAGGAAAGGTTTTGTTGTAGAAAGATGTCCCAGATTTTTTACATCTTGTTTTGGGGCAAGTACAAGCTGGAGACCCAGTTAAAGAGACAAAAAATGTGTAACAGCAAAAATATTAATCACACATGATAACACGCGTGTATGTTGATATTGATCACACATTAAAATTTTTAAAACATACACAAATATGTTGCTAAAGCATTTAAAGTTCAGTTTTCTTTTTTCCCTGTCTCTCCTCACTGTGATCATGTTCCTCCTAGCAGCATAAATCACAAGTACTAGTAATGATGCAAAAAACATTAATCCTCATTCCAAACACATCTGCAGCTTACAGGTGTGAATAAGTTTTTGCTCTCTAAATCAGGGTTTTTTCGAGACAGATTTCTTACTTGAGAAATATTTCGTCTTTTGGTTTATATCTCTTAATATATCATGTAGAAAAGAGGCAGAATCTTTTATTTTTCTTTTATGTGAAACCCTGTATTAAGATAACTCTCCTAAGGCTTAAGTGAAGCATTTTGTGATAAAGCACACACGCATTTGTTTTTCATATAGCATTACTTTAATAAACAAATCAGTGTCACATTCCTGCATGACGCAATTTCAACCCATTATTAATCATACTAAATGTTATTTTGGACCTTTACTTTCTTTTTTTTTTTTTTCTCCCTAAATATTGTCAGTGGAATATTGTAGGCCTCTGCTGTTTTCTTTCAGCGAATTCGAGGTCGAAAAGCCAGTCTGGAGGAAATACAGCTGGTTCACTCTGAACATCATTCACTGCTGTATGGCACCAGCCCACTGAACAGACAGAAGCTGGACCCCAGGAAACTCCTAGGTCTGTACAGGCCTCTATTCTACTGAGAACAGCACATTCCAGCACTGTCATTAGTCATAGCTGGTGTCAGTTTAAAACACTTGGCAAGCAGTGTGACAAAAATTCACTTTTTCCAAACGCATTGCTATGTGCAAGGAGAATGTTACAATGGAAGCCAAACAGAGATTAGCAAAATACACCGGCTGGAAAGCAGCGATATGTTTCTCCTCATTTGCTTCAAAAATCATCAGTGTTAACCTTTTACTGTAACTTGTTCTCCACTGGAGGTCAGTGGCAATTTTGAAGACCATTGGTTTTCTACCTCCTTGTATTCTTTGATTCAAAATCAGGAATTTAAGATACACTTGCTTGTCAGAATTGTTTGTTTGCTGTTCTCATTTGCTTTATTTCAACTATTTCTGCCAATCTGTCTGCAGATACTATGCCTGAGGTTTTGAACTTTATTTTAATGCCTTCTCATTGTGCAGGATATGATATCTTTCTGGACAACATGGGGGAAAATACATTAATATATTAAATGCACATACATTGTAAATGGTTGTACAAAATAGCAGAAAACTGACAGGTTTTTCACGTAAAATATCTTCATGGACAGACAATGCTCAGTGTATGTCTTTTAGAACACAAAAGTAGGGTTAAAAGGAGCTCTGCCATTAGTGTAGTACGAAGCAAGTCTACTTGTCAGAAACACACAAAAACTAGTGCATTTTGGAAATAATCTGTGAGTGAAATCCTGCCCTTTATGTCCCAACACACTGGATGCAACACTCTAATTCTCAGTTATTTTCATAACTCTTCTTCTAAGATGTGGAGCTTTTCCTAAATGTAATCAAATCCAACCCAAACAAAAATAACATTAGCCATCAAAACAAATTGCTGCCACTATATTACTATAAATTCTAGTAATATATAGCAATTATTTTGCTTTGGAAACTTAAGCTGTTTCTTCTGTACAGCAGACTGTTGCTTCAGTCCTAAGTCCTAAGATCATAATGTTAGATAGGTTTATACATTTTCAAAGAAAAGGCAACATCAAAACTGAAAAATATTTACAGTATAATAGATTCTTAGGAGCTTAAATTTCTAAGTAGGAAATCCTACGTGTTTCCAAGAAAAAGTTCTAAATTCCTGCAAAATTAATTTGGAATTATTTTTCATTTCCTCAATATTGTTAAATTGCTCATTTTTAATACAGTCAAGCATTTAATTTAAATTTTGTTTGGTGTAATTAATTTTATTTTTTACATAATTTAATATAACATACATTGATATAAAATATTGCTCCAATTTTGGATCTCAGTGGCTGAGCAGCCTCTGGCATGCTGTGTGCAGTTGTAGTTACAAGGTTAAAAAGGATCTAACTGTGTTTCTGCTGATGTACAGAGAATGCAGAAAGTTTTGTTTATCCGATCTCAGAAAACCATTTCTTGGCCCACCATTCTTTACTGGACATACTTTGCCTTTTTTATTAGTCACTTAGTCCAAAACATTTACTCTCTAAGTTGATATCAAGATCATACTCTAAGAATATATTCTGAATGTATCCTTGGCTCACTGCCCTTTTCTCTCTCTGTTTCTAGGGTATTTTCTTGTTGCATCTCACACGGCCTTTTACCAAGGCAAAAGTCAATAAAACACCCTTCCCACGTGCTTTTGCATGTGCTTGTTTTCTGGCTGAAAGCTCTGATCATTTGGCCTTCCAGACTCTTGGATAAAGGAACCTAATTGTCTCAGATTTTTCCAAAATGCAGTGTGACTGTTCCTGATTTTGCTGTCCCCATTTCAGTGAGGTTGAACCTAACCAATCCTGACATTAAGATTAACATTTTTGTACATTACATAAATTCAATATAGATGTGCCAAGGGAAAAATATCTAAATAAATGTTTCTTATAAAAAACGTCATCAGTAACAACATGGTCTCAGAAAGTGTATTCTATTGTATCATCATTTCAGTATCCATCAAATGATGGCTTTGCATCCTAATGAAAAGTAAGACCTAACCTTCCTTTCTTTACTCCTCTATCCATCCAAAAAGACAAAGACACCATTTGTTCACCATTTATGCTCCAGAAAATGTTTGTGCTTCCTGCTCCTCGTCAGAAGAGTGCCTCTGCTTTGTGTCTTTGTCAGAAACTCTTTTTTATTTTTTTTTTCCTCTCACAAGCAGCTTCTGTACCTTTCAAACAGAAAACACCCGAAGGAATGAAATTTAAGTATGTCTAGGGGCTAGTAATGTGCTACTTGCCACTAAATGCCTATTTCAGTTTCCCTGTTCAAGAAAAAAAACCTGTTCTGGAAAACTGCTAAACAACATGACTGGAAACTACTGAAATCAATGAGAGTTATGCACATACTCATCTACTCCTACTGGTTTACAAGTATGAACTTCCTTGAACTCTTGGCTTTATCTTCCCTACATCAGGGCCTACAAATGCAGCTATTGCAAATGACCACTTCTGCACTACTCTGTAGTTAAGCTTTGGACTGATGTATTTTAGTGTGTGTTAAGCAACATGTTATATTGCATTAACATTGTCTTGACACAAAGGAAACTAATATGCAGGCTATGTGTCACATCATATTATGGTTTCAAATATCAGAATACAACCTTACAATTCTCTTCATATAAATTCAAGGGCAGAACAGAAAACATTTCTCACAATTTTGTTTCCTTTTTCTCATTCCAACTGTTATTATGTCAAGTTGCCTGTATTAGAAGTCTGTAAAATGAGAAATACACTGTCAACACATCCATGACAGTGAGTCAGTAATTAGAATGCAACTAAAAGATGCATCAGAAAGCATCCATGCAATTCCAATTTCAAATTAATGAAGAAACAAACACTTAGCTGAAATGGCTTCGCTCTTTGGAAGCAAAGATGTCATTGGGATGAAATTGCAAATAATCAAGTTAAAAAGTGAACACACTTTTAATGTGGGTTTTGTTTTCTTTTTCTTTTGAAAGTGAGATTTTACTCATCAGTTTTTCTCGGTTGATCAAACTCTCAGTCCCCAGTCATCAATCTCCTAAGCAACTTCCTTGGCTTCTGTAGGGGCCTGAGCTCGGTCAGTGATGGGTGCCTCAGCACCTCATTTGACAAACTAGCTTCTACTGCCTTTGTGCATTAATATTATAGAATACAAGTCTTGGAACATTCTAGTTCTATCAGTAAACAGTTGTACTGAATCTAAAGAGTTGGTGACTACAAACTCTGTCCTAGTGCAAAGTCAAAACTATTTGATGATTTAGATTTTGTCTTCCACCTTACTTGAAGTATCCCAATATCTTCTGGGACATCAACTTTAAACATCATGGGAAATTCTCACCCCAATTCATTTTCAGAGGAGCTTTTTTCTGTTGATTTTAATTTATGGCAGACTGTTGTGAGCTTTCTTTTTTTGTGAGGCTTGCTAAGCAATGGTCTCACTTTCTGTTAGTCCAGCATTTCCCCACTGTTCTTTTCATGAAATCTCAATGTTTTTCTTGTTCTTCAAAGTTTGGCAACTACTATTTTTTAAGCCATCATGCAATAAGAATCGAGTATTCCAGCGAGCCTCTTGATACACTGAAAAGGCTTATGTGATTGTTTTCCCCAGTTTTAGTACTACCTTCTGATTGATTTTAGTGTCCTCACCATCTGCTTTTCTGTTTTTACTTTTTGTTTATTGTTTTTAATAGTGTTTACCATGCACAATGTGCCTGGCTGCAGGGAGATAAATGAGAATTCATCTGTTGTCTCTTATGTCCCAACTCTGCCATGGAATTTAAGAAAAATTTTCTATTCATTCAATAATCTAAAAATGCCTTCTTTTATCTCAAATTACATCTTATGTTTCCATTAATGTCTCCTGGCATTTTAACAGCACTAATTTTTTTCAGTTATCTGCTAGAGACTTTTTCATCTTCCCCATAATAAAAAGTGAAAAATTGGTCCCCAGATCTGCTTAGCAAGAAATCTGGAAACTCCAGCTTGCACCTCTACTCTGACAATCTCCTGCAGCCAACATTTCCTTGCATGTCTGGGGCCATTAGGACTCACAGTATGAGAATGCTCTGCATAGCTGCTGCACCTGCATTTCCCCTGGTAGCTCCACAGGAGATTTTGTTTGGCTTCTCTCGCACACTGTTCAAACTGATCAAAGGCCTCTACTTGGATGAAAATGCATCTTGGATTTTACTCAAAGTGTAAAGCACTTTCCTCATCCCAGACCTTGCAGTCTGGTCTCTTGTACTTCAAAGATGATGGCTTATAATTGTCTTTGTGCATTTCATTGGCACCTGCTAAACATGAGTAACTGCAGCATTCGCCCCTTCCATAACAAATGGGTGACTCCTCTAGGTAACTCAAGTGATTCACTATCTAATGTTTCCTCCAGATGGCAAAGTTACAAAGCCAGTTCTGTGATATGGCAGGGGAAAAGCTTATGTTCTCTTCCACAGCTGCCTTAGGATCAGGTTACACACTGGGATAGGAACTGCATCAAATCCTGAGATCCTTACCCGGTTTTCATACTGTCATTATCAAGATAAACAGTGAGTTTAGTAGTACATTAAAGAAAAAAAAAAAAAAAAAAAAGAGAGAGAGAAAAAATAATTAAGAAAATGTGAGTATAAACATTAAGGTAAACACTATCATTAGCTAATATTTAGAGCAGATTAGCTAGAAATTAAATCCTAAAGCTTATTACGTTTTTGTTCCCTTTGGTATCATGTATTTACTGAATAATACTGAAAAAATAGTATTTCAAGTTAAGTTTAAAAAATATTAATACAATCTGATGTAATGTAAATGAAGGAAACAGCATTTTAACATAGATAGAAAAACTAAGGCTGCAATTTTCAAAGGAGAAACTCTTTTGAAGCAAAAAAGCTAAGAAATTAGTTATCAGTTTTATGTAAACTTAATGTGATTCCCTCTGTTGTCAGTGAAAAGAAACAGGTACTTCTCAAGCATAATTCATCCCATCAGTCATGTAGGCTGGATGGATGCCTCACTCCTCTAGCTGGAGAAGAAGCTGAGATGAGGAGCTTAGTACAGCTGCTTATCAGCTACAGATATCAGGATGATTAGTCACCCTAGTTCAGAGTGATTTTCTGTGGAATTTTGATCATTATATTCCTTTGAAACTACCACTTACCAGTCTTATGATCTGTCACTGTTGCATAACAGTACCTTAAATGTCCCATTGCTGATTTGATTTCTAAATATTATGATTATTTTTTGTACTATTATCTGGCATTTTCATAGTGATAAAAATACTGAAATCTGAATTACTGCAAAGAGTAAGGAAATACGGTCTAGCATTTAAATGTTTTTTTTTATAAACGATGCTTACTGCTTCTTTTTTTCTTTAATATATAGGAAACGTGTCCCAAAAACTCTTTTCCTTGTTGCCTTGTGGGGGACTTGGGGTAAGTAGATGTTTGTTTTTTCAAAAAGGTACAGCACACAGCATATGTGTTCTCTGGTTAACTCTTCAGCACTATCAGATCAAAGTCTTCAAAAGCTGATGAAAAATGTAGAGATGAAATATGAGCCATTATTGTATCAAAGACATGGAAGACAGTGCATTACAAGAGGCATATGGAACAGTTAGGAATAAATTTTGTGTAAATGTGCCCATTTCTAGTTATCCCACTTGGGGTTTTTTACATGAGGAAAGTAACATGGGCACAACAGCACAATGAGCTTTGGAGAAGCTGTTCCATGTACTGTTGAAAAGTAAATATGGCTCCACACTTCTCTGAAAGACAAAAAAGTTGCCAAAGCTAACATTTAGCATGAAAAGGGCTCACTAGCTGCTAGCCAACAACTTGGGTATTAAAGTAATAAATTATGTGAGCATTTTTATGCCTTTTTGAAATGGATTCATCCTGAAAGACAAGCTCGTATTAAGATAGTAGACAAAAAGCTATAGAAAGAAATATGTTGCAACACTAGGTAAAAGAGTAAAGATAAATTATTGAAAACCATGTAGAATTTCTATTGATACCAGTATCATGCTCCTATTAAATTGTAATGAAGATAATGCCAAGGAGAAATTATTTTTCACATAAATGAGCTTTTCACACAAAAGTATTTCACCCTTTTGGTCCAACTGGATCCATTATTTACTGTTAATGTCAAAGTGAAATGCTAATAATCTAGGGATCAGTGGGCTGGATGGTGAGGTACATCTTACTTCCCTTTTACTGTTTCTCAGTGAATTCTACGAGTATCTTCTCTGAAAAGTCTGAGCAGACATAAAGGTGTCAACTTTCAGTGCAACCTTACACAGTTTTATTTACTTTTATTCTTCACAAAGGATAAATTCCATACCATACTAGTATGCTTATATGACAGAAGAAATACTCATTTTATAAAGTTCTAACACACACACACACACACACACACACACACAAAGAAAAAATGCATTTTAACTGTGAGTATTTCGTAATTTCTGTGATTTTCTGAACTATCAGTAAAGAAAAAAAGGATCAGGAATCGTTCCAGCTCCTCCACCCTGGGCTTAGCCTGCTGGAGATCCTGCCTAAAATTTGGAAGTTGGTGGCTAGCAACGTGTCGGTTTGGAAATTTGGGCATCATTTTTGCATGTGGTTCAGCTAACATAACACATTGATATGTAGACGTGTGTGCACGTGCTCCTCTGTAAACTACTGTGAGCACACATGCACACATATATCTACACACTGGTATGTAAAAAGGGGATTTTTCACACTGCTGATGCTGAGAAAATTGAACAAAAAATTAATAAAGTTGAGAAAGGTTACTAATAAAAATTAATTAATAAAAAGGAGATCATGTAAAAGGTTTTGAAAAAAATCTTTGAGGGCCTTGGATAGTAAAATGAATATAGCATTCTTTGAAAATTAAAGGATAAGATTTTTCTATGAAACTGATTATTGTGATATTAAAAAATCATGACCAGAGATGTGCTTTGAAATCCTTCTACTAATGACAATATGTTCCATTCTAAAGCTAACACAATTCAGAATTTCTCAGTACAACTTCATTTTTTTAAGCATTTAAATTTATCTATACTTTTTTTCCCCCCAGTCTGTTTCATTTATTTCTTATTTAAATTCATGGAAATTGGATTAAAGAGCATGTTGTAGAAATGGATCTTTTATTTATTTATTTTCTAGTTGGTCTTCCTTTCTATATATTATTACTGTCAGGCTTGCTGTGGGGCTCTTTTAAAGGAATGGGTTATGACCTTTTTCAAGGTAAATAATCAGATTAGGAGCTTTCTTTCAGCGATATTTAGCTGTCGATTGGTTAAGATGATCTCCGGGAAAGGGAGCTGCTTCAAACTATGTGGAAAGCAATTCTTAAGCTGACTTTCAGAAATGATGGTGGAAAGGAACAAGAAATATTGCTACTTAGTAGCTTTCAACTTAAATGAAAGGTATAAAGCAGTAATCAGTGTAAAGCAGGAAGTGTAGTTCATGCAAAGATGTTAGGGAGGAATGGAAGAATCTTATCTTTTTTATGTTTGTTGTATATTTTTCCCTCCTTGATTGCATCATTACCTCTTTGCTACAGAATATGAGAGAGTGTTAAGAAAAAAAAATTCCATTCTTGCAGGAGACTTTACAACTGCCTTTTGAATGAGGGTTTTCGAGCTCTTTGATCCTATTGTCTTCTAGCCATACAGGACCTTGCTGTTATTATGCAGCTCTACTATTAAATAGATTTGTGGTTTGACTACTCACAATGGGGATGGGAAGCCTAGGCTCAGTTCTGTCCCCTCCCAGGCTGGATTTAGTATCAGAGACCCCATTTCTTAGTGGGTATTGCTACCACAAAGGAGATCAAATATTGTTTCTGGTCGGGGACCTCCAGTGGTGCTACTGTTGGAAAGAGCTCTGGACAAGTAAGGCTTTATTCATAAGTAGGATAAATCCCATCTACCTAAGGCTATGATCTACCTATTATATGTAATTATAAATACTGCCAGCTCCTAGTTCTGAGGCCCTGTTCCACAAAACAGCTTATATTTGATGTGAAAGAATCACTGAACAGAATGAAAACTCCTCTTGGATCAAGGAATGGAAGCTAGGACTTCCTAAACACTGAAGACATGATCACTTGATGGGCTTACATTGCTCACAAACAAAAGTCCAAAAACCTCTATAACCCTGAATTCTACTCTGTTACTGATTTTCTTTGTTCTAAAACTGCAGTCAACATCAAGGATACTCTTCTTTGGACATTATTTACAGTTACAATGAAAGTAAGTTTGTTTCAAGAATTTTGAAAAGCAAACAAGAGGCAGTCTGTGTCCATAACTAGTATTTTCTGATCCTTTTCCATCACTCCACTAAATCTTTTGTAGCAATGAAAAAAATGTAAAACTACCATTTACTCATTTTGTAAACACTTTTCATCCATATGAATTTTCTTTTAAGTAGTGCTAGGGCTTGATTATACCATTGGCTTAGTATATGTTATGCTTTCAGAAGAAATTAAATATGTTTTTTAGTTTTACAAGGAACTATGTAAGTAGTAATTAGCTCTCTTACCTAAGAGCAGAAATCTTTTTCATCTGTACAGCTAAACTGAACAGATCTCAGAAAGCAAGGAAAAAAATTGTCTAAACTAGCATCCAAAATTTGCCCATAACAAGTTTTATTTCAATGATGGTTAATATTTTATCAGAGGAATATCCAAAGTCAGGAGTATAAAATCCACTTAAGTATGGGATCTTCCTCCTGCAATAATGCTTTTTATGGTTTTTTTTTTGTTTTTTTTTTTTTAAAGCTTAGCCTTGTTCCAGAACCAACTGTTGTTAAAGAATTCTAATACCTGGGGGATGAAATTCTTTGTGTTGGAGAGAGACTAGCAGCTCTATGGCCAGCAGTTTTAATAAAAAGAGATGGTTTCTTGCAGCTGGTCAGAGGTTTGGAATGTGAAAAGTTTTCCAGGAGAGGTGGGTAGATTGCAGGTGAAGTGGCCAAATGGGGAGAATAATCACAAATTACATTTTGGTTCTGTGGATTGTCAGACCGTTCACAATTTTTCATCTGTAAACAGCCACTAGAGCTATAACTGATCATTTGACCAATGTATCCATCTATTGCAATTCCTGTCCTATTGTGCTGTGAAAATGACAATAAGAGAAGCAGAAATCTACTTTTAATGGGAGTAAGTTTCATCTCCTTGTCTCAGTCTGTCACTAAAAATAGTGATTGTTTTCTTGCCTGTTTGACCTGCTGCTGTGTGAAGAAATCTTGAAGTCATTTCTCAGCCATATTTTTTTGTCTAGTTGATAGGCAAAAAACCCCACAAAAGCAAAGAAGAGCAGGCTTTTATGATAATGTCATCATCGGCTCCCAGCTTCAAACACTTCTGCGGCTTTTGAATTGTCATTTATAACTTGGAACTGAACCGACCCATAATTCCCTTGATGCATTTAGAGAAATTGATAACAGACTGCTTCTTTTATGGCTCAGAGGAGGCAACTCCCATCACATCACTATTGGCAGTCAATATTATTTTCTGACATGGTTGTAAAAGTATAAAGGGGCTTATGGCATTTGTTTAGATGAGGAATGGGCTCTCAAGCTGTGCTGGGGTTTATGGGTCCAGATTACTGAGAAGCAAAGGGAATATGATGTTTGCAAACAGGATATGATTTTATTTAAGTTTGGGTTTCATACGTTGTTCCCTGGGGATTGTCCTGCAGACAGAAGAGAATTTCACTTTTATCATATGAAATTGGGCAGTCATCCAATCCCCCCTGCTCTCCCCCATCCTCCTCACCAAAGACACTGTTCCAAACCTGTAATGTGTAAAGTCAGAACTTTAAACTGCAAGAGGAGGAGCTGGGGGAGAACGCTGCCCTGCAAAAAAATTAGACTTTAGAAGAATTAATGTTTAGTGAGCTGAACAGAGTGGATCTTGGGCTAAATATTGAGCCACCTGAATGGCTAAGTACGGCTTGTACATATTATGGAATGTCCATTGCATTTCCTCTAATTTTGCTGTTATAGCAGTAAAACAGAGATGGTATCTTCAGCTGGGATAAGCTGGTCTTGTTTCAAAAACTGAAGTGTAACTTGGATCTTTCATATCAGAAAACAATTTGGCCTGTAATTACCAAGGGAAGAAGTTTACAGCTATTAAATCTCTCAATGTATTTAAAAAACCTACAAAACATTTGTATTTTCTGAATGTTAAATTCCTTCCTGAAATTCCTTGCTGTGGCAGCTGAAAGTGCTACTTTTTGTCCTGACCACACAAGAAGAAAAGCAATAAGAAAGGCGAGATTTTACTAATACACAAGTTTAGTAAGTCATCCAGGAAACAAATTGGGTTTTGCTGCTTCTCATTCTTCCCTTGATCTTCTCAAGTCAGTGCCCAGGAAGAATTTTCAGCCTTTATATATTAGGACTCTTCATTCCTCTTATTTTTATAAGAGCTAATGGTACCAAACTGGTTCCATTACCATGGTAAAACAGAGTAAAAATCAAGAAAATATTGGGAGCGGCTTCGCCTTCTTGTAGCAAGTTTAGGTTCCAGGCTGCCTAGGTATCTCTCCTTATACCTGCACACAAATGTGCCTATAAAGAAATTAGACTGCCTATAGTCTGGGCACTCAAATGAACCATCACCTCCACACAGATGTTAGAATTAATTTGTGCCTCTGCCCTGTATTCCAGGCTGTACCATAATAGGTATAGTCCTCTCAACAAAAAATATGTCTGTTTCCTAGTTTTGGGAAAGCAATCTGGAATTCCTAGAAGCTCATCCACTCAATATTAAGTCTTCTGTTGTGAAATCATTAATATATCATGCTGCCAATATATTCACCTAATACTTTAAATGACTTGCCTGACTCATTAACCTACTGATATCTGCTATTTACAGCATTTTGGAGCACACAGCAGAAGGCTTCATGGAGTGAACCATGTTTACCTCCTAAGCCTGTCAGCTACACCACCTGTAAAGAAACATCAAGTTTTAATCAAAACAACAGGCACATTATACTTTAATTGACATATTTTTCAGACTATTTAGGACTCACAGTTACAGTGTTGACTGTGATATTTTCTGCAGAGGTCAACAAAATGTGTGCGATCAGTAAGTCCACCTTGGTACAACCCCAAGGCAATTTAGGGCCACTGGGGATGGAACCAGAGCCAGAGCTGGAAATTTGTGTAAAGAAAAAATGAATTAGTGAATTAAGATAAAATATGCATATTTAATTGACTTGAAGTCTATAACAACATCTCTCTGAAGATTCCTTTGTCCAGCTTTATGTACTGGCATTAGAAAGCCACATGCATCATTAGAGCTGGAGCCATGGAATCACAGAATCAGTAGGGTGGGAGAGACCTTCAAGATCATCGAGTCCAACCCACCTAACACCTCAACATGGCACAGGAGTGACATATCTGGTCTTCTTTTAAACACATCCAGGGATGGTGACTCTACCACCTCCCCAGGCAGACCCTTTCAATACTTTTTAGTCATTCTACCTAAGATCAGAAAAACTGACTGTACGTGCTTGCTTTCCTTTATTGACGGAAACTTGAAACAACTAAGTTTCAAATTTTAGGCACATTGATTTTAGAAAAATCCAAAACAAAACAAAACACAAACAACAGTGTGAAAAGGTGAATCTTGATGATCACAGCAGGAATCAGCCACCCTCCCTTTACTGAGGCACACAGACTTCATCTCTGGAAGTGCATCAGTATCTCCTGGGCAGGGAGGGAATGAGACATTTAGCATATCAACACCATGACCACAAAAAAAAATTCCTTCACATTACAGGGCAGATATTTTGTCCCATTCTTCTTTCATGGCACTAAGGTGGCCCTGTGCCATCTACTACAGAGCTTTATGTTTCGGTGAGAGGTGAAACTTTATCTGAGAGACATACTTCCTTGGTATTGCTGCAGGCACATGTTCTAGAATAGTCCCAGATTGCTTTTGCTTGCAGCAGGAAAGAACAGAAAGCTCAGGTGTGGTAATCTGACAACTTGTCAAATACACAGTTTGGTCCCTCTGACAATTTTTTCCTCCCTTTTTAACAAAAGACCGTTTCCTCTTGCAACTCAACCAGATTAAATTTGTAAACAGATTTTTAAAACATACAGTGTATGGAAAACACTAAATTATTGGGAAGTTAATGAACTACTGTAAAGGCAAATCTTGAAAGGTCTTACCTAATTTTTTTCTTTTCCTAAAAACTATTGTGTTGCCAAAGGCAAACATTATGCAAAGAAGCTTCTTATTTTCCAGAACAGGAAACATTGATATAGATATAGATAGATATACACAGGTATGTTAAATGTGGAATAGTACCATATCCAATCTACTGCTGCTACTATTCACTCTTCCTGGACTTAATCACATACACACATATGGATTTGATGGTAATTCTGTAATTAAAGAAGAATTCACAATTGCACTTTAAAAACATATCACGTGTTTATTGACAGAATTTAACTCCCAGATGGAGAGAAGAGTTCTCTGAAGAGTAAATGTTCATGTATTGTTTATCCGAATAAACACAAGGTTCTAGTGTAGTCCCACGGTGGCCTCTAACATAAAGATCATCGACATCCAGGCAGAAAAATGCAATGTTATGTTTTAATGAAAATGTGTTCAGCAGTACATCATGAAACTTCAAAAATATGGCTTGAAAATTGCATAGATAAGTTGCATTTTCTGTAGCTGTATGCATTACAACAACTATACATCGTTGTATCTCCTTGTCTACAAACTCCTGGAAACTGCAAGATCAAACATAAGAAGGCAGTTGCACAAGCATTTTCACACACTAACCCATTAAATACTAAAACAAATGTCAAGTTAAATTAATAGAGTACTTAGAGCTAGGCCTGAAAGTGCAGTAACATTTTTTACAAGCATCTGGTGATACACACCACATATCTGAGACTTGAATCTGGGCCTAAGTGTTTTATTTATGAGTTTTTTCTAAAAACAAGTTCTAATCCACATCTAATCCAAGCTATCCTCCCCCCACTCCCTCTACCAATGATCCACACAACACTGTTTCACTAAGGTTTTGAGATCATTTATGGTGTCTAATGTATGCTTTATGAGACCTTAAGATTCTGGATGTCTGTAATAAAAGTTAGTTTAAGAGAGAAACCAAGTAGAACTATTTCTCTTTGAGATATTGTATTCAGGCTTCAGCTTGACTTAGCCTGATTTTTTTCTGCTTCTCATTTTGAATACAAAGCTATTTCTTTTCCAATACAGACCTCACATATTTGATTATTTTTTTACAAACTTTAAGATCAATTTTATTTTTATAGAGGGGATGCTACATTTAAGTCAGGAGATGACTACCAACATCAGTAACTCTGCTAGGCATTCAATAATTAAAAATTCAATTTTTTTACTGAATATTTTCTGAAAATTGGCTTTGATTGGATTTCCATGTTACTTCACTATTAGCAGGTAAAACTTGAAAGATGTTAAGTATTCTACATACAACTGGTTCGTGTATTACCCACATTTCTCGTTCTTGTCGAAAGCATGGAAAGAAGACTTTTGGGTCAGAATTAATAGCCTTTAAAACTATTTTTAGAAGTCCTTTTCCACAAATATTATTACTGATAAATTCTCCTACTGGAATTATTCAAACACAGAAATCAATGCAAGACTAAGGGAATTCCATGGTTTTTGTTTAAGCAATGATTTGTGATGGTCCTTTGAACTATTCATCCTGCTGGAGCCTAAAGATCACATGCCCTTCACAAATTATTTGTAAATCACACTGGTAGGCAAGAAAATACGCAAAGCTGATATTCTGGGTACTCTTTATGGTAGGCATTTTAGATCAAAACAGCTGGAAATGCCTTTGACAGAAAAAAATCTTTGATACAGCTGCAATAGCAGTAAAAATAAAGGAAGCTCACTGTACATATTTTTCCTAAAGTAGTACACTTTTACACACTTCCTGTATCTGGAATTTATGGAAAAGACGTCAGCCATGCAAACCTTTTCTCCTTTGTTCCTTAACGAGTGACATGGCTGACAGGCCATTCATTAGATGTTATTCCTTGGAGATGATGTGCACACCTTCGCTTCTTTAGTCATGGTGAGATGAAACAGCAGCTGAGAAGCACGTTGAGGACCTTTTGCTTCCTAGTGGAAATCACAGAGGTGATGAATGATCACCAGGACATCTGTAAGAGTGGGAGGTGAGAGCTATGAGCGTGACACCTGGGAAGCTGCACTGCTCATGATCAGGAGCAAAATATTACAAACTTATGTGGCAGCGTTAGCTGGCACCAACCATCCCTAGGAATGACAGGCTCCTTGTTGGAAGTGATACCGAAATGGCACACAATTTTTAGAGACTGAAACACTTCAGGAAAATATTTAATTTCTCTTTTCAAGCCAGTATATTAAAAAAAGAACAGAGATGGAAACATGTTTGCTCTGGCATAAGTGAAAGAGGGTGAGACTCTGAATGCTTTTGAAGTTAAAACACAGGAATCCTCTATGAAATAGCTGAATTTTACTAAATTTCAACATCACTGAGGAGGTCAGTATTCTCCAGCATTATTTATCACAGATTCTTATTATTTACTTCATATAGCTACACTACTGTGAGCTGAGCAGATTTCATTTACTTTTCAGTATTGGAACCACTTATATCAAAGGACAAAATTCTTTTTAACGTAATTGTTTTTCTAGATTTGGCTTGAAATGTATCAATTTGAAATGCATACTTAACTAACTTCCATGTAAGAACAGTTGAGCCCAATCTCTACTCTTTAAAGAAAGGGCAAAGAATCCTTTCAAACTACTGTAAAGAACTTCTTGTTGTCCAGAATATGGGACACATAGAATAAAATGACCACTATCCAAGGAGCACCACAGGTCAAAGCCTCCATGAACAACTCGATGACAGATTGCATTTTTGACCTGTTGTCAGAAAATAAGTATCCCTTTTGGGGATGTGTGGCATCTCTAAGAGAACTGGCTTTGATTTTAATGATGGCAACAACTGTGCAGAGAATCCGAAGCAGAATGCAAAATTCAGTGTATTTTTTATTCCTCTTAGGAGTAAAATTAGAATTCCACTGCAGAAAATGAATTTACATTAAATCACAAATTGTGTGCTTGTGGGTGGGAGGAGGAGTGGGGAGAGAAAGTTCTAGGATGCTTTGAATTCATCCCAAAGCAGTAGCTCAGGCTGCCTTTGATATTGTCATATAGTTATCAGTGGGGATGTATTCAAGGCAACTTCAGAGTTTACAATAATTTAGGACAGATAATTAACTCGCACAGGGTGTAAATAACTGGAAGATTTGTCAGATTGCGAGCAGCATCTCTGCTCAGCAGAGCTGTGATACAATGACCACTTGGCAGATCCCAGGAGATTTCTGGAAAAAAAGAGGACTGAAATAGAGAATGAGGAATAAAGAAGGGTTGTAGCCAGGAAGGACAGGTAAAACAAAAGCAGTTGTAAAGTACAAATGCTTTAGCATTATCACACT
>NC_031769.1:29876649-29946987 GCF_001522545.3 Parus major
TAGGTTCCAGATACATTTAAGATAAGATACATTCAAGAACATTTCCAGTTTTGTCAACTGCAGTGATTGCAGAAAGATCTTTAAGTAAGGAATCTCTCCCTCAGGTATATTGCTGTATCTTTCCTCCCCATTTTCCACATATGCCACAACCTGAGCACAGCATAAGGAGCTGGTAACTTTTAAATGTTACAGTCAATCTTCCATAAAACGAAATTTTCCAGTCCAAAAGTGGTTATAGTACAAGCTTTCTGCCTGTTGAAGTATCTCTGCTGTAAGGCTCCTTTCTTAGATTGTTTTGAGTATGCTTGAAGTCTTCCTTGTGAACATGGCATTATCACATAGATATTTCTTACAGGAAACATTCATATCAAGTTTTTTTCTACTGCAAAGCAGAGAATTTCTAGATACGGGGCTTGAAATATTAATTCATTCAGTCAGGAGAAGTTACCTACATTTCTTTTCACTTAAGTCATTCTCTTCCTCTTTAATGCCTCCACATCCACTTCAGGGACAGGTAGCTTAATTTCTATCATCTGTAGCTTTGCAGAGTATTAGCTTTGCTACACATGCCAATGATTGAGCTATACTAGATGTGCTTGAAAAAGCCTGAAACCTGCAGTGCTCATTCAGGAAACTGGGAGTGAAGTAAATCCATATGTGTGTTAGAAAGTCAGTGCTCAGATAGGGCTCGTGTTCTCTGGCTCTTGGCCCCACCATGCACAATTCTTCTTTGAAGAACTGCAGTAGTGATAGGATTTTTGATAACAAAATGTGTGGTATGCTCATAGTTCAACACTGACATTTTGATGCTTTAAAAAAATGCTTTTTCATCTGGTTCAATTCTGAACATCCCTCTATCTTGACTATTTTTAGAGGACTCCTAAATGGAATTAATATTTAATATTAAACATAATTAAACAGAAAAAAAGGCTAAGATTCTGTGTTAGAATTCAGCTACAAATGCTGTATTTTCTGTAAATTTTGTTTAACGTTGTCTGAAAAACAATCCTAATCCTGACAGGTTTTTTACTGACATCTCTGGCTGCTCCGAAGCACTTGAACAAAAATAACCTCTTATAACATTCCATCTGACTTCGTCATAGTCTGTGATTCAGAAAGCATCACATTTGTCACAAATTCATGCAAAGTCAGCATATAGATAGGCTGTCAGATATATGTGATATACACATGCACTGGAACCAGAAACCACAGTGTCTAATCCTATTCCCTTTACTTGTATAAAATCCAACCATTTCATCTCACAGGCATATAAAAAAAGCAAATCAATAGGATTTCAGAGCTTCATTTCATATACAACCTGACAACTGGGCCAACTAGTAGCTGTAATTTTAATGGATTTGCCATTTATACCACTGTATTTCAACAGCAATTTACAAAGTAAACACTAAGTAACACTGGAAGAAAATCTCTGTTTAAACACCAGAAATATTTAAGGGAATACATAGAGTTAACAGAGATATAAAATGGAGTGAGATGGCATTTTCCAGTTGTTACAGCTAAAGCATTGGCTGTGTGATTCAAGTTCTTCTAGGTTGTTCTTCATGAGATGTTCCTCAGAAATTCAATTTTAATTTTGGAAGAATATGAAATAGTATTTGACACTAAGTTTGTAATACTGTGCCTTTTCAGAGTAAATATTCATATATATATATTACTTTCGTTGTATTTTAGTAACTGTGCATTAAAGTATGCAGCTTCAGTTGGCTAAGCCTAATTTTAAGACTTTACCACTCATTAAAGATACCATGCCCAAGAGATTAGTTAAAATATCCTGAATTTCCTGTGCTCATTTACGTGGTCATTTTTGAAAAAAAGTCTCAGGAAACACTGTTCTGTTTCCTGATTGCCCATTTTTTCTACCAGTCCAGGTAAATTAAGGTAGCAGTCATTCAAGTGGTCTGAGGGAAATTTTTCAGTGGAAGATACTTGGTCTTACTGTGGCAGTTCAGTCTCCCCCCGCTCAGCTGAAAGCAGAAAATGATAAATGCTGTACCTTGGCCAATGCTCAGCATTCAGCGGATGGAGAGACTGCAGTCTCATGTGTCAGAGCAGACAACTGTCTTAAGGGTGGGTACTCTCAAGCTGTGGTTACAATTTTAACTTAATCAGCCTTCCTGGAAATGAATCATAGTCCCTTTGAGGATGCAGGTTGCTCCTGCTCATGCCCTGGTGTATGGAGCAGCTGCCATTGAATCATTTTCATCAGCCACTCCTTCATGTTAACTTTAATTTGCTACCCATAAATATGGTAGGAAAGTACTCCCTCCCAGCCCTCTTGCTGATACTTCTTTACTTAAAATACTGCACAGTATTTTTCAAACTTTATTGTGGTTTGATTAAATTGATTTAACCAATGACCTCTACTTATTTATCTCCTGATTAGCTTTAAAAATGAAATTTGATCCCGCTTCTTTAAAGCCTTTTAAATAGAGAGATAACTTGAAGGTCTGCCTAATGTTACTTATGTCATTTTTTTTTACTACTTGGTTCCTTTCTTATTTCTTGTCACCTATTGATTAGTGTGCATCTTTCCAAAAGTTACACTTATTTCTTTAAATCTCAAGCTACCAATCTACAAAACAAGTATAATAAATCATCTCATATCAGCTGATGACACTTAATTGTGTTTGTACAACATTTTGAGTTTCTCAGATGAAAACAGTGTGCTGTCACTACTGTTATTTTAAACTTTGCAAGCAAAATCCAGTTTTCTTATGTAGGTCTACTGCAAACACAAACTATTTTCATTAGTTCTGCTGCATGCACATAAGACTGATCAAAATGATAGAAAAATCAGGTCCAGAATACTGAAAAATAAGATCATTTTAGTAGCTTGAAATATAATATTATTGTAACAGTAATGGCAAAGACATTTGACAGGTGTAGAGAAGATCAAACTTAGATCAAGCTTCTTTCTGTTTCAAATGACTAATCAGAGAAATTCCTCAGAACTTCCACAGTCAAATAGCAGTTGCATCCATTTTCAATTACTTGATTTCTTTCTTCCTTCTTCTTTTTTTTTTTTTTTTTAAAGGAATTAGGAACAGAAGCTTCTGGTTCAAACTGAAAACATGTCTCAGTGTGCTTGGAAGTCATCCAAATAGCATCTGCCACAGTATTTTGTCTATTTCTAAACGTTTTTCTTTTCATGATAAATTTGTACGGTATGCTACAATTAAATGCACTTCCCATGGAGCATCGAGGAAGTCTGGCTGTCTCTTTCCATAACTTTTTCAGACTATTTAACACCAACCTGTCTGCTTTACATAATATATAATATATATATAGGGATATACAACATTTCACTGATATGTTTTGGTATGTTTCTGCAAATAAATACTTATTAAAAATAGATTTCAAAAGTAAAGTTTTAGCACACACAGTTACAGATTGAAGCTGTAGTGCAGTGGTGCTTAGACACCTTTGTAGTATATTCTTTACAACATGATGTCATTTCCATGTCATTTTGTGACATGACATTCCATGTCACACTTTCTCATTTAGAAGGTGCAGAAGATAACTTTCTCTGCTTTAAAACCCCTCATTCTTCTGTTACAAAATAAAGCCTTCCAGCCAAAACTTATTAGTTCATCAAAACTGGAGATTCAGCAAGGTGCTTTATGTAATTCCATTTTCTGTCTATGCCAAGAATGAAATTATTCAAAAACATTCATTGTTCCAGTATCAGTCACTTATAAACAACTGCCTGGAAGGAAAAATGAGGGGTTATTGCTCTGTTTTGTTTTTAATAAAGGGGCCACTGATGTGCCACTGAAAAGCTTTAGTGGCACGGGCTGCCCGCGCCTCTGCTGGGGCAGCGGTGGCTGTTCATTCCCGATGGCCATTGCCGGTGGGCATTCCCGATGGCCATTCCCTATGGGCATTCCCTATGGGCATTCCCGGTGACCATTCCCTATGGCCATTCCTTATGGCCATTCCCGGTGGCCATTCCCGATGGCCATTCCCGATGGCCATTCCCGATGGCCATTCCCTATGGCCATTCCCTATGGCCATTCCCGGTGACCATTCCCTAAGACATTCCCTATGGCCATTCCCGGTGGCCATTCCCGATGGCCATTCCCTATGGCCATTCCCGGTGACCATTCCCGGTGGCCATTCCCGATGGACATTCCCGACGGTGCCGGTGCTGGCAGGTCCCCGTCACCTCGCCAGCCGGCTTGAGGAGCGTCTGGCGAGCAGGCCCGGCCCGGCCGATGTAACACTGTTTGTAATGAGAAATCTAAACAGGGAATGGCAGCGAGGCATGACAGGAATGTGTTTCCATTGGAGAAGCCCGTGCAGAGAAAAAGCATAAGCAAAGCCATGTCCAGAAGGCCTTTCAGCTGGCCAGCACGGAAGACTGATGTTATTGTACACGGGCTGTCACGCTGCCAGCCCTCCCTCACGGGTTTGTTTTCTCTCATGCTCTCCCTCTCCCTCTCCCTCTCCCCTCTCCGCTGCCTTCCTCCCGGGGCCGGCTGTTTGCTCAGGTGGACAGTGACACCGTTTGGAACGAGCTGCACTCGGCCGGGGCGGCACGCATGGCGGTGGGCTGTGTCATCGAGCTGGCGGCCCGCGTGGCCTCCCGGGAGCTGAAGGTGAGGTCCGGGCCGCGCCGTGGGTGGGAGCGCCGGGCGGGCCGGGAGCGCGGGGGGCTCGGGGCGCCGTTCTTCCAGCGCTCGGCTCCGGGTGGGCGGCGGGACGAGAGCCGGGAGGGCGGCCGCGAAGGTGTGGCAGGGCAAGAGCTGCAGCGGCCGAGCGCGGTGCCAGCGCGGAACCGCCGCAGCCCGAGGTGAAGTTAGTGCGCATCTCCGGCCGGTTGCTGCGGCGCTCCCTTTGAAGCCAAGGTTTAATTTTTTTAACTTTTTTTTTTTTTTTTTTTTTTAAATATGGTTGTTTAGTCACGTGCGTAATCTCAGGATACCACCCAGCGAGACGGGCGGCGGCCGCCGGGGGCAAGAGGGCGCGGCTGGCGAGGCGGGCGATGGGCGGGCGGTGCCCGGCTGCCAGCCCGCCCGTGGCCCGCTTCTCCCGGGCCCCTGCCCGCTCTGCCTCCGTGCCGCGGGATCGGCCAGGCATGATGTACGAAACCCAAATTATCCCCAGTCTAAACAATTTATAAAAGCTCCAGACCTGACAGACTTTGACATTTTATTTGGTATTTTAACGGCCCTATTTAAAGGTACACCATATGCAGCCGGAGTGCAGGCTTGCCCCAATAAACATTGTTGGAGCTAACATGTCTCCTTAATGAAACTGTTTATTCACTTTCCAGTACACATGCTAATGGATTCAGTCCTATTTCCAGAATCAAGATGGAAATAAATATTTTAAAATTAACTCTACATGATGATTTTTAAAATTGCAAATTCTGCTTGGAAAATCATCTTCCCATATATCTCTCTTCTTTCAGTCAAGATACATTCTCTACCTATTTGAGAATGGGTACATATATTAATGTATATATGTAGATAGATGTACAATATATCAGTATATAAATGAGAGCACAGTCAAGTGAAATGCAGTACTACAGCTCTGACATAATAAAATGCAGTTACTAAACTTTTATGTTCAGATACTGAAATCATTAGCTAGGTACCACCCAAAATGTACAAATTTTGAAGTCTCAGATCAAGGATGGGGTGCATGATACAGAATTCTGTTGTGTATCCTTTCTGATGGGCTCCTCCTCCCCTTTTAAGGTTTTTTGACGCAGTAAGATAAGTAACTCACCATGCATTGTTCCACACAGGAATAATGAACATGAAGAAGGATTTTTTAACTTGTTCTTACCTTTAGCAACTGTAGGACGCTCACCAGTGTCTAAGGCAATTTAAAAGCAAGTTTTGGTAAGAATAGTGAGATATGTCCTGTATGCACTTGATGTGAGCAGGGTCCACTGCAGAATCCTTAGCACTTACCTCTGTACATTTGTGGTGTGTCTCACACAGTGTGAGCGCTTTTTCTTATTTGTGTGATAGACGGTTGGAAAGAATCATCAGCCATTGTGAGACTTCTCTTGCTACTGGTGTTGCAGGAGTTTGTAAACAAATGTTTTAAATCTAGTACTAGGTATTTTATATTTAGAACTAATTTGTAGTTTAATGTAACATTGTTGTTGATCCTAAATAGAATCTTCTACAATGCAGAGAATTGAACCAGTCTAATGCAATTTGCAAGTTGAGACATAAGAAAGGCAAATTTTCAACAGCTATGCCCAGTAGCTGGTTTAAACTAAACCATCAGAAAAACAGAAATGGAAGGGATTTGCTGTGAAATAGAATTGTGAATAGTTCTGCTATTCCTGATAGGTGTTTATCTAACCTACTTCTAGACTTCCAGCATGAAGCTCAGTGATTTACATGCCACTATGGCATCTGTATGAACTATTAATCTGCATGTGGTATTTTTCATTTAAGGTTATGGAAAGGTTACTAATGCCTGACTGTCAGTAGGAAAGCATGTTAGCATTCTGTAAATGCAACAGTCCTGATATTAGCTATTTTGGTACAGTCATCCTATGTTTGCTTTGTCACTGCATCCATTCTAACCCAGGGTTTGCTGGCAAATTGCTGTTAATACTCTCAAATAGTAAATTTCATTAGGGGGGTTTTTACAGTGTTCTCTGGAGTTCTCTACAACCTTCAGTCTACCTTTATATGCTCCTTTTCCATCTTCCTGATATTTTATCTGTAGAAAAAGAAGTTGATCAGCTCTTTCTCTTAGGGAAAATACCAATTTTGTAGTATACTTGTGAAAATCTAAGGGGAAGAAGATGAAGTTGACCACTTTCACGTGCATTCATTGAGCAAATATATGTGTGAAGCAACCATTTGGGGCCTGTACTGTGAACACTGAGTGGGAGGATTAAGCTCTGATGGGAATCTGCAATTATCTTCTACAGCCTCAAAAATTCTGGATGACAAAACAAATATCTTCCAAGAATTGCATGGAAGCTATAACAGCTCTACAACATGTTAGCAGCAAGATGAGTACAGTAGAGAAGCACACCATAGTAGTTTCCTGGATGTGTACCACTGTGGATTGCTATCAGATGGTGTACTGTCAGTTTGGTGTCAATTAAATCAATTTAAACCCCAAATTTTTTACAACAGTGCCAGGCTGGAGTGTGAAAACAAACATCAAGTGCCCTATATGGACTGGGATCTGACAGAAAATTCATTTCAGGAAGGACAGGACATTTCAATGTCTGTGCTTATTCCATGGTCTCTACTGATACTGCTGGCTGTGGCACATATTGATAGTAGTAGGTTGGAGCTATAGGTGCATGTTGCCAAGAAAAGAGATGAGACTGCAAAATAAACCATGAAAGTCTGCAGAACAATTGGGAAATTCATTACAGAGCTGGGCATGAGTCAAACTCATATACAAGGCATAAAATTCTTTACTTTGTTCTGAATTTCCTCAGACTACCAGTCCCATTGCACACAAGTCTCATTGAGAACAGCAAGATGTTGTTCATCTGATTTGGATAGTGTTCAAAAACTGACAAGGAATTAAGAAGAATTCTCTTTGCCATAGTTCAAACCCCTTGTGAGACATCAGATTTCTTTGATCTCCTTGATCACTGGGAAAAACATCAGTATGGCAGTACTAGGGATGTAAAACAATAGCCACAATTAACAGTGGTGGACTTTTTTTTTGGGAGGGGGGTTGGTGTGGGGTTTTGTGGGGGAGGTGGGTTTTTTGGTTGTTGTTGGGGAGTTTTTTTAGTGATTTTTGTGTGGTTTATTGTATTTGACTTTATTTTATTTAAGACAAATTGTCACTTCTCTGGGGAGTCTAAATCTAGATGTCTTTTATTTAATTATATACAACTGTTAAAATTAAGCATTCTTTGGGTCTGCTTAATAATATAATGAACAGTCATTAATATCTTTTTGATACACTTTTGAGGTAGTATTTAATAGAGATTAAAGAACCACACCATTGAAATATATAGTACTGTAAATGTAATGTTATACTGAGTAAAAACTATGCTTTTCCTTTTTTCATTAATTTATTTACATGTCTGATGAATGTGTTCTTGGCAATATGGCTGTAGGAGATGAGCCTAATTATTGCATGAAGGTTACCTTTTTTTGAGCTGTTTATAATTAGGAAAGGTGCTGATGCACAATGATGTATTTATGTTATATAGAATCAGAGCCCCACACCTCTCCTGTCTGTGTGTTTTTATGTATGTATGTTTTATCATTTCTCATTTCCTGAACAGGTTTATATAGAAAGCTTCTAATAGTCTGCTGCCTGACTACAGGTTTTTAGAAGAGGGGAGTATGAGGATCTGGGTGAATAGAATTCCAGCACAGTCCTTAGCTATACCCAAAGAATAATTTTATCAGATAAGAGAAGATATATTCCTTTGTGCTTTTGGAAGAAATAGAGGTGGTGCCCAGCATATGATTTCTTGTTCATTGCTCAGGAGCCTGGAAATCATTGTCTCTACTTAATGGCCTTCAGAAAGAGGGCCCAAAAAAATGCAAAGAGAGAGCATTTCTTTCCTGGAAGTGTTTCCTAAGGCTCTCATTGCTCTCTTTCATTGCCACAGGATGTTACACTCTAAGGTGCTGTCTTGCCCTCCCTTCTCATTTATTGCCCAGTGCTTCCCTTGCATTCATTGTGATGCTCAGCTCGGTTCACCTCCCCTCCTGCTGTCGAGCTACTTCACTCCCCGGGAGCTGTGCACCAGGAGACTCTTCCCTTGCCTCTGCATCTGTCCTAACAGCAGGCATGTCCCTCCTGCTGCCCAGCTGGACAAGTACAGAGGTTGTACAAACCCCAAACAAGTCTTGAAGAAAAATAAGGAGAGTTTCTGCATCTATGGTCTTCTGAAATTCAGATTTCATTTCTGACTGTTAGAACTTGCTAAGAATCTTATATTTAGGACTTAGGTTGTTGCTTTTATTTTTTCTGAAAAAGTTTAGGTTGCTGATATTTTCATTTTATTAACCAAATTATTCATGCTGATGCTGCCACCTGTTTTGTTGCCATATATTTTTTAATGAAATGGTTAATACTACATTTGAAAAGCTGGAGTTCAGTTCAGTTAATTTAGTATGATAATTTTCCAATAGTGATACTTGGTTGAATAATGTCCTCCAAAATGTTATTTGTTCTTGTAATAGTTGTTTTATTGTGTGTTGTTTTGTGAACATTAAGTGTGTCTTAATTTATTTTCTGATAACAAGTTGTACATTACTGTTTGTCCCTCAATATCTTTAAATTGACTAACAGGAATAAAAATCATGCAGGTGAAAAACATAATTAAAAAAGAGTATAATTAAGAAAAACCACTTACTGGGAGAGGTTACCAAAGGGATATGGGAGTCATTCTCCCAATGGGAGATGACTTTCCATTGTCATAGATAACTCACTGCCAGAGCAGACCATGTAACTGTTGAAAATGCAAAGGAACATTGCTGAAACATTTTTCTTCAACCTCAGATGACTCCTTCAGTACTATTATAAGGTAAGATTAAATATTTTAAATACAGAACCTATAATAGGGATCACTGTCTAGTTTACTTTACATATCCTTTAACTGTGTAAATCTTGGTGATGGTAGCACTGTTTTTTGTGATAGAAACATGTAGTGCCATATATTTTTAATTTGGCAAACTTGAAACAGACGAGACCTACAAAAAAAACTATCAAGAGTTGGTAGGTTTTGTATGATTATTCCCTGCTTAAAAAAAAAAAAAAAAAAGGTTTGAGTGAATTAAGCAATTTTTCAAAAGAACACTCAAGAAGAAGGGCACATAAGTTAGAAACACGGTCTGAGACTGTCTTGAATATCCCCTTCAGCTGAATCAAGTGAAGCAAAAGCCTTTTTTCTGCCTTACCATCTGTGTGTGCGCATGCACACACACACAAACACACGTGTAAAGTTGCCCTGTTGGTAGCTAAGGGTCAATTAACAGAATGAAAGCAATTGAAATGAGTTGCCCCTGAACCAGAATCTGATACGTTCCTGGGATTGTTCTTTCTGATATGTCAGGTTGAATCAATACCAAAGTAAACCTCCTGAATTTGGTTGTTGCTACTCTGGTGTCTTTGTACAATCCATAGATGACTTAAATTGAACTTGAAACTCTCATTCCAAATGAGCTTGGTTTTTACTGTTCTCAAGGCCTTTGTCACACAGGACACTCCTATGGAGGAATTATCATGTGATAAGTAGTACTGATCTAGGGAATAAACAGAATTAGCTTAATCAACCTTCTCTTCCCCCCAAATTCTTACTTTTCTAGTTTGAAAAGTATTCTGGATAAAAATCTTTCAGCCATATTTCACAGCTCTATTGCTAGGTTTTCTTGCAACAAAAATATAAAATAAATTATCATTCTAAAGACAAAATAAGCAAAAAGAAGAGAAAACAAATGTCTCCCTAGTCCCATAGCGTCCTTCTTCTGGTAAAGCTTTAGGCTAGCAAATTTCCATGAATGCCTGAACAACATAAGACCCCACAAGGCTCCTCTGGTTGCCTACAAAAATCTCTCCTGGAATGTGCTCTGTGCCCAGGTGCCCCCTGGACAGTATTTCTCCTGCAAGTTCTTCCCTACCATTGCTTTTAGTTTCTCACCGTCTGCCCTATAAAAATCTCCCTTTGCTTAAAATAAATTTCCAAGTGATGTGTGACAGCCACAAAAAGAGGCATTTTTTCCATAACCAGCCACAGCATTTTGAGCAATGTATGTGTGTAAGAAACAGTAACAAATGAGTACTTATTTTACTACTGTTAAAGGTATGATTGATAAAAGCCTTCAATCAAAGTTACCAATGAAATCTTTTAGGTAGTAGTTTATATTCTTTGCTTTTACAAAGTTAGAAAAATTTCAAAATCTTATATTAAACTGTCTCTTCAATATGCTATCCCAGCAATTGTGGTTATATTTATAGCTGAATAACTGTTATTACTTCATATAATAAGACAACTTTAATTATATGTGTGGTACATTGCTTACCTCCATGACCACTCTGTACTAAAACTCTTTTGTCTTTCTTTCCAAATATAGTTAACTCTAGTTGTGGCTAAACAGGCCATCATGGTTGTACCTAAGCTAGTCTGCAAGCATCAACTTTTCATGTGTGTTTTCTTACGCTATCCACTTAGGCCTTCAGGAAAGCAGACAGGGAACTCTTTGTTTCCATCAAAGTTAAGTGTTTAATGTCCATTTCTGTGTATTTGGCCTCTACTAGCTTCCTCTTCAAGACAAAATAGTATTCCCTCATGTCCATTACTGTTTTCTTGGCAAATCTACATGCTAATAATACTGCTGTGTTAAATTCTTCTTGTTCACTGCATTCGTAGACCCCCCAGGCCAAGTGCTCCTGCTCTGGCTGTATGAGTAGCTTGTAAAATTGCCCTAAACAGGTGCCCAAGGGTTGCCTTAGCCTTACACCACTCATTCTCATGCTTACCCTCCCTGATGGATGCATAGCTTGGGATTATGTTACAGCATAAGTGGCACTGGTAAGAATATGGTTATCTTTTTCGTGGTATCAGTTGCAAGCAGATTCTTGTAGGCAGCCAAGACTTAAAGCAGCCCTGATGTTTGTTATTGTAGGACTTGACTGCACCAGAGATGGCAGAGTTAAAGATGGCACTAAGGACACTATAGGGATGAGACCTGTCAGCTACACTCCATGGACCACCTTTTAAATATTAAGAAATTATTTTTTATATTACTTTATAAGGATACAAGTGTGTATATATATATATATATATATATATATATATATATGTATATATGAATATAAGTTCTGACAGGACAAACTGATATATTTCTGTATAATGATGTGTTATACATTTCTGCATAATTCTCATTCTTCAATGTGTGCACATTGAAGCAAAAATAGAAACTTTCTGTTAAAAGCAAGTGTCCAAGACTGCGTTGTTTAAGCACTGGTAATTTTAAGAGTTATTGGTGAGATAGGTTAAGGGATTTAGACAAGTAGAAATTAAAAGCTTCCTAACCTTAGGAGCAAGCTGAGCTTTGAGTGTGGAATTCAGATCCCCAGTTAGTTACCTGGTCTCCGTCTGAAATACACAGAACAGGTGAGGTTGGAAGTGGCCTCAGGAGATCATTGAATCCACCTCCCTTGCCCAATTAGAGGTGCCTAAAGCTAACTAGCCTGGTTGTCTAGGTGTATATCCAGGTGGCTTTTCCATATCTCCAGGAATGGACACTCTACAGCTTCTCTGCGTAAGCTGTTGTATTGCTTGGTCACCCACACAGTAAAAGGGTTTTTTCATATGAAGCCTCTGCTCATTCAGTACCTATTTCCTCTTGAAATGTCTTTGCTCATTCATACAGGGGTTTACAGCTTAAAATTCAAGAAGACCTTCAATTTCTAATAATAATTAACAATTTTTGTGTTTGAATAAAAGCTGAGGAAGAGCATGACTCCAGACCTATTGCTAGAAAACTTATACTGAAAAGATGTGTCTCAATATCTATTTTATGGCCCACATAATCTAGATACACAAAGTTGTGTGGGAAACAAATTTAAAAATTCATCCCCGTGTTTAAGAAATTGCACTTGAGTCTTCTACTACTTCAATAAGTGCTCTTGGAGTAACTGCCATGGTTTATTGCTACTTTTTTCATGGCACTGGCTTTTCTCGAAGTTTACAAAAAGCCAGATGATTTTACTAGGGTAGTACCAGGCTGAAACTAGTAGGCACTCCTTCTCAGTGAGGATTCTCACCATACCAGGACTTCCTGACTAGCCAGGTAACTCTTGGTTCACTTGGAATCTAGGCAGAACAAGCTCCTCACTTTCATGTGAATGGAAGAATCATTCACACCTTGATACAATGACCACATATTGCCCTTGAGAAACATTGTCTGTGTCTAGTTTTACCTCCTGTATGGAGATAATGTAACAGAAGCACCAGTGGAACTCTGCAATAGATGGTCAGTTCTAAGCCCTGGGTTGTCCACCCATGCTATGGTATTGTCTTGAGTGCTTGTCTTGGGGAGGTACAGTAGATGCCCAAGCACAACACAGACCAACACTGTGACCCAGAATGCTACAGAACGGGATTAACTTGACCACCAAAGACAAGAAGGCCACAGTAGGATGTACACCTCTGTTTCTTGGAAATCAAGCATCCATCTACCTATTTAGAGTCACAAAAGAACAGAATACTTAGCTGACTGTGGAAGAAGACTAACATTTTTCTTAGTTTTCATTAAAGGTCTAACTCAGCAGGTTTATCTGCAGTCAATCTTCTGTGTAAAGTGAGCCTGGGCAGACTTCTCTGCCTTTGTTGTTCAAATATGCACAGATTTTAGAATATCTCTATTCAGGCTTTCTTCTTAATCCTCAAATTTAAATAAAGGTAATCACATAATGGCACAGACATTAATTGTTTTTCTAATGTTCATGTCTTTCAGTCAGTTTCATGTTCTGCCTACTTTACAGAGGTGTCTGTATCCTAATATAAATAAGGCTCTGTAAAAAAACACTTTGAATTTATGTGTGTTGGCTTCACTTTCAACATATTGCTCTGTTAGTCTTTCTATCTTTAAAGCAGATTTCTGCCTTTCTGTCTACTATTCTACTGTGCTCACTCGCTGGTATTTAAAATTGCCTAAGGAAAAAAAAATCATATTCCATTGTACTAATTTATACTGTGTTCATGCAAAGTTTGAAAGTAGAAGAAATTAAGTGTTTTATCAATTGCACAAAAGTTGGCAATAATTCTGCATGGTAATTATTTTTCGATGTTTGGTATAATTCAACTATATATTTTATCATCACTGTAACATATGCACAGTATATTTAAAAAAAAAAAATTCCCATGTGAATACTGAACTTTTTGTGATGTAAAAACTCATAAAAATTGGTCACGACCCTGTTGTGAATATCCTACTTGCTAGTGGAGAACTGTAATAGTTAAGCTCTGATTTCAGAAATTATCTAGATGCTATAAAACAGGGCTGTATTGTCAAAAACAGCAGTGCTGATATTTTCTGTCTCTATATTGCCCCATGAAATCCTCCTAGAGATAATCATCTTAATTATATTGATCTTTTGGGAATACTGATAAAGTTAGATGATAATGAGCTGTTAGCTGAGCAGGGGCAGCTGTAAGCCTTTCATGGACTTTTCCCAAATGCCTAAAAATATTGAGAGAACAAAATACAGGTAGCATCATGCTCTTTCTCTAGTAATACCTTCTTTGCTGGGTCTTTTTTCACTTCATTATCCTGACACTCATCAGTATAAATATACTTTGTTTTTTCATAAATTCTACAAAAGTGTTATATGCCAAATTCTTCTCTAAGTCATATTTTGCATGAGAAGGGAATGTTAAAAGAACCTCAGAAGGATAGAGAATACAGTTTTAGCTGAGAGTCTAAAGCTGGTTTAGTTCTATAAATCATTGTGGTCCACAATGCATCTTTTTTTTTTTTTTTTCTGAAGTGCTTGATCTATAGGCAATTTATATCCCATCTCCAGGAATGCCTGCATGAATATAAACATATATAAATTTTGTGCCTTTAAGTGTTGGATTGTTGTATTTTGTTTGTTTGGGTTTGTTTTTTTAACGTGGACACTTAATGCAAAGTAAGTCATTATGTCAAATCCCTCTTTAAATGGTGGCCAGAAGAACCACTGTTACACATGCACTCCCCTGGTATTGTAATTTAAGTTTACTGTACTCTGATAGAACTTTGGCCATTCTCCACAAAACTTTGCAGCTGTCTGCTTGGATCACATCTAGAAGCAAATTAAATAAGACAACATGGTAGTATTTATTTATAAATAAGTGCCAGTGAAGCAACTTAGGTAGACAATCCCACAGGTACACACAAACCACACATTCATCTGATTGTAAATAAACAGAAATCACAGATTTCACAGGAACCTGTGTAAAACCTTAATGTAACTATTAACCTCTATGTTCCTCTGTATTTACACCAGGGTGAGTGAAATTTCAATGATTGTTATGTTTTTTTCAGGTAAGAGAAGGCTGAAACATTTAAATTTATCAAATTTTAGTGTATCACTGGAATAGTTTAATATTGATTATTAAAATACAGAAGTCTTCCAACCTTTTTCTTCCTATCTCCTCCTCTCTGAAAATACAATGCTTGATTGTATTGTCATGCAGGCATACATACACACCCAGTGATGGTGTGAGGCTGTGTGAAAATACAAATTGGGCGGATATCTCATGTACAGATTATAATTTCTTATTTTTATATATATGGTAATTGTCATTAGTTTGATGGCATAGATATAGCTGAATAGAAGGACCATCTTGGGTACTTGAAATAAAGAGGAAATACTATGAAGCAGTGGTGTTTCTCCTGAATCTAACTGTTGTAAGACAAATTTGATACGATACATAACTTTATGAGACACTGCTTCTTGAATATATAATTTGACTTTCTGAATAGAGCTACCTTGGCAGCACTTCTACATTTTCCCTTTACCATACCCCCATTGGATGGATCGAAATTCCATTTTTCTTTTATCTTCAGTTACTCCAGAAGCAAAAAAATTCCTTGGTCATCACTGATCCTAGTGCTGTACTTTGTGAAATGTATATGCAGTTCCAGAAAGTGTGTTAGAAATTGACTTCAGGGAATCTATTAACTTGCAAGCATGGCAAGTTCCCAAGTGTAATTTATGGTTTGCAGAAATATGGGATGTTCATTGTCATCCTTTTTCTACTGTTAGAAATTATGTGTGTGTGGAGGTCTGAATTTATCATTTAGTCTATACAGAGGTAAGGTCAACAATGGCTAATCATGTAAAATATATACCTTAAGCAACTTTTATTTTGAAGCATCTCAAGCTGAAGGAAATTTAGATTACATGATCTTAGATCTTTGTTTTAAATGTGAATTATAAAGTAGAATTCATATCAGGGTTTTCTCATCCTGCCTTTTTCCTCCTCTTTAGATCATGTTGTGTGTGTATGTATGCGCATGTGTGTATTTATATAAGTTTATTTGCCACTGTTCTCAACTGTGTTATTTCTGGCAGTACTATGAAAGGGTGATTGGATAGAAAAAGTGCTCAAGAGGCTCTAATAGATTTCAATCCCATCTGCCTGCTGCTCTGTTTTGCTCTGAGTCAAGTATTTTTTTAAGCTGATAATTGAAAACCTATCTTGTTCTTACAGAATGGCTTTGCTGTTGTAAGGCCCCCAGGCCATCATGCTGAAGAATCAACAGCCATGTAAGTACCAGGGAATATTGCCCATCTTGGAGCACTAAGGTTACTGGCAATCACCTGCATTGTGCATGTCTCTAAAGAACTGTAATTGTTAGCAGATGACTGAAAAGGCTTTCTAGGTACTCCCAGAAGCAGATTTATGGCCTCAGAGATCATATAGCATTTTTTAAAATGCTCTGAACATTATTTATAGCTGTTTTCCTGACTGATTTGCTTTCTTATTTCTGTTCTTCTCTATTCCACAGGGGGTTCTGCTTTTTTAATTCGATTGCAATTACTGCCAAATACTTGAGAGACAAGCTAAATATAGGCAAGATATTGATTGTAGATCTGGTATGTATTCTTGGCAAGCACCACACTCACAGTGCATCTACATGAAAGATAATGAATTTGTATTTATAAGTCCGACTTTCCTGCTTTTAATACCTACAAGTAATAAAGGTGTGCATTTCCTCTGATTTTGGGAACTCATTAAAAAAAGCCAGGATGGCAGTACTGAAGCTATAAACATCTATGTTTCACTTTAATGGTGTTAACTGCAATTTAATGAGAAGAAGGCACAGATCAGGGCAACTTTTATGGTCCTTAAATGAATTGATACTTCCACTGTTAAAATAACCCTACAGAACCCAAGTTTACTTTTCCCTGCAGACTAGAAACTTTAAGTAGTCAGATACTCTTTAAAGAATGTTGTTGCATTGGTAACAAAATGGACCACTTTCCCCAGTTCACAATGATTTGACTTATTTAACTTTGATATTATTAAACAAATCGACAGGTCATTCCCCATAAGTTTTCTAGTCATATATTCACCAGGTTTTGGTGGTTCCCCGAAGGAAAGCTATGTGATTAAAAATCCACTTCATTGGATTAGTCTTGTATTTTAATAGAAGGCATTCTTACACAATACTTAATACATTTAACAAATGGATTATTTAAATGCAGATGACATTTGGCATGTTGGCTGCATTATTTTCATGAATAATGAATTGGAGCTCTGCCTTGCACTTTAAGGATCAGCCCAATGCACAGCCCAAGGAAAGTCGAATGCTGATTTATGAGCACCATTTTTGTTTTCCTACAGTTCATGACGAGGTGTAATAGGGTGTCTGACAAAGCATAGACAGGAAATGAACCCTGGCATCAAAACCTAACCTGTTACATCTGCACTTAATTAATTTTTGCAGGTGATAAAAGATTTAAAGACAAAATATGTTAAAGGGTTTTTGAAGTGCAGGGCTTAATAGTCTAAATCTTGTTCATATCTGCACTCATAATTAAATCTTATTGTGGAGTCATGGCCTTACCATCTAGCACTTTTGTTCAGTTAAACATGCGTACTGACTGTTGAAGAGAAGCAGAGAAAGGGGGAGTGTGGGAGAAGGAATGGTAAGTAAAAAATGAGTGGCAGAATAAGTATATGTGTAGATTAAATATTCTTAGAATGTTTTTCAGATATTTCTGAGATTGTTCTACTGTCATTTAGAAACATAATAATAAACTGCCAGAAACTATTATTTCTGAACAATTCACTTCTACTGTATGTTATGTCTGTTTGCTGACTTGAATCTTTCAGTTTATTGCTGTAAATTCTGGCCAAAAGAATAAACTCTGTTTATTCTCATTTTTTAATAGGAAAAGTCTGCTTAAAGTTTGTGAATATTTTTTAAGTCTTTTTGCCTGTAAATGCTACATTTGCCTCATTGGGAAAAGAAAACACTTCCCTTTGGCATAAGCCAATAAGCACTTAGAAATTCAGCTTCAGTTTTTCAAGGCAAGGTTAAACGTGCAAATCATTACCTGTGCAAATAGTTACTTTTGAAGCTGCCTATCTTTACCCAGGAAAGTAGATAGGGAATTTTCAGCCCTTCTGCAACTGTCCAGAGTAACTCAGTGGGTGAAAAGGAAGAAATCTATAGCTGACACAGATGACTTCATTCCTGGAGCAGTTGCAGTCCAGTCCCTAGTCTACTAGGGTAGACTACATGGTCAGAGCAATGATGTACAAAAAGTCATATGGAAAATTTCTTGTGCATGCAAACTATGGATAAATCACAGGCCAAACTGAATGAATGAACAAGTTAATAGTGATGTCTTTATTCTCAGCAACAGAGTTTGGGGCATCTGAAGGAAAGAATGGAATTACAGATGTTAGACTTGAAATTAACCTTTAAGACTATATTTTGATAGTGACTAGCACAGCAGGACCCCATGCAAGTTGCCAGCTATACATGTTACTGCAATATAAATGTTAAAAAGTAATATCCAGTCCCACACACTAAAGTGTACTCTAGTTACAAAGTAAGTGTAGTCTTCATAGCTGCTACATGTCTTCATATATAAGTTAACTTTTTAATTTTCAATCTTCCCTTCATCTATTTCTACAGTTAAATAAAAGACCTATCTGACAGGATTTTTTCCTCATTCAACCATTTATCTCTGATTTTGAACTGACTTTAGACCCTGAATACATTTCATCTACTAAGGGCAGAATATGAACTCATTTCCCACATGCTAACATCCACAGTCTTAAAAAACACATTCCTTTGTCTAATCAGAGAAGTTACTGCTCTTCAGAGAAGAGCTCTTAGTGGAGTTAAAGTTTAGATAAGAAAGCTAGCTTTGAGATCTGAATTATTAAAAAAAAATAATAGGAAAAAAGGGTCTCTATGCCTCTTTAACTTTAATTTTTCCTTCCATTTTGGAAACTGTTACAGCAAGAATATATCTAAACCCCCAAATACATATGGAAAAGAAAGACTATTTAAAATAACAAAAGTGAAGTCCTACTGTGTCCCTTCTGATCTATCTATGTGCCTAGCATAGCTTGTCAGGTTGTTGAAATCCTCATTCCAGGATCATAGTTGCATTTGTGCTAGCAGGATTTGAGTCTGTTTTGGAGTAAACCAATTAATTCTGTCACAGCTGAAGACTGAATGGGATTCTGGGATTAGTCTGCATCCCAGATTTTACTTCATTTGCCAGTCAGAACCATCTAACACTACACTGGCTGCCTTGAAATGTTCAACAGACTCATACCAGTGTGCTCTCCTTTGCACATCTCATGTGTTACATTTAACCTTTGCGTTAACTCACAGTTGGGCTGTAACTCCATCCTCATGTTGTTTCAAGTACTTTCAACATAGAAAAAAAAGAAACTCTTATAATACTACCCTACAGAGGTCCCAGAGGAGGTCAAAGTCAAGCACAATGCAGTATAAGTAGGGCTTAATGTAGAGAGTTCTGAACAATGTGGGTGAAACTTGGGCTGCTTCAGCTGGCAAGGAGGACAAGCAATGTTCAGTGCTTGCTGTGCCATTGGCAGTACACACATTGAGGTACAAGCTGAGCCTTCCTGGAGTCTAGGTATGGTGAGGAGAATGGAACTTCTGTTTCCTGGACACTAAATTGGATTTAAACCTTATAACATTTGTAGAATAAATACAGACTGGGTGACAGTGACAGCGTTGCCATTCAGCATACTTTGTCTGTCCCCCTTAATTCTCTAAATCAGAAATTTCAAAGGGATGGCTTAAAGGAGGAAAATAAATAATATCTATAACTTTTCAGCTTCTTAGGAATGCCAGTGAAGAAGCATTATTGGTTTTTTGTTGTTTATTTTTTTACTTTTCTATTACTGAAAGGCAAGTGGATTTCCCATTTTCACTTGAAAAATTCTTTAACCACATAGAATAGTAGTGAACTGTGAAAACAAACTAAAAAATAGGGAAATGTCTACATCATCAGCCTTTGTTATATAGATATACTGTCAGCATTTCTTTGTCAGCATTTTATTTAATGACAGAATTTTATTCACTGTCATTATATAATGTTTGAAATATGGAGACTGGCCAAGGTCACTCCTTGATTGTGGAAGGCACCGTCCTATCTGCCAGATGATTTAATAGCTAATGAGATCATATTCCTATGTCTTCAACTGTTGCCGTCATGATTTTGCTAAAATGAAGTATGAAGTCCTTTCTGCATCTGGCATCTCTTTTGATGTGGATCTAACTGCTGAGGGACTGAACTGAACTGAATGTTTCAAGAAAGCCAATTTACTCAGCTGGTCGCAGAGCCTTTGACCTCAATAGTGGAACTTGGCAAATCAATGAATACTCTTATGTTTAGTGTTCTGTCAAGAATTGTGAAAAAGCTCTGTAAACCATAGATCCTTCTGCAAAATACTAGTTTGTAGTTTAAACATTAGTCTTTCTTCAGAGGCCAATGAGGCTAGTTAATTAAGCCTGAGGGGTTATGAACTGTTGGCAGTTAATAAGTCATAAAATTCCTCCATAAAACAGGATGCTAGATTCCATCACTGAGGCAAGGAGTACAAAGAGCCGGTGTATAAATATCTAATTGTACAAAAGGACTGGGATTTCTCAATGACTGCTCATCTGGAGTCTCCAGGGCACGCTCGCTATGGTTTCCTGATTTTTAGAAGCCAGTTTAAAAAATGAGTGCATTAAAGAGTAATTTGCCTGAAAGTTCAGGAAGTATGGGGTGGTGAAGGGAGGGGGAAAGGGAAAGACAAAAGGAGGGCAAGGGAGAGGGAGAGAAACAGAGAGAGAGAGAGAGAGGAGGCGGGTAAAAGAAAGCAGAACTGAGCTCTCTACACTGAGTTGGACATTATTACATTTGTCATCTGTTTTCTTTCTCCTTTAGGATGTTCACCATGGCAACGGTACACAGCAGGCTTTTTATGCTGACCCCAGCATCCTGTATGTTTCCCTCCATCGCTATGATGAAGGCAACTTCTTCCCCGGCAGTGGAGCCCCAAATGAGGTTAGGTTTATTTCTTTAGAGCCCCATTTTTATTTGTATCTTTCAGGTAATTGCGTTGCATGATTACCCCTAATTTTCTTGTCCTTCTCTGGTTCTTTAAATTACACCAGATTACCAAATTGTCCACTGGGAGCAGGGACCAGTGGAGAACAAGTGCATAACCCAGAGCAGTCCTTGTCAAACAAGGCTGATCTGACATGTTGTTTGATGTTTGTTTCTAAAGCACATTTAAGAAATTTTTTCTTCTCCCCTTTCCCTCTCTTCTTTCCTCCTCCTTTTGTCTCTTGTTCTCTCTTGTTGGCATTTTATTTCTATTTTTCAGGTTGGAAGTGGCCCTGGCGAAGGGTATAACATAAATATTGCTTGGACAGGTGGTTTGGATCCTCCTATGGGTGATGTTGAGTATCTCACAGCATTCAGGTTGGTACCATTTTGAGTTTTGAAAACAGTTTGTAGAACAAAAGGACACGAATAAGAGCTAATGTAATATTGAAAGTCAGGAGAATCATCCATGGTGTAACTAAATTAATCCTGGTATCCCAGTATATGAGAGTTTAATAAGTTATAACATGGGTAATTAAATCATTGTGATCATCCATGCGGAGTCAACAACAACAACAAAAAAATACTAATTATTTAATTGGTCACTTGTGTTTTCATTATTATGCCATGCTGGTAAAATTACTTTGAGCTTGCTTACTTCTCTGCCTTTAAAATTTAAATGTAAGTGCTTATACTAGGTAGAAGAAAATTACTGTTTATTAATTGCAGTTATATGCCAGTAGAGCAGACAGAAAGCATTATGGAGTATGGTCCAAATCCAGTGTTCTTCATTCACTTAAAAGACTCATTATCATTCTCACAGATTTGACCATCGGTTTTTTTACAATGAATTGCAGTAAAGTGTTACTTAATTAAAATTAAATTATTTTGGCATACTGCAATAAGAATGATAGGAAATGTTGCATGCTGTATTTCTCATTTCTCACTCATCATGAATATTCTCAATAGTGCATTCATAAATAGAATCTACTTCCTTCATAGGTGATGCTTCATAATCTATTAAGTCTTATTTTCATGGGAGCAGAGGAGATAAGAACAGTCCAAACCACTATCTTGTAGAGTTTCAGTGTCCTATATTACATACACCATTTCCTTTCACTGTAAAGCAATCCAGTGGAAAGGTTTAGTGAAGTTTAGGGAAGGTGAAGGGTTCATCTTTCACATTTGGACAGATGCTACACCTCTGAGAAGCAGTTTCATTTAAAGGAGAATTATATGCAAGAAAGTCAATGAGAAAACCAATGTGTATCTCAAATCTCTTTCAAGACATTTAGTTTGAAGTAGTGCAATTACTTTATACAGTTTTTGACTATACTCTATTGAAAATACACCACAAAACCCCACAAAACGCTTGGTTTGTTGGGGTTTTTGTGTGTGTGTGTGTTGGGTTTTTTCCAGAGAACTTCTGTGCAGCCCATGAAATAATATGCAGAGTTTCTAATAAACAACACACCTGAAATCAGGGTCTAAGCCCTAGTCAGAGAAACAGCCTTACACATTCATGATATCCCACTGTTGTTGTGGAAAAAGTTATTATTTTATTTATATTTGTCTCTATTTAAAAAGTCTAAACAAATGGTAAGTGGTGGGCTTCAAATTTTCTACACTCAGTAGTGCCTCAAGGTATTACCTATGCTTCCATGAGATTTTTTCATAAATTAAGGAAGTGGATGGTTCAAATCACTGGTAATAATGTCTATACTTATATATCTGGTATTTGCACCCCAGCATTCTTGGTTTGGATCCAAACAATTCCACTAATGATACAGGTAATTTGGCCATCTAATGATGCAGAGAATGGTGGTCCCAGTTTATTCAACAGAGGACTCACATACTGAGTCTAACCATAATTGGTACCCCTGCTATCCTGATGACAAGTACCTGGGCTTAATAGTGCATTTACAAATATGTACTTCACAGTTCTATTTTAAGGCACACTAGTAAATGGCTTGGAGCAGCTAGTATTGCTGCTATGCCTATTACACTACTCAGGGTTAGAGGGAATTTCAGTCTCCATTCCTGAGCAAAGCAGCACTTTTCAGGAAAATAAAATTCATGTAACTTACTACACTCTGACTAATCATATGCAGGCATAAACTTTACTGTATTTTTTAAGACAAATAAATTCAAATTTAAGTTTAGAATCTCCTTTTGAAAAATTGCTGATGGTGAAAAATTTAATGTCGTTATTTTAAATGCATCCATTTAACTTTGTGATTAATGTTGTAATGAATGTGAATGTTTTTCTCCAAGCAACAACAGGAAATGTTTCCCCACACTCTCAGCCCCTTTTGACCTGATCACAGTCTTTGTGCCCTCTGTAGGTCTTGCTGACATGGATTTAGTATGATTGGTATGACAGTTTTGAATAGGGCAAACAGCATGGAACTTGGGTGGATACAAAAATTTGTGAGTTACTTAGGATAGACCAGGTCTGTAGATCTGGTCTGAGTGGTAGGTAAATTTATAGCTCCTATTAGAGACACCTTATCCATGGGCCAGAATCTATCCTTGCTATTATCCAAAATGTTACACATGATGTAGCCTAAGTTCTCAGTTTGGCTGGAACAGAATTGTGAGACAGCAGACTGGCAAGAGTCCAGAAAAGTCCAGAAAATCAGTAGAATTGCCATGCTTTCCCAACAAATCATCTGTTGTTCTTGAGTTTCTGTCTACAACAAGTCAGTTTTTAAGAAAATAAGTGAGTTTCAGAGAGAGAAAAATTTGATTTGTTTTTTTATGTTAGATTACATGCTTTTGTAGACAGACTTACACAGAAGGTCCAAACTAAGGTGTGGAGCAAATTTTGAACATCTTCAATCTTAAGAGAAAAATAAGGGGAAAATGAAGAGATTTTTCTCTTTATACCTGCCAGTAGACAGGAGTTGGGCAATATTTGTTCCCTAGTGAAGGCAGGAGTGGATACTGGAGAAGGTCCTCTCCAGGATAACCAAGGTGTAAGTTTGCAGATGGGTGGAGTCTGTTTGGAGAGAAGCCAAGGCTTCCTGCTTACTGGCTGGCTCCAGAGCTTAATCCTTTGAGTTCTTAGGAACTGAGAACTTTTCATTAAAATAATCTAAAACTCCCCAGGGGTGCACATAGCTTTCACTTTCTCACCAGCAGAGCCCTAATTTCATCCTAGAATTGCGCCAAGCACAGATTTGAAGTGTCACCAGCCTCGACACTAGGTAGCTTTTTATTACTTGATTGACTGTCAAATTTCACAGCAGAGATCCTTCTGAATGATAATGCCCACAGAAAATGAGACCAAGGCTTTTTTTTTTTTTTTTGTCTCTATAGTTGAGCTCATAACCAGGTAATATATATGACGGTATACTTGATATCAGGTATGTTGCTTTTAGGTCAGAATATATTTGTAGAAGCATTTACACACACATGTATAAACATGCAGGTAGCAGAATACTAATTATTTCCCACTGCATAAATAACTAGATAATTCTATTTTATGTAAATCTTTTTAGGACTGAATAACAGTCCACCACACTCTTCCTCCAAACTGTTTGAGAAAATATTTCTATTTCTTCAGGGAAAAACAACTTGCATGTGTGAAAACGCAGAAAAATTTGAACACAGAGTAGTCATGTCAAAGGTGTGCTGAGTGACTGCCTGCACTGAGACTGTAGTGGGAAACAGGAAAAATTACAGTGCTGGTTTGTGTCTGCCATTTTGATTTCAGTGCTATGTGAAAAGTTGCTTATATTTTTGAACTGACTCTTTCTATTGAAAAATCAGATTTAAGTGGCTGTAGCAAATTTGATGGTGAAGACTGCTTATTCATTTATAAAAGATGTTTCAATTTCTTTCTTATTTCTACTAAGAAAATAAGTTTGCTTGTGTTGACTACAAGGAGGTAGTAGAAAATGTAGGGTGGAGAAGTTTCTGTAGAATAGAAAATAATTGCAGTAATCAAATCACTATGCCATTTAATTTTGCCAGAAAAGCGTTGTTTGATGTTTACCATAGTTAAAGAATTGACTTAGCTACACAAATCCTTGAAATAATGACATTTTTTCTAAAGGACAAGCATCTCTTCTTTTCTCCTAAGATAACAAAAATGCACAGCTCTTTTCCATTATTTTTAAGCTCTGAAGTATACCTCTAGAGGATTTGTTTCATCATTTACTTCCACCTATTCAGGTTAAATTTGCTTTAATCTCTTTGAAAGCCAAAGGAGATGGTGGCTGTTTTCTAAGAGGATGATTTTACACTCGAGTTTATGAGGATGTAATCCACTCTCTTCTGCCAACAGTTCTAGAAAAAAAATAAGAGCAATGGTTGACTAGTAATGTTCAAATAATTATTTTCATAAGCTCCACATTACACCAGATGTGCTCAGTAAAGCAGGCAGCAGAAAGAGGCTCAGGTCTGTGTTGTACATGCACATATGTCTGTGTGTGTACTTGGAGTTTGCAGGGGACAGGAGAGATGTGTTTCTGTAGAGTGGAATACAGAAGATGCAGGAGGCAGTGGAAACAAATTGGAGTGTTCAGAAGAGTGAAAGAGAAGCAAGAGACAGAAGGAAACTGGGCTGTGTCTCCCAACTCCTTTGCACTGCTTTTATTCAACAAAGGAGTTTTAAATTTAACTGAACCAGCCACTATGCTCTGGTTACTTTGCACTACTCCAGAGTAGCATAAAACAGCCACAGCATATTAATGAACCAGGCCATAAAAGCTTGCATAAAATGAAACATGTATGTGTGTGTGATTTTTGGAATGATTAGAAATAGCTCATGACAATATTATCTTTTAGCACTCATGTGTTTGATTTTAATTTAAGAAGGGGAGAAAATTCAAAAGAAATAGGTGCAATAAGGCAAAGTTAAGGATGAACTATATCTGTGATTTAATTTAAAATACATTTGCAGTTACCCCAAAATATAATTTTAAACAAAGTGCAAAATTAAAATCATGGTTGAAATTGAAAATGTGTTAAAATGTAAAAATGAAAGAAAACAAAGTTGTGCAGAAAATCTTCATCTTGTCTTGCAGTTTTTAGTGCTTGTTTTGGAAGAAAATAAATATTTTACTTAAATATTTTATTTAAATAATTTTTAAATAAAACTTCTGGTATTCTAGTATGTGCTCAAAAATATTAACAAAAATATTCCTTGTCATCTTGTGCCATACAGGGCACAGTTAAGTTCATTTGAAACATTGCATTGATGTATACCATTTCTTTTTTTTCTGTACTTTTGCAATTCCAAATCTCATGACATTTAATTTTGACATTTAAAAGGAAAAACTTTGTTAAAGTACTTTTGATATTTTCATATAATTCTCCTTGTTAACTCTGTTTCAGCATAGGTATTGATTGTAGTTTTTCTTGACTATTTATGTTAGAATTTAACTCATAAACACTAAAAAGAACACTCTATTGCTATATATGCCTTAGGTTTTTTAAAAGAAGTATACATAGCATGTATTTTTATTTATTAAATTAATTTTACTGTACATTTTACTTTTAAAACTTTTTGTTGACTAAGAAATTTGAGATAACTTTAGGAAGTTTCATTTGTCCTGTTGATATTACATTTCATGGTCTTAAGTATGTGTGTCTGAAAAACAAAAATTCTTTGTTTTAGCTCAAATCACTAGTCTTCCACTTTCATTAAATGCCATTTGTTTATGTATTACATGTGTAGATGAAACTCAAATTCTTGTCTATCCCAATTTATTATTTGTGTGATCTGTGTGATGTCTTTTCTTAATTTTCTTCTCTCAAAATACAATATTTCTGGTCTTTTTCAATCTCTCTTCATTTAGAAATTTATCCAGTTGTCAAATCACTTTAATTGCTCATTGCTGAGGCTTGGCTACTTTCTGGAAATGAGCTAAATACACCACATGAGGGCGAACCACCGATTGATATTATTTTGAATATTATTATGGCTGTCTTTGGCATCATGGCTCTGCAGTGTTGTGTAACTTTCTGAGTAGAAACCTTGCTTTCTGATAAACATAAATAAGAGTGTAGAACACAAAAAGCAACATTTTTTCCTAGCTGTATCTGACTATTGAAAGTGAGTCATAGTACAGTGCTGTATTGTGATGTTTAATTAATCCCACCAAGAACAGCGTTTGGGTATAAAATTCTTTAAAACAATGATTCTTAATACCTGTAAATTAATGCTATTAATTTTTTATTACTGTAATTTCCAGAGGCCGCTGCTGAGGCTATATTATACTAGATGAGGTCTAAAAATTACAATAAGACTAAGTTTCTGACTCAAATGTTTGATAATGTTTGATATCTCTTCAAAGAGATAAAAGGACAAAAGCAGGGGAGGAATTAGAAAAAGCACAAGTTAGTTACTCAGCCTCATGAGTCAATGAAAGAATGAGAAGTAAACTCCAGTAACATCTTCAGAACTTTAACCTATTGGGTTATCAGTGAACTCTATTGTCAATAGCCTCAGACTAGCCAAATGCCATCCTTATCTGTACTAATGGAAACTAATTATTTATTTCTCAATATATAGCTTTGTAATAACTGCTAAAGGTTATCTCAACTATACTTATTTCTCTTGTCTATTTTTTGGCAGAAATATGTTCAGCATTTTACTGTGTACAGAGGAGGGCAGAATCTCTAAGTCATGTATGACAGGCAGATAATGATTTACCCAAATGCAGGTGGATGTTATTGAGACTCCTAGTTATCCACAGTTCTTCTGCATTGTCAAGGGCAATGCATTTAGGAAGAAAAATGTGGCTGAACAGAATGCAGTCATGAAAGCCCTAGGAAATCTAAATAATGTTTTCTGTATGAGTGTATATAGTTTGCTTTCAGACACCCATAGCATTCTGCAGTTATAAGTTACAGTTTCAATAATTTTTTAATTTCTGACCTTGTCATTCTACCAGATGTCTTTAAAATATGCTAATTTCAACCACAGAATTTCTTCTTTTCCCTTCTGCCACCAAAAAATTTCTTAGGAGAATTCAAATAAAGATGTACCAAACAGCTAAAGATAACTTAAGGCCTGAGCAGTTTCTTTTGAAGAAGTTTGAAGAAGGTAGAAGTCTCCTTGAAGTAATTTTTATATCTGTTTAAATTTAATATGTAAACATTCAATAGTCCTGGTGATTTGTGACTTTAGAATACTTTTTTGAGTGTGATAATGAAGGTTTTGTAACAATGGTAAATTTTCATGCTTTTTTTTTTTTTCTTGACAAATTTTTTGAGCATTGAGTCCTTAGGAAATGGAGAACCAGAGTTAAAAGCATTTGAACCAGTGGTATAAACAGCTTTTCAGCATTTTGTTATACTTCAAAGTTCACCATAAAACTAAAACTGGCAACAGTGTTTATAACCTGCAACCTCTTGTTCTTCCTACTTCTTTACTTTTATTTGGAAAATCTAACTTCTTCTGACTGAAATGCCCTAAATTTTCACCTTTACTGTACCAGCATTTTTAAAACTGTATATGGTGCTCCTTTAATTCACTGGAACTACAAAAGTGAGACCGTTCATTACAGAAATTAATTAGTGTTGGCTTATTTTTCTACAGATGCACAGTTTCTTTTATTGACATGGCAGAGTAGGGGGTGGAGGAGAAAGGATAATAAAATATGGCATGTGTCAGGTTTATGTGCTTCAGGTTAAAAACTATTTGATTAAAACCCCAAGCCATACATGGTCTGTAGTTTCAAAGTACTGGAAAGTATCTGATCTCTTTTCCAATATAACCATTTTCCAATTTCTGTTAAACCAGAAAGATGAAAGAATAGAGGTGTATGGATAAAGAATTGCCATATTGTCAAATACTTTGATGGAAAAGTTGAGAAATATCATCAAAAAACATCCTGGTAGAAATTAAACAACAACAAGAGTGGAGAAGATACTTTTACCCTAAAAGGCAAAATATCTGTGGTCTTTACATGAAGATAAATTTCAGATCAGAATTAAAAGACCTACAGCAACACTGAGTGATTGTATAGATGTCCAGTTCCAATTTAAATTTTGTTGCTTTATAATAACTTTTGAGAACTACACTGCAGCCTGTAAAAAATATCCACATGTTCTCTGCTGGAACAGCTCCAGACTGTAACAGAACCACTAGATTGCACCCTGGTGCTTTATGTATTGTTTAATTGTTTTCCTTTGGTGGATATTTTTATTAAAAGCCCATTATCCAGAATCAGACAGAAGTGTTGTTTCAAGAACAGCAGAAACAGAGGCCTTTCAGCTACGCAGTTCTTATTCATGCTTTCTTTAGCTAGCTTAGCTAATGAGACCTCCACTATTCTTCTTCTAATATTTAGAGAAGAAAAATAAATGGGAGTTTTTATTTTGTTGCTTTCAAATCTAAGCAGGATTGCAAAGAAGTATTGTGAGGTTCTGGTGTGCTCAGGCACCTGTGTCTCTGTTAGTTTGTGTGAGTATCTCCAGGGCATGTCTGTGCTTATAGATGTTCTCGTGCTTTTGCACAAATAATTCCTTGGAGATGAATTTATTATCCTAATTATTTTGTGTGTCTGTGCTACACTTTACCTATACAATAACTGCATAAAAGGAATAAACATTTTTGATGAAAAGATATTATAGAAAAGAGAGCTGCAGTAATTCTGAAGAAAAATAGAAAAAATCTGGCAAGTGTCAGATTTTAAAATTGTGTCATGCTGAATAGCACTGTGCTCAGTGCTGCAAGATCTTACGAGGATTCCTGTTACTGGATATTGTTGGAGCCCTAACTCCAAGTATTTCATTACTTTTTGAAGTCAGCCTTTAGTCCTGCAGAGAGATGTTTGAAACTATGAAAACATAAATGTCTCAAAAATAGATATCTGTTGAATAAGTTCAGGGAGGTCTATGATTCATCATGATGTGGTATTAGCAGTACTACTTGGGCCATCAGTAATCCATTAAATCAGTGCAGCTTCTTAGATAGTAAGTCATTACCCAGTGAGAGGGAATCCATCAGACTTCAAACTCTGAGACATTAACTTTACAAGCAGTATAAGAAAAATTCTTAGTTGTAGAGTGACTTACCACTGTGTATATTTTTATTCAGGCAAAGTGGGGTCCTTGTCTTGTGATCACATATACTAGGGTTAGGATTTAGAAGGAAATTGATCATTTGTGATGTTTATATAGATCTCCGTTTTGCACAACACCATAATTCATAGCTAAGATACAGAGCTGTTACTTATACAAAATAGTAGCTCCTTGCAAAAATCATTGTTAAAAGAATTTCTGAAATCAGAGGCTTTTTACTGATTAAATGTGGCAGGATTTTATCTTAAATATTGTGACTATATTTAACCTAATTAAGAAGTCAAATCTTTAAGATTATGTTCAAGCAGTTTAATGAGTTGTTATACCTTGAAACAAAGTAACCTTTTGAAGGATCCTATTAGCTGATTCATATGCTTACCTACCACAAGCCTTCCAGTGATATTTATATCAGCTGTTAAAGTTACCAAGATTATTAATTCATAAAAAAAAAATAATGGAAAATAAAAGCACAGGATAAACCAGGTTGAAAATAGCTATGTTTGGGATGCATTTCTTCTGTGTCATGGGTCTAGGAGTGTACATGGTTATTAGCAGATAGAAGGAGGAGTGCTAAAGGGATTATTCCGTTTATTTGGTTCTTTTTCTTGCTGTCAGTAAGTTGACTGGACTCTGGTGCTGTGTCCCTCCTGTGCAGGGAGTGCATTACCAAAACAGAGATGACTAAAGACAGCGCTTCCAGTAAGCAGCAACTGTCTGTGGTTATGATGTGATGTTCTTCTACACTGAAACAAAACCAAAACTATTGGAAATTTCCAGGAAAACAGCTAAGTGTTTGTGTTTCAAACCCTTTTATGACAGTGTTCATTCCTGACCTCTTGGTGAGGACATCACTCAAGGAAGTTAGAAAATTTTAAGTGAAAACTCCCAATGCTTTGGAATTGGATTTGGCCTTAAATTGCACCAGGGGAGGTTCAGATCAGAGATTAAGGGAAAAAAATAATTTAATGAGTGATTTTGCATTGGAATAACTTGCCCAAGGAGGTGGTAGTGTCACTGTCTCTGAAAGTGTTCAGGAGGTGTCTGGATGTGGCACTTGGGGATACGATTTAGGGGTTGTTATGGTGGTGTGGGGATGTCAGTTGGACAAGCTGGTCTTGAAGTTCTCTTCCAACCTGATGGTTCTGTGATACTGTGAAACAGTGAAGACAGTTTCTTGTCAGGGGATTGAATCCTCATCACATTGGAAATTTATGCCTTTGCTGTCAGATTATTTGGAATGTTTTGGGTTTGTTTTTTTCCCCTCATGCTTAAAAGAAGTATCCCTGTGAAAAATATCAAGGAGATGCAAATATACAAAAAGATTATGTTTTAGTAAAAAAAAATAGATTTCTTGAAAAAGTTAGTGTTCTAGTTCTGAATTACTAGGCTAATAGAAGAGTGCAAGCTAATTACCAACCTATCCAGTCTAACCTTCCTACCTCTTCAATCAAGATGTTTACAGATTAAGAATGTATTGCTAAGAATATATTGTTAAACCTTGGAAAGTGCTTCAGTTCCTGTCACAGGGATTTTTCATACCTCATGCTTCATTAACATGTGCTTCACTTTCTGTGTGATAAAATCTCTATAAGAACTGATTCCCTGTGGATCTAAAAATTAAAATTTATTATCTGATCATTTGCCTCATTTCTTTCAACAAATCAAAAATTCAAAAAGTTGCCCATCATTTTCAGTGTAATTCTTGTTAGAAACTGCAAACACAGCAAAAGAAATGCAGTTTGTAGTAGCTTGAAAACCCATCATTTTCCAATCAAGAATGCAGTGATTTCATTCTCATCCTGTTCCATCATACGGGCCACTGCTAAGTATTAACTACCCCTGAAACTATAACCATGACATAGATGAGTGTTCTTCAGTCAGTTTTGATTTGCTCTGTGTTAAGTTCAGTCATTGGCCTCTATGTAAAAACTTGCTGAACTTGCTGAACAAACACAGAATCTTTTATGTTGTCTTTTCTCATCTTGCAAAGCAAATTTTAGGTTGGAAGTACTTGGAATGTAGTAGATTGGAAGAGATCAGAAAGATCCAAAGATTGGAAATACATTTCCAGTAGCACTAAGCAGTATAAATAATTTTCCAAGGTTGCTAATACTCCCTTCTCCTCTCCTCAACCCTTCTTCCCACTTTCACATTTCTCTCTCTTGGAGTCATAATTTGATCATTCATCAAGTTCTCCATAGCATCTGTAACATCCCTTCCCACGCATCTATCATATGCCACAGATCACAAAGTTGCTCTTCCTCTGTTTTTCTCAGATGCTCAGAAGTGTCAGAGTTTTGAGAAGCCTCTTTTGCTTGTTACCAGGCCCTCATGCTCTTTCATATACTGATCTACCTGGGACATAAGCTTTTCTCTTCCCTTGTTTGTCAATTAAGCTCTCATTCTTCTGACAAGAGGCTCTTGTCCCTTGTAATACAAACATGATTTATTGTAAAGAAAAAGTACTGCTAACGTCTCCATCTTCCTCTCTTCTTTCTCCCTCTCTATCCCCAAGACCATTGAGTTTACATATTGCTTTGTCCTCTGATTCTAGACCTCCTCCAAAGAAGATCTCAGTCTTCCTCTTAAACCATTCTTAACATACATCCCTCCTAGAGACAAAGCTTAGAGTGTATTTTACCCTTATTTTTGTTAGCCTGTGTCTCATCCACTTTTATTTATCCCTATGATATTTTTTCTTGAAAATTCATCTGACTTCTGTGCTTGATAGTCCCTGGCCTCCACCCAGACTTGAACATAGAACATCTTTAACTTGTCTTTTGGAAGAATCAACATTTGCCTCCTTGATCTTTCTTCAGTTATTCCATCACATTCTGCTTTTGGTCTTCGTATCTTCTCATACTTTGTGGTTTTCTGGAGGGCAGCTTTTCCACAATGGAAAGTGAATTATTGTTTGTCAACCAATGGCTTCTCCATTCCAGGTATGTTTTGTATCCTCTATACATTATGAAATTTTATAGGAACCTTATTATATACTAATTGGGGAAATTTGCATCAACTTTACCCAACTTTTGTCCCCAAGCCATTACTACTGCCACTCTCTATAGGCAAAGCCATTTTTCTGCCTGTCAGTCAGGCAAGTTCTTGTGTAACCTTTGACCTTCTCTGTTGGAAGTCACAACACAGCAATGTCTAAATTTTACAAATTCTTTCTGTAGCATGTCTTTGAAATACAGAATATATTACCATTCCAACCACCTAAAGTGATTTCTAAGTTTCAGCCATTTTGTTTATTATTGCAATGTCATTCTCAGAATGTTCTTATGAATTTCATTTTCCATATGATACCAGGTACAGGTTTTCTGATTTTTTATGTGATAAAGGTCATACTCATAGGGTATTCTCATAAACAGCTACAAGACTGGTTTATTGACTTCCTTGAAATATTTTATTACATTTCTATTTTGCTGTATCACCTCACACAAAACTGGACAGTGATCAAATTCCTGTACTGCTAAAACTGCTTCTATTTTTCTGGCATGTATAGCTTCTCCCTCTAGTTCCCCAAGTCTCCATAGAGTACACAGACACGAGCCATCTTTTTATTCATTCTGTGCAGTGTTTTATGCAGTTGATTTTGGTTCATGACAGTACCTCCAATGCATTTTACTAAAACTAATATGTATGTTCATGTTGTTAAGAATAATAGTATTATCTAAGGAGTTAAGAGGTTAGTTTGGGAATTATAAGTTGTTCCTCTCCCCAGCACTTTGCATGTTGCCTGAGAGCAATTATAAGTTGTTCCTCTCCCCAGCACTTTGCATGATACACACACTCAATACCGGTGATATGGGCCATGTGTGAGGCACGGGATGACTTGAGGTGGAGCGCTGTGTGGTACCAAGGCTAGAACCAGGCTAGAATCAGGTTCTCTGATCTCATGAAAAAGGCAGTGTCTTCCCACAATTTTTGAGAAAGGGAGATGGAGGGATTAAGTCTTCTAGCCCCTTGTCTATGATGCAAATATTAATTGCTAGAATTTATTTGGAACATGGTGACATGGATCTGTATTCTGGAGCTGTTCTTCTGTTCCGTACGTAAGCTACTGGTAGGATTCAGTCCTTCTCAAACAGGCTTTCAAAGTATGATCCAGCCTGTCAGAAGAGTCCATCCATCTCAGAAGCACATATATCTCCCAGCATCACATCTGCAGCATCTGTGATCTCATGAAGCCCATGAGCATACTTATCTTGTTGACATCTAAGGAAACATGATGATTATCAACAAAATGTAGGGCCTGTTGTACACTGTATTGCTTCAAACACAATGAGGTTATTAAGGCTTAATTACATAAGAAACAGTATACATGTTGTGCAAGCTTGTAGAATGTGACTTGCAGAAGTTAGGCAAGATATAAGAGTTTCCTAAGTTTCTATTATAGTTTTATTTCCAGCAGTATTCTTTGACAAACTAAATAAATTAACGCATGTATTGGACCTCTGAGGCTTGGGGCAAAGAATGGAAAAATTATTTACAAAAGCTTGAAAATATTTAATCACTAGAGGCAGGGGGCAACTGTGTTTTAATTAGAGGTTCCTCAGGCCATTGGCTGGCTGGAGGCTTTCTCAAACAACCACACAAATGCACTGAATAGCTGTTTGCCAGCCTTAGGGTCAGGCCTGAGATGAAACAGATAAGATAATTGGCTCTAATGAAATCCAGAAGGCCTTGGCTTTCTTGTTTGAGCTTGGATTTGAAAAGTGCGTGTGGAAGTGAGGCTTAATTCAAACCAGTCCTGAACTAGGCCCGTTTTTCAGTGACTTTGATATTGTTTGAAGTTCTGAAAGTGTTCGCCACACCACTAGCCTGCTGGGCTGGGCCTCCCCAGTCACCTTAATTACTGAGCTTTATTGCTGACTTTACTACACAGGAAAGGAGCCATTATATGTTCCATCAACATCAGCTCTCCTCAGATTGGAGGAAAGGGCAGGGTGAAAGGCCACTGTAGGAAGGCAAAAACTTCACTTTGAGGTAGTCAGATCATTTACCCGTGTTAAATTTCACTGTGCTATGTGTGTACATTCCTCACAACACAGAAGCCCAATTTCCATTTTTTTTTAGCAAGTGATTACTTTTCAAAACATTTTGTTTGTGTCTGATTAGCAGAAGGGTACATTTATTCTTAGAGGTGGAAAAAAAGCAAATTGTAACAAACGCCTAATTAATCATCACAGGGGAAAGAAATCTAGTTAAAAACTGTAATAAAGAGAAATTGTTCTTAATGCTTCTTTGAAGTGGGAATAAGTGAGGAAACCCCTATGGTGTGTTTGCAGACCTGACACCCTACAGAACTGACTTCTTACAGCCAGACTGATATCTTCAGGGTAACTTGTAACGGGCTCTCCAAAAACAGAAAAGCTCCTGTGAAGTACTGTTAGGGCAAGCAACAATTGAGGTATTTTAGCAATGTTAGTTCTGAATTATTCTCTTCAAGATAATTGTTTTCAGAATTTGGTCCTATTCTCTTTAGCTGCTCCAGCTGGTGGTGCTGCTGGAAAAAGAAGAAGCTGAACTGTGCATGAATTGGTTTTCAGATCTAGACACCCTGTAGCAGTAGAGGTGTCTCTCAGGCATTCAGGATCCATAGTCGGGGGCCACTGGAAAACCGCTGTCAGGCAACCTGGGACAGATCGTGCAACTGCTTAAATGAATATATTTACATATTAACTCATTAATAAGTCAATTAGGCTACTAGCCAGAGTAAAGTTACACATGTGCATTCAGGTTTGCAGGATTGGGCCTCCTGAGACTAATGAAAGCGTATAATATTGGTTGATTTGTGCCAGATCCCATATTACCAACACTAGCACTTAATGAAAGAAATATTGATGAAAATTAGTTTCTAGTGGGACTGTAGTTCAGATCAAGATAAGAAACATTTTTTTTCAATGAGCTCAGCAGGCAAATTAAAAAGGACTGAAAAATCAGTTGTGTTAATGTCTACTCTGTGAGATTTTATTTTGGATTTTTGTTTGTATATTTTTTAAAAAAATTTGCTTGGTTTTTGTTTTTTTTCATGGAAGTAATGTTTCTGTTTTTCTTAAATCTTGAAAATGTCTGGGATTCCTTCATAAAATTTAGAATCATATATTCCACAGAGTATTTAGCCCTTTCTTTAAAGGTAACTCCTTTTCATAAAGAAGGCTTCTGTAGATTGAGATAGTTCCACCTTATGTTATTTTATAAATAATATAAATATATTATTTAGATTTTAAAATATGTTTACAAGTATATAATATTTGTTAAAACACAAATTTTATATATATGTTGCTCAAAAAATTTTTGCACAGCAGACTCATATTTAAGAACCCTGAAGGCTTCTTGTTTTTCTTCTCTTTCATATGACCTGTCACTTTAACATGTTTTATGTTAGTAGAATGGCAAATTGGTTATATGCTTTAAAGAGAAGCAGCAGGTTTTAATATTTTTATCATCATTTTGTGAAATTTTAACCTGCTAAACTCATAGCCAGCATCACAGGGAGCTGGTTATATCTCTATGTGTATTTTATTAGCACTAATGAATCTCTCTCTGAGCTGAGAAAATAACTTTTCAAATCATCATAATTCATCACAATTATTGGAAAACAATAATTTCCCTTCTAATACAAAAGATTGTTTTGTGAGAAAACAGTGGTGTAAGTATCATAGTGGGAGAGTATGAGGGTTCCTATAAGCGATATTTCCAGATGGGCAGACATTCTGATCTTTATTAAACATAAGATTTTGTTTGCTCTCATTTTTTATAATGTAAAAAGCAAGACACAAATGTCCTTTTTGATACCGTGCTTTCTAAGAGGTAGTTTGGACTATTAATCATAGCCCATCATTATAAATCATGACCCTTGTCTGACTGCACTTTCAGCTGCATTCACATTTTAGAGAGGCTAATGTGATTGAGAGGATCATATATGATGGTAGAATAATGTTATAGTATATTGGAAAAGACTTTTTGACTGGCAGAAGTGAGATTACGTGATTTATTTGTGAGTTAGTAGCTACCTTGCACATGTGCCTAATGATCTTTTCAATAGAAGAAGTAAAATTATAAAATCTACTGGTGATTTAATTTGACCTTTGCACATCTGCCCACAAACTTTACAAAGTTAAGCTTACATGGATGGTGTAAATCAAGCAGGGGATAGTGACTGAGGAAGCATTTTATTGTAGGAAAAAATTCCCTGGGTGCTTAAATCACTTTTCAAATAATGTTTTTAAGATAGTTCAATGCTTATTAGTAAAAAGGGTCTTTTTTTTTGGTTTTTTTTTAATATGGGGAACAGGGGACTGCACATTTGCATAATTTCCATCTTGCTTACAATTGCTTTTAAATCTGCAATTTAATAAAAGGAAGTCTAACAAAAATATTCATAAAGTAGCCATTATCTAATGTAATGGTGTGGTGGTGTGTGTTTTTAAAACACTATATAGACCTCACAGGAAATCCCTGGCTGAGCAGAGTAAATGTTGGGTTTCATTACTTTCACTAGTTCTGTGAATTTGCTGCATCTTTAAAAGGACAGATATTTAAAAAATGACTGTTAGATGTCATCCTTGTTAGTACCCATCTGCTCTCCTGTAAATGCTTTCAGATAGAAAATCCATGTGCTTTCCTTCTAAGGTTTAAAAGCAGATTTTGATTCTGCTTTTCATTATTCTTCCTTTGTATCATTTTAGAATGTGTAAAGAAGAGGCAAATTGAACCACTTGGGCTCTGTAAGTCACTTTTAGATGCAGCGACCATGACACACATTTTGGCAGGACTATGTTCTGTTGTTCATTACCTGTTTTTTTATTCTCTTTGATAACAAAGGGTAACTTAAAGATAAATTCCATAAAAAACATTTAATTGTATGCTGGCTGCTTCAACTGCTTATATAATTATAGATGGCTTTTAGACATCTTTTATCCTGGTAAAGAATAGAGTTAATAAGGACATTACCTACCTAAGGTATATATACATGTGGCTCTTTGACTGCCTTTTCATTGCTGTACTCAGTAACAACAGTAGGAATAATTCACTGCAGAGAACTTTCAAAGAGAATGCCACAGGTACATAATTCTTTTGACTAAGGAATTCAACTGGGATACATTTCTCATACTGTGGCATATGCTATATTCTCATAGATTACTTTTGTGTGATGTGAGAGATCAAAGGATTGTACTCCTATTTCCATGACTACAATAAACTTGAAAAGAACAAAAGGTATTACTGGTGAATATCGCATAAAACCAATGGGAACTAACATGATTTAGAGAAAAGGACAATTAGAGGAAAAATGAGGACAGAATGCTTCTTTTTGTTCTTGTGTTGTTTTGTTCTAGTGTGAAGCCTTGCACCTGCTTGTTAACAAGGTCAGATATAGGATTAAGAAAAACTGAATGGTTTTAGTTGCATATTTTCTCCTAATAGCTCTGTTTCCTTAATTTAATTCATATGTACAGTATTCTGAAATAACTGTGCTGCTCGATAGTGCTGTAATAAAACACAGGAAAATACACACAAATTCAATGTTTCTTTATAAATTTTAAAGGCTTTCCATTGTATTCTGTTTATTATTTTGCTTAAAATATGTTTTTCAGAAGTGAAATTCAATTCTAACTGTAACATGAAGCAATCTTTTCAATTAGTAGTCAATCCTATTCTAGCTGTCTTAAGAAATGAACTAATAATTTACAAAAAAATTAAAAAACACATATATTTTTCACTTATGGAATCTATTGTGTAACTACAATTTGTTGCATATTAGGTTGTGTAAAAACTGGAATTACCAAAGTGCTAGGTCTTGTGTTGCCCATGCTGCTTGTGAATACTATTGTTCTTATTAAACTCTAGATAATTATCATTATAAGTTAGTATAATAGTATTAGCTGCCCAGATCAGACTATGACTTTTGCACTGAAAAGTAGCATTGTACAAGCTGTTGAAAGGAAACAGAAGGTTCAGGCTGCTGTGTAGAAATAATTTGCATTAGTACCCTAAAAGAAAATGTGGAACACAGCCATACATTTTTAGATCTTATTTCAAAAATTTGATTATACAGATGTGATTCACTTACCTATGTCATTTCTGCTCTGAACATGAAGAAAGATGACTTTATATTTGAAAAAGAAGCTTTAATTCCTCACTCTCTACCCAGGACACCTCTGCCCCAGTACCCTAAGACTGGATTGAGAATAGTGTTAATGGAAGGCTTCCTAAAATGGTTTCTCTGCAGGAGATTTTAGCTTGAATGACTGAATAATATTGAAGAAACTATGATTTTTGGCTTCTCATTTCACACTGGGTTATGGCTAAAAATTACTATATAAACAGAGGAATTCAGTATCAAATTCAGAAATCCACCCCATCCCTGCAATGTAGGCGTCTGCGTGTCAGCAAGGTGTCTGCTTTCCTGCTGTGCAGCTCTGGGTGATACAGCTCAGTTGGGGCAGCCCAACTGAGACTGCAGTGTGGCTCACCCTTAACCAGGGATATGAGTTGTTTGTCTGAATGACTTCCTAGATTTCACGGTCTCTAACTAGAACCTTGATTCAGTTTGCAAAACCTTACATGTTGTGCCACAAGAGGTGTACTGCAGGAGCTGAGGTTTACTGCTGTGGCTGACAGCTGTAGCAGAGGATATCTGGGACATTGTGCAGGTGGCCAGGAAGGGTTCCCTAAATTCCCAAAAGCCACTAGGTATCTTCATGTAGGTAACTCAACTGAATCCGTCGCCTCCATGCAACACGGGAGTTTAGACCCTCAGCTCCCAAAGAGAGTCCTACAGTATATTGTTAGCTGTCTTCATCGGATTTAGATGCCATTCCTGGTTCAATGTATCTCTCTTCTAGGTAATATTTATTTACATATCTGAGGGTAAACCCCATGAAAATCATGTTTTCATCCATATATGGTATGGGATATTCTAAGCCAGTGTTTCAGAGCATGCTTATACTTCTATACCAGCAAAGAAAGTGTAAACATGTCCAGTCCAGCTTTAAGCTACCTATGCAATGTCTGAAGAATTCTCATGAACTACCCATGCTCATTGATTTTGTCTTTACTGAACAGTGATAAAATATAAACACACACACTGTAAGTAGTTTATGTCTGTTCCCAAACTAATCTTTCAGGCTGGAAGAAGCTTTATAGAGGCTTCTTTACTTTATAGAGGCTTCTTTACAGGTAATTTACTGTGCTGACGTAAATTACCTCTTCTTACCCATATGAAATAGCCTGTAGAAAACTGAGTCCCCATGACGAGTTTTTCAGTAGCCACATTGACTCGTTTCAAGCGTACATATCTTTGTATCTAGTTGCAGTATGCATTGTAGTCATATCCCTAGGCAGGGTCCCTCCTTCAGTTTATTGATGAAGTGGGAGGTTTACCACTTCAGTTGTACACTTTCTGTTATATCTTTGCATTGCACCTTCTGTAGACAGGATTGTTGACTGCACTTAGACCAAAATACACAAGAGCAAGAACCTGGGACAAGACTGTGTTTTAGTCAGGTTGGACTATATACTCCTGAAGGGACTACCTCTCAACAGGGACCCTTTCCAGAAATTTAGAGCTGATAATATTTATGAGAGTTCAGAGCAGTTGAAACACTGGGTAGAGATCTTTTAAGCAGCTAAATTTCAACACACTCCCTAAGGAGCTGGGATGGAGATAATTTCAGACCTGTCAGAGGAAGATCATGCCTTAATTGTACTATAAAAAATGAGACCTCTCCACTAGATTTAAGAGCCTGTGGTATTGTGATCTGTGTGAAATCTTCAGGGAACTCATCTCAGACCTTATAGTATATGTGAAATAAGTTTGTGTCACTAACAAAGGTAAAAATAGTCGCATAAATATGATGGTTTCTGTAACTGATCTTTTCCAAAAGTACCTCCAGCTTGACAGGGAGCATCTTTTCAGTGTGATTTATTCTGTAATATAGTACACTCCAGTGGCTGCCTTCCAAAAATGCTGTCATGAATATCTGCTTATGAACAGAGCAGCCCCAAATCACTCAGCTTCATGACTCTGGCATTTCACTGAAAGATGAACACTGCTTTGGCTGTGGCACAGTTGCCAGCCTTTAGAACAGTCTCTGAAAGCATGAAGGACAAGTTACATCTTTCTGTAGCAGCTCTTACTGTGTCAGAGGTCCACATTAAGCATCTTAAACATTGTTGCAGTCTTCAAAAACGAGTTTGATACGTCATGGAGTATGAAATGACATGGTATAACGCTGCTACTTTTATTCATTATAATTAAATTCAGCTAACTTCTGTCAGAGGTGCAGTCCTTTCTCCAGTCTCTGATTCAAACCTTTCACAAATTTTCACAATCATAGGAAGGACATAGACTGTGTAATTTAGGCAACATGCAAACTAGGTCTCTAAACCTCATTTCTAACCTCTGGGAAGTTGTAGAAGTCTCTGGAGTTTCCAGAAAATTCCTCCACAGCCAGGCTCTGATTTGTAGTGAGTTTTCTCTTCTACTCACACAGGGAAGAGCAAGAATGTTACTCTGTCCCTGCTTGGGGGAGTGATTGAAAACATTTCCTTGGGCAGTGTGAGGAGAAAGGCAGAGGGATAAAAGATTTGACTGATGCAGTTCTCTGCAGGCACGAGGGCAGAGGCAGTAAGATAAATGGGGTTTTCCTGTTTCAGAGATGTTCAGCTGGAGGACATGCATTTTACTGTAACTGGAACCTGTTCCAAGGGAAAGGGACATAACATACAGGACTTCACTGGAGTTGGTAGTTAAGTGTCCAGCCAGTGTTCCCAAGCCTGAGACGTAGAAATGTGCAAATAATTCTGTGAATTATGCTGAATGCACCCTTTAAATTATGGACCTGATGCTGAGGTGATGGTCTTGCCTAAGTGTCTTAGGCATTGCATCTTCAGACAGATCACAGAGATGGCAAAATAGAATGCACAGATGTGAGAAATTACGCAGGCCCAGGAAGTGAGACCATATGCTCACTTCTGGAAGATCAGTAACTTGCTGTACTGCTATGGACTTTTGTTGAGAGTTTTCTTGATTAAGAAGGAAAACAAATAGCTTCAAGCTGGAAGTTTCTGACTGAATTCAATATAAGGATTAATGATTATCTCTGATCATCGGTGGCTAGATTTCTGCTTTAGAACAGGGAGTTTTGACGTTCGTGTAGTCGCAAAGATAGCTGTAGGGTAATAAGCATCTGTGTTAAGCCATTTCCAGTGATGGAATAATGTACATATTTGGCTCGAGATTCTAAAAGGTTTTAAATGCGTGTATAACTTTTTTTTTCATGAGTGTTCTTCAACAGGTAACATGCAAAAATAAAATAATTGGAGTTTCCCTTCAGAGATTAGTAAAGTAGGTAACATGATATTGTGCTAACCTGTGTGCAGGTAGGATGCTAGGGAGCTACAGTTTTCTGTGAAAAGCACAAATGGGTCCTTGTAGAAATCTATGCTTCCAGGAATAACAGCACAATGTACCTTAGGCTCAGGGAAGTAATATGCTTAGGTAAGTGAAGACATCCAGGATCGTCTTAAAACTACATTAAAAGGAAAGCAATTAAAGCTTGCAGGTCAAAAAAAGAAGTTAAAGTGGTCAACATCTCTCAGAATGGAGCTCTTGGGTCTCATACATTCTCTCCTCTTTGAGATAACTGGGAAGTAAAGGGGATAATAGAGGGCTGGACTAACAGTAATGAGCAAGCAGATGAGAGAAACCAGAGTAGAAAGAGAATGTAGATGAGACAGAGTAGAAGAAAAGATGAGAGAAAACAGATGGAAGCCAAAAAGCCAATGAAGTGAGAGAGACAAGACTACAATGATTTACACAAGACATGGAGGAACTCCTCTGGATAAAACACGGAAAGAAACTTATAGCCTCAATCCAACTCTGGAATTAAAAAAACAAACAAAAAAACCCAAAAAACATAAAACTTTTAGCAGGGTTTTAAATGGATTAAGGCAGAACTTTTTGAATATTTTCATCCTGGCATTAGAAACAGAGATTCTATAACAGGATATTCTGATAGTGTTGGTGACCTTGCATAGATTAGATTGAAATAAACATAAAAAATTTTCATGTTTATTTGAATCAAACTTCAAATCCCGTGAGGCCTATTCTTTGCTAATATATATTTCCTTTTAAAGCTGTAAAGAGCCTACAATTGAATCTATCTTAAGTATGCACGTATAACATGAATTGATAACAAGAATGCATATAAAACAAGTTAAACAAAAGCCAAGACTGGAACAATTTTTTTCCTCAAATTAGCATGATCTAATAATATTTTTTATTCCGTCAATAGTAAATCATTATTTACAATTATTTGGGATTGCGAATTAAAAAAAAAATAAATTGTAATTGAATTTTTTAACTTACAGAAGGAGAATGTAGGGATTGTTCAAGGGAGCATAAGTCTGAAGAAATTGCTTATCAGGATTTTGATTCATTTGCAATTAGAAACAGAGCCAAATTGGAAGTTGCACGTGTACTCTGTAGCTGTTGAAATAACAGTGGTTTTCAGTTCTAAATACTTCTTAACTGTACAATATCTGCATGAATTATAGAAATATCGAGTATTCTAGAATTGCTGCAGCTTCTTTAAACATTCTTGAGCTGTATTAATCAATAGTTAGCAATCCTGCTAAAAGGAGATCTTAGATTATGAGCTAGAGTGCTTCTAATTTGTTGGTTTAGTCACAGCTTTTTTTTTTTTTTCATGATCAGACTAAGATTCTTCTTTGGTGATTCAATGAAATTTAAAGAGAATGGAGTACAGCCAGAGGGAGATGAATATATCAGCCTTGGCAAGATGAGCTTATTTTTAAGCCCTCTTTTATCTTTGATACTCCTCATCTCTATCATTTCTTTTCTTGGTGAAGAAAGCACTGCAACGAGGTGAGGGGAAAGCTGTCTTACTTTTTATTGTAGCAAGTAAGATTTACCAGTTCTCATTCCACAGTCAAGTCCCTTCAAAGATAACTATTTCCTTCCTGACTGGGTTTTCACTTGGACTGACAGATTGCCAGTGTTCCCAGTGTCAGAGCCCCAACTGATGTTTGAGGTTGGAATTAATTTTAAAGATTTCCAATTAAAAGCTCATTTTTTTTAGAATTCAAGGTATAAAATAAAATAAAGAAATTTTTCAAAATTTAGCAGCTATGACATGAAATTTAAAATTATATTTTTACTACTTCAGTATATTTTTGAATCTAACTTGGGTAAATAATATAAAAAATACAAATTATTTATTTGTATTTGTTGTTAGAGGGAACTCATTGAAAAACTGCTTGACTAATAGTGTCTGTCAAGTGTGCAGAGATGGATAAGAAATAAAGGAAAAAGACATGTAGTGTCCAATAAGTAAAAACCAAAAAATTAAACTTTAGATATTATCTGATTGATCTTATGAATTCAAAAAAAGTCATAAAGTGTTGAAATTAGGACTGCAGCTTGGGTAATTATATATACAGCTGTTCTGTACATTCCCTTGACATTATGCTAACTTAGGCTTCTCTTTTTTCTTCCAAAGACTGAACCATCTTACGACAACCCAGTACAAAATTTACAGATTTTAATAAGTAATTTTTTCCTTAGCTGTTCATGCTGAAAGGCTGACAAATCCTTTTTGCTTAGGTGCCAAAAGTCTTCTAACCTTTCTTGAGCAGGTCACAACTTAAAAATCTACTGGATCACCTCCCATATATTAGCAATGATAAAAACTTCCTCCTATTCACTGTAATTGCAAAACCTCCCTGTGACAGATTTGGCAACTTCATGTTGGAAAGGTTATTTTAATGAAGAGTAGATGAGAATAGTATGCCAAATTTCTCAGCTGGTGTAAAATTCCATGTATTTAAATCTATATTGGCAACTGGAGTTGAGGAACCCACTGCCAAAAGGTTATTGTTCAGTGTTTTGGAGACTGTTGGTAATCCAAAGGTAGCAGCATGAAAAGTACTGCTTTTAGCTAGTCCCTTGAACAGTTTACAAAATCTGTTGGCATTTTCAAGTAAAGAAATGAAAAACGTATTTCATAAAGTAATGGTAACTTAATTGCAGTAAGTACACTAAAGCTGACTAAAGTCAGATCCTTAGGCGAGAAATTAAGTCCTGACGGGATTTCTGAAATACTTGGAAAATTAATGTTTTATTAAATACATTTTGGCCTCAGTAAGAGGTCCAGTATTTGGACAGAGTGAAGAATTTGAATTACATGATACCTATATATTGTGTCATCCAGATATCAAACCTGGAAGAGCTATTTTATTTTATTTTTAAATGAGGTTGATTTGAATGTACATTTTACTTACATTTATTTCAATGTTTCCTGAAACTTCACAATTATTTTACTGAAGTTTCCAGTCTAAGTTATTCTATTATTTTGATTTTCACTCTGAGAGAGAAGTTCAACAAAAATAAATCTAGAACTGGAAATCATGCTTAGGGATGTTTTTGTTGCTAGTTCCAACACTGTAAATTGAGATAGACATTGAAAGAAAGAACTATGTGATTCAGTTCATTCTTACATTTTCTTGAAATTAGAATCAATCTCAGTTTCCAAGACAGCTGACTATATGAGGATGGACCAGCCAATAATGAGAAACAGCTTTCTTTTTTATTGCTGTAGCATATGGTAGAAAAAGTCTTTTTTGTTTCGTGCTGTTGAGGAGACGATCCAATATATCACTCCAAGGAGGATCCAAAAATTATTAAAGGAGGTGTGAGCATTTCAGTTTTTCAAAAGAAGGATGGGGACATAATCTCACTGGGGAAAAGCAAATTCAGAAATGTCAAAATGTAATTTTTAGATACTTTTCAGTTAAATCCCAAACTTCACCTTGATTTTTTTTCCTCAGTCCTTCTTCAGAGGTGCTGAAAACATGAGGAGTTGGTGTGAGCAATTGTATTGGTGAATACAATGGAATAGCAATGTGTCAATATGACTCTCTTGGGTTGAGTGGGATTGCCCTTCTGCTGTAAAATGACAGATAAAAGGCTTCTTTCATATACACCACTGAAAGAGTTATGATTGATCTAGGAGCCCAAGACTCTACCATTCTTTTCCAGATGTCAAATAAAATCTATTAGGAGAAACATTGCTTCCATGAAGTCAATGGAAGCCTAAGGAAAATACAAAACCATGTTGCAATATATCTGCATTTTCATATTTTGTTTTTCAGTCTGAGATTCCAAATGCTTTGCTGTTCACTATTCCTTCCTTTCAAAAAAAAGTCCCAAAAAATAGGACAGGGAAACAGGAGTCATGTTATTCCTGAACTCTGTGTTGTTGTGTGCAGCCCTTTTTTAGTGCTTTTTATTTTTCCTTTTTTCCATATATTTTTTCCACATTATGCCCATGAATGGAATATGTATCCCTTTTGTACTGTTATTACTTGAGTTTCTCTGAAGCTGATACAGTATCTTCTGATCATCTTGAGTTTTGTTTCAGATATTGTTTTAATGCAGATTCATTTGCTCTTTTTGTATTTTATTAAACTGCTTATTTGTGACATTGATTCCTTAATATTCAAAGTTCTTTCTAGATGAAAATGCTTCCCTTTGAATTTTGCGTATAAAAATATTTTTTTATACTACTGAAACCAGAAAAAAAATTCCTGTTGTCCTCAAGACGTCATATTTGGCTTCATATTTCCCTAAGCCTTAGCCCTCTCCAACCCTTTCTTTGGCTTCAGTCTTTAAGTTATAGGTGTTAACCCTCTTGCAGGAGAGTGTTTCTCATTTTAAAGCAGCCTACCTGATGATACTCCCTGAACAAGTCTGATACTTTTATTTGTGAATTGAGTTCTTCCAGTCACGTTCAATTCAGTTGATCTCTAAGTGCTGACATCAAATTTTTTCTCTCTTCGAAGTCTGTCAGATTTCCTCTGTTTTGTTGGGTAAAATGAGTGTAAAGGAAGAACAGGGGTAGGGTAATATAAAAGAGACAGGATTCTTCCAAGCTACACAGAGCCAACACCAGATCATATTTCTAACCAAACAGTAGCTAAAACTGCACCAGAAAAAGTTGTAGTTTCTAACACCATGTGGTACCTTGGGATTAGTGCATTAGTGAGAGTGTTCCCCCTGGTCCCACAAATATCTCCTCACTTCCTCTCTGAGAATTTTCTGGGAGAGTGGGAGAGAAGAGGGAAGAGGAAAGGGCAGGGATTGAAAAGTGCTTTTCTGGGTTACCTTACATTATCTGTAAATGTTTCTACTAAATCCTCAATAAAATTATATCAGTTTGGGTTCCATTAGGTGACATTCAGTTTAGGTAAAGTGAGAAGACTTGAAGTTCTTGTTCTGTATAAGCCTTATTATATGAGGGAAACTGTGTTTATGGATATCAGAAAGGTCAGCTGGTCTGTTTAAGTACATGCTAGATGTATTGAGTTGGTCCAAATGAGTCTGACCAATGAGTTGGTCCAAAGTGGCCTCAGTTCCAATGACAAGGCTCTGCCAAGCATTAAGCAGACAAATGTTCCTGTGTTTACTTACACAGAAGTGGTGAATCCTGTTGCTGCCTGTAGCATCAATATCCTGCCTGTAGTATCAGTTAAGATCAAAGGCACTTCTTGTTTGTTGGTTAATTTGGTTTGGGTGTAAGAAAATGTCTGCATGTTCCTTGTCTAGCAGAGTATTGTTCTTCAGCAAAAACCAGGAGGAAATAACATATGCCTGCATCTTCGCTTCAGAACATCAGAAAAACACTAATCATATAAGCAATTTTCTGAATAGCGTTACTTCAAAAGAAAAGGGACTATACAGGCTAAAATGGCAATTGCTATCCAGAAAATTGTGAAATTCCTGTCAAAGATAAGCCAGAAAACCAGAGAGAAAATAACATGAGAAAAGTAGTTATGAGTATATGAAAGAAGGTATGACAGACCAAGAAAGCATCTGTAAGAGATAATATGGAGAAACCTCTGAGAAAAAAGTTAAGAGAATTTCATATACTTTGTATTCACAACTGTGTTGATGAATACAGCATGTGGAAAATTATGGTTTTGCAAATGGCTATGACCTTGATAAATAATTTGATTTCTTTTCATTTAAAAAGAAAAAAAATCCCCTTCTAGTCAAAAGGCAATTTTCAGAAATGAAGAAAATTTATTGGTAAAAGTGCTTTTTCCAAGGGATCTCTGTGTCTTTTATCCACTCAACCTGTTACTCCCATGAAAAACACAACCATTCCAATTCATCTCTCTGGGCATTTTTAAATCAGATTTACCTTACTTTCATCCCCACTTCTCACTTTTGCAAAAACTGAAAACTACTTTACTCTTGTCAAGTAAAAATAATTTGTGATGACATAAGCAGATTGTTGACTTTGCAAACTAAGCTGTTGTATAATCAATAAAAGTAAATGTTAGGATGTTAGGTAACGTATGTTCTTCATTCCCGCTGTGTGTATAAGTGTCTGCTGTATCCCCAGTCTGAAAAGATTTTCTAAAGGCTTTTTAATAAAGAGGCATACTCTAGAGCCCTCTTCTTTTAATTTATTCAAAACAGCACCATTTCCTTCTTTCCCCCAATTTCACCATTCCTGTGAAATATCAGCAAAATAGGTACTAGGCTTTCCTTTCTCATACCAAACTTAGAGAGCTAAGTAATTTTAAAAATGTCAAGTGCCCTAAAATACACTGAAATGTAGAATATGCTTGAAACAATGTGCTTTTCTGTAGATGTAAGAAATTCCTTGGAGACTATGTCATGTGGTCATTTTTTTTGTGAATTCTGTAAATGCGACACATTGAGGCAAGTTTTTACCTCTGTATTTAAGTATTTCTGATACTCTAGAACTTACTTTTGTTTTCTTATGAGCAATCTTATTACTATATAATAAGATTACTGGGAGCAGTGAACTGTTTCAGTAGTATTATTAGTTTATTATGTTAACATTTTTGGCCAAGTCTTTTATAATAAAATACTGCTGAGACAAATTACTTAGTAAAAAGGCAAAACTGATACTTTGTTATTGGAAATACTGTAGTATTTTCTGCCTTGATAAGAATTTAATATGTTTTCTAAACAATTATACAAATTTTAAAACAGAAATTACCCCCAAATGTGATTATTATAATTATGAGTGATAAGCTTCTAATTATTTACTTTATTTTTCTTCCATAAAATAGAGCAATGAGCATTGAATTGATTTTTCTGGTAGAAACATGTTATGCCATGAATGATAAATGATATCTTAATCAATACTTGGTGGTAAAATTTGGCAGTGTGTATGCATGTGTCAGTACCATTTCCCATATAAACTCGAATGTCTTTGATAGAAAAATAATTGGCTTTAAATGGTGGGATTCCATAGTTATAGCATTTTGCTTTCTCAGTGTTGGAGATACTATTTTAAGTTATTCTGTGTTTTATTTTGAATTTTGTCTTGAAAATTAAATCTCTACTTCCTCCCTCTCATATATCATCTTCAGTTGTGCAGCTCTTGGAAGCCACATCAGTCCTTTAACTAACAACTGGAATTTAGTAAATAAATTGTTCACAAGAATGGCATATTACCAACCAGTTTTATTTAAGATCTGAGAAATAACTAAAAGGTAAAAAACCAATTTTTTTTTTTATCATGTAAGTGCTTCCACGAGAGTCTGAGAAGACAGAGGAATATTTAATAGAAAATGCAGATTTTCTAAACTCTGTTTTTCAGGGTAAAAGTTTTCTGTGTCCTGCTGTTACCAGTATTATCTTGGCCTATATTTTCATAGAAGGCTTTACATTTGTATACTTTCCTTTGATACTTGCAAACTTGCCTTTTAAGGTAACCTTTTCTTTAAACCCATACTCATTTGAGAGATGATTAGACCCATGATTTTTGAACAAGCTTCTTTACCATAATCTTTAGCCAATCCCTTTGCCTATTACCACTGCACTTTGAATTTTACTCCATTTTGAATATGGACATGACTGTACATAGTACCTGTGTATATTCTTTTGCCTGTGTTTCAAGAAGTTGGATAATTTTACTTGGCTATGCTATTAAATTTTAAGTGAATTCTGGAAAACACGAAGTAACACTTCTTGTAGTTTTTCTGTGTGTTAACTTTTCCTTATTTTGGTTCTTTTTATGCTAGTTCAGAGACTCTGACTGAGGCATATTACAGATCAAATGTAGAAGAGTCCTTATAATTACATTGAAATCACCTTTGTAAATAATAAAAACAGAAGTATGAGCAGATATTTTAGACAATATTTCATATACTTTTTTGACTGGTTAAGATCTTGCAGTTCCAGCTGTAAGAGAATTCAGGAAAGTTACATGAAGGATGCTAAAATAATTACTCATTTAAAAAGGAACCCACAAATAATAAATAGCCTTAGACTCTGAAAATGTCTTTAAAAGCAAAAAAAAAATAAAAATGCAAGAAAGCAAGCAAGAAAGAAAACAAACTGTTGGTGCTTCTAAAACTTTTAATTTAGTGGCTCTTAGATACTCTTACAATTATAACATTTAAAACGGCTAACTTTAAAAATGGCCTTTAAATGGGGACATCCATGGAAGACCTTGACCCTTTAAAAATTTTGGAATGTGATTAAGTTCAAAACCATGTGCAAATCCCAGTGACATGAACATGATTTGCAGTACTGAGGACTTTGTATTGATGTGGTACCTTTTGCCCCGTGAAGAAATAAAGAAAAATATATTTTGTATCTCCAGAAAGCAAGTTAGGTAACTATAAAATAGCAGTAAGGACAGGAATATTGACTGTTCTTAAAAAAGAAATAGAAAAGAAATACAATTATTCAAAAGATATAAAAAGAAAACCTAGAAGAATAAAAGAAAATACATGAAAATAAAGTCTGTAAAGATAAAACTTCTATAAAATATATGTCTTAGAAACTAATGCAGACAAAATTGGCAGAATTTAGGTATGCCTCGGAGGATAAATTCAGGACAAAATGATGATCAGGTGATAGTCATCAAGGAGTTTTGAGGGAATGTTCTCAAGTTTGGCCTTGATGAATTTGGACTGACAGCAGGACTGGCACAAAGGAATCTTGTGAAAGTAAACCAAAATTTTAGTGAGAGACACATATTATAAACTCAATTGATGCAGAAAAAAGTATTATCTGTGAGTTGTACAGAAATTCTATGTAGCTTTTTTGAGAAGAGACATTACTTGATACTGTGTTACATTAAAACATATGTGCAAACAATACATAAAAATAATAAATACCTTAAGTTCCACATACCTATAGGGACAATCCTTTAAATGCTTTCTGCTCTGTTTTTACCAGGGACCATTAAACAATGTACTTTACCTTGTGTAATTTTAAGGTAGGCCAACATAGTGATTGTTTGGTACAGTATTTTATTTTCATGATGTGAAACTGAGAAACTGTAGGCAGACCTACATTCTTTCAAACAACAGACTGGGTCTCCATTTGGTGGCTAAATCCCCACTATAATAGCACTAATGCATTATATATATCTTTTTTCTTGCAAAATACAAGTCTGGTATAACTGAACAAATAATAGTGCACTTATAGGTTGTTTTTTTCTCTGCTTCTTGAAGTTATGGACTTTAGAGTCTTCTGCATTTTCTCTCAAGGTTTTTCAAGAGTAAACTGGGTAATTTATTCAAGGCGTTTACCAGCTTTTAGTTTTAGCTGATTCATCTGTGATATGGGTAAAGAAAGTACTCTCAAAGTACTTTGAGACCACTGGATGAAAACACTGGAGGATTTTAGAGAAAGAGCAAATAATTCATGTTACTAAGCCATTCCAATCTGCATGGATTATTTTTCTCAGTTACATAAATTATTGTCCTGGTTGGTATTCCTGCTCATTTCCTTTTTAAATTAACAACCCAGCAAAAGAATTGTAGCTATTTGGATATAAGTTTAAGTTTAGCGTTCTTTGGAGATTTCCAGCTCTGTGTCGTGGTGCTTGAGAGTCATTTCTGCATTGGGTACTTCTCTGCAATCTCCTCTGGGAGAACAAATGTTTGGTAGCATCCTAGCCATGTGCTTTGAAAGTACAAAAATAGAATAGAAGAATAAAAGAAACATAGTCCCTTGGTAGAATCGCTTTAATGTCTTGCATCTGATGTTCAGATTGGCGGGGAGGGGAGGATCACATGCCTGATGTTTTCTCTAGAACTACACTCAACTGGAAGCCATCCCTTGGCTTCTCTGCAGACAGCAGCATGCCCAAATGGAACATATTAATTCTTTGGGGAAATCTCCTTAGTCAGACAAAAAGAAATCTTTTCAGATTCCCAGATACATGCTCTGTTCCCAGTACCATCAGACTGAAAGAAGAATCTACATTACGTTGATCTGGAAGACACAGTTTCACTCTAACTGCAAGGTTTAGATAAATAACTTCTGCGATGCAGCTGCTCAAGCTTTCCGGTTTTGACATGTTTATTAATGAAAATGAATGAGAAAAGAAAGAAACAGTCAGCCAGGCAAGATGCCCCTGTAACGCTGCTGTCATCATTAGGTGAATATGGTATACCAAATATTTATGCTTCTATATGATTCAGATCACAGAAAATAAATATCACTTTTATGTGTTTTATTTTCTTTGGAGAAGGAAATGGAGGAGAGAGTGAGTCATAGTGGAAGAATAAAATCTATTTCTTTTCTGACAAAAGCTGCTTGTTTTGTCAGAGAAGGATCCTAGCATTAGCTTCAGTATGCTGATAAGCTCTGGAGCCTGACTGGCTTCAAAAGGAAGTGATGGCCTGCCAGTCCCCTGTCTGTACCTGTCTGGTGACCCATGGCCAGAAGCCAAATCATATTTCTTACTCCTGCTGGGCATATGATAATTAGTGTTCCAAGCAGGATCTGAATGCAGGCTGCCGGTGCACCCTTGCAAGGATTTCTGGTGAGCAGAATTTTGACCCTTCGCACCGTAACAAATCCTGCCAGCTGCAGCCTGACTTCTGAGCACTGGGCTGGTCTGAGGAATCTTGGAAGGTTAACATGAATATTTATTAGTGTATGACCAATGTTATTTGCCTGATTTTAAAATAAACAACACGTATTTCCTGTTATGGTCAGATTCAGAGTGTTCTCTTCTTAGGCAGCTGAGAAGGGAAGTGCCATGGTTATAGGAGCTCCTGAAGGTAGTCAGTGGATGATTTCTCCTTTTTATTCCTTGCTGTGCCCTCCAGAGCGTAGAAGAGATAGAAAAGGTGCAGGATACAGGGTCTGATGATTCTCTGCTCCCAAGAGATAGTGAAGGATCAGGAACTGTCACTGCCCGTCCAAACATCCTGAGGTAGGAAAAGATGGTTTACAAGGGAGAAGTGGTCTTCATGTTACTTTCTGTAGGCTTTCTTAACTACCAACCTCAAAACACTTGTTGCCTCTGCCCATGGCAAGGGTGGGTGGGCTAGATAATATTTTGAAAATCCCTTCCAACCCAAGCTATTCTATGGTTCTGTGATTTTCCTGAAGACAGATATTCATATGAAGGTGCTAAAACCTGAGAGGTGACAAATGACAAAAGGTTTTATGTATGTCCTTGTGAAATTAAGACTGCATTTAAAAAGGTGTGTGTATATCATTACTTACAGGACTTCATAAAATAGGAGAGTATCTGTCATTTTAGTGAAAGAATTTTCATGCGTGTTTTTTGCCACAAAGCAGTTACTGCCAAGGCTAGACAAAAATTAGAGATGTCCTACCTAACTAAAATAAACTCCAAACTAAAATGCTGTTTTGCCAATGGCAAGTTGCTCTTTTCTGAGCAGAGACATAGTAGAATTTATTCAAAAGAGTAACCGCCTAAATGCCTGTAGATTAATGTAGAAGCCTCAATTAGAGATTTAGGAACCATATTGTCTTTGCAATTGAGACTTGTGGCTGTCATCTTTTTGAAAGACCAAATAGTAGCCTTGGCTGCTGTAACAAAGACCAGGGACACTCTAAGATGTTTAAGAGTGGAGTCAAGCTTGCTATCCCAGTAAAGAGATTATGTTGTTTTTAGTTTTCTGTGATATCTTTCACAAAGAAAAGTCCTTAGAGGTTCTTCAGTATTAAAAGAATAACTGTTTAAGATGGAGGAGCTCTGAAATTCCGCTTCTCTCTGAAATTCTTCTTCTCTGAAGGATGAAAAAGAAATTAACAACACAGGGCATACAGGTTAGCTCTTCTGGTATATTGTGTGCAGAGTAGTAGCAGCAGAGTTCTGTCTTAGTTTGTGAGACAATATTACAGCAAAAGTAGGATGTTATTTTTCTGGGGAAATGTAACAGACACTGTAAATTTTTAAAAGAAAAAAATATTTCTTTCAAAAAAACCCTCTTAGCTGTTATTTTGGTAATGTGAATTCAGGTAATACTGAAAGCAGTAACAGAACACTGAATTCTAAATGCTACCTCCAGTTATTAGCACTATAGCCTTCTCCTTTCTTTAGCTGAGATTCCTATATATCATTTCTGTAGAGTTTTATGAATGTGCTACTATTTCCTGTTCAGCACTATTAAAGATGGTGTTAATAGCTATTCCTGGTTCTTTGTGTCGAAAGACTTTGCTTTCAGTATTTAATAATTTTCCTATTGCTACTCAGTATGGCTGGCAGTTTTAATGTCAGACATATTTATTTGACAAAAAAACATGAATAAACTGTGTCTAAACAATTTTTGCTGCTTCTATGAATGAGATTAAGGGTCAAATGCATTGTTTTGCCCCATTGTTATTAAAAAATGTGCTGACATCTTTATGCTTTAGAGCAAGCTCTTGAAATGTGGTAGAAGTGTGGTAGGTTTTCCCAATGTTCCAAATTATGACTCAAAAATTTCTTTGTGTGTTAGGCTGGTGAGGCTTGTTACTGCTCAGCAACTTGAGCTTGCAGAGCTTCACTGCACTGAACACACTCTATCGTCTGACTCCTGAGCTTAGTCTGTGCTGTACTCTGTGGTGCTGCCACTTTGTTTGCATGAAGAAATAAAAAGCAGAGCCTGACTTGAATTTGAGTAAATATGAATGGAGAGGAGGAGGGCAAAAAGCTCAAGTGGCTGCAGATAGGGAGGGTTCTTCATAAGATCCCTCCTTCTTTCAGTGTATAAGATGTATGGTGCTATGGGGACAGATGAAGACTGTGTATCAGCCACATCTCATCAGTAATCAGGATCCAACATGCCACATGTGTTGCAGACGTGGGGAAGTTTGGGAAGTATGTGTTGCTTCAGACAATGAATTTGTAATTAGAGTATCAGAAGGTATGTATGTAAGACATGGTTTCATAGGAGACCTTTATTCCTGATATTCCCTAGCTTTGTGGAGATTAGCCTGCAAAAGCTCAGTCACTGTAGTGTCGAATGTAAGTATTCATATGTGTACTTTTTGTGTTATACAGTTCTACATTGTGGAACAATAGGGGGAAAAAAACCTAGAGAACAAGTAATTGACCGCCTGCCTCCAGGCCATGTCAGCTCAAACCTGTGGCAAGCTTGGTGGATATTTCTTTTAGCTGTTATAAAAAAGTCCGAGAGATGGGGAGTCTCAAATTTTCTTAAAATTTTTATTTATATTATTATTTATTCTTACTATTTAAGAGCTTGTTCCAGTGTCTGAACTACAGGATATATAACAGGTTATTTCTTTCCTTTTGCAATGACTTGCATATTTGTGCACTTTTATCATGTTTTTTCCCATGTTATACAAATCAAATAATTATAGTTATATTATTTATCCACTTAAATTATGTTTTTTTAGAAGTTTTTTCTTTGCTTTTGATCTCTCCTGTTGGTCTAGGTCCTTCTTGAAGTGCAATGCTCAAAACTGGAATCCATATTTCAGCAGAGGCCTACTAATGACATGTAAAAAAATGAATATTTCACAACTTATATCACTTTTCCTGCAGATATTTGTGGTTCAATTTCATCAAAATCACCAAAAAAATTTTAGGCAGCTTCTATCCTTTTTTTAATGTAAAACTGTATTCAATGAAATGCTGTATGGCTTGACAAAGACATTTTGCTTCGTGTGAATTCTTTCTTTATGATTAACAAGTAAAAGGAGCATTTTCCTAATATTAAATTTACCTTTGAGGAAAACAAAACAAAATAAAATTTATAATGCATAGATCAAAAATAAAACTGAAGAACCCAGAGAATTGTTAATATCATTAAAGTGTCTCTTTCTTCCACAGAAAACCTGAACCTTTCAACAAAAATATGATTTATTTGGACTAAGTTGTTTATCAAATAAATTAATAAACATTGAAGTTAAACAAATAGCATTACACATGCACAAAATTAATCTTCACATTCTGACCAGTGTAGACCAATTTTGATGTCTGATCAATGTCTGTGATAGAACATTCGTACATGTATTTGCCTTTTAATGTTAGCCATGTTCCCCTGATTTAGCACAGCCATTATAGGCCCAGTGTTTGTTGAACCAGTGCAAAAGCCATCCTTTCTCCTTCCCTTTGGAGTCAGCCTGAAAGAACACATATTCAAGTGCAGAACACAGGGGCTTATCTTCTCCTTCAATACATCTTTCATACAGCTTTGAGATTGGAGAAGGGCAAAATCAAAGTGATAAAATATCCGCACATAAGTTTGTCAAGGAAGGGGTTAAAAAAGTGGAATCTTTGTGACTGTAAAGGGCTGAATTATCTTCCTGACACCAGCAGGGGTTGCTGTCACTAGTTTGTGGTTGTCACATTCCTGTTATGCTTGACCTTGGAAAGGCTTGACAACATAGTCTGGATTTGATTAAGGGAATTTCATGTTTTTCCTTTGCTAGAGTCACCCCCCACCTCGACAAACATTTAAAAATGTTAAGGAGTAAAAAAAAAAAAAAAAGTTTGGAAAGCAAACATTTTCCCAAAAGAAATTTATAGTTCAAATTTACACCAAGTTCGCACTAACTGGAGCAGTCCGGGTTTCCAGTCAGGCTTTGAGAGCTCTCTGTAAACCATTAGTCACTTCCCTGGAAGAGGCAGCTTTTTATAGGCAGCAGGATAAAACAGACACAGATGTGCAAGTAATATTAGAGGCTTTCACATGTACCTGCCTTTTTTTCTCAGTCATAGGAAAGAAAAAAGAGTGATTATAGAAATAAATTGATTAAGTCCTTGGACTTGAACAGCTACTATGGAGATTGGTTTAATTAAAATAAAATATCTTGTGTTGTGTTTTTTTCTGATTGTTACAGTTTATGTAATGAAGATGGAAGTTCTTTTAATTTTATAGTATTGGGTTCTTTGCCTTCTACAGGACTGTGATTATGCCGGCTGCCAACGAGTTTGATCCAGAAATTGTCCTGGTGTCAGCAGGATTCGATGCTGTGGAAGGCCACGACCCTCCGCTGGGCGGGTACAAAGTCACAGCTAAATGTAGGTATTGTCATTGGCACATGTTTCTGAGTTGGTATTTTTTCTAATTAGGAACCTTATTACATAAATACAGTTCACATCTATGTTTCTGTTTTGTGAGACAGCTGTGTCACTGAGGGCAGGGACTGTCCAGCAGTTAATATCCAGAGATGCCTGGAGAGCTGCAGCGCCTGCCCAACTCATGGACAAGGTGGAAACAAACATGTTAGAGTTTCTGGCTCACTCCTTCTGGCATTTAAATCTTGACTTTTTAAAGTATTACTTTTCTGGCATTCAAATAACAATTTAGAGGTTTCATGCTTTTCAATGGGCCCCAATTTCCAAATGATGGAGTAAGTTACTTCTCTTTAAATATATATTGGAGATTTTAGACTTTGGATGCCTAAATCCAATCTCATATTGCTCTTTTGTTATTGTAATCTTTTCAGCTCCATGGCATTAATCCTGAATTACATCAGTGTTTATGAAGGCCAAATTTTTCTAAAAGACTACTCTGTTGGGTCTCAATATTTGGATGTCCATTTCAGTCTTTCAAAATGTGTGCTTTTGGCAGAGATTTAATACTTTCTGAAAGACAGGTCTGTCTGACATATCTCATATAAAGCACTCCAAAATCACTAGCTCTTACGAGACATTGTGGCCAAACTGTTTCTGAGCCTGGGATGTTAAGCAAGGCGGGGTGATGTAGTAACTCTCTGTACAGTAATGTGCATTGTAACATTGCTGTATATGTTGCTTTACATGGGCCAGCACAAAATAGTTTCCTAATGCAATGCTGTGAATAATTTTCTTCAGTGTATCTACTTTTATTCAGTATATTCAGTCTATAATATCACTTCAGCAGTCATTAAATATGGACCTCTGCTGCTAGTGGGAAATGCCTTAGCATTTGAGAAAAGTCTGGAGAAGTCAATGAGACCTAATGGCATTTAAAACACTGCATAAATGGACTCCAGTTCAGAGGATTTTGTCCTTCTAACCTCTGCATTTTGTTACAGATCAATAGACCAAAGCTGTTGTTTACCTCAGGAGGTTCAGGGCAGATATATATGTATATATATATATATATATATATAATTTTAATTTCCTTTGCATGCTGAGCAGACTCCCCTGAATACCAGTGACAGTGATGGAGGAACAGAGTGACTGTCCATAGTGGTGTGTTGTGGAAAGGGAGAATGCAGTGAGAAGTGCAAGGGTCTACCCAAAGACACTTACACAGGTGCTATTGCACAAATGGGCTGGAAATGGAATATCCCTATGGCTGCAAGTAAGACATACTGAGTTTAGCACAGCTTTTCAGCTCAGTGCAGTGGTTACACTGGAGAGGAAAGAAACATGTGCATTGTTTGAGTGTCATTTCCCTGTGTTTATGATTTTTAGTAAAACTTTTTTCAAGAAGAGATGAGAGATTTACTTGCTGGTTTTTTTCCATGTGTGGTTCCTGGTCAGAGGCACCATTCCATGAGCTTGTGTGGGAGGGAGGTGAACTTTCAACTGGTACTAAATTAGATATTTTGTTGAGAACCATTGTATAACTATCTGTATTTACCTGTTGAGAAGGTATTCTACATGTCCCTTAAGGATTTAAAATGCTTCAGCATATGTAAGTTTCTGGCATAGCAGCTGCAACAGCTTCACTAGAAATTGCAGCAAATAAAAACTGTCTGACATTAGAATTAATTTTCATTCATGAATTAATTAGTTAACTCTTCATAATATTTTTTAAGAAATCTTAATTTTTTAATATAAGAGGCTGTACATCTACTTCTGCATATGTGTCTGTAAGCAAAAAAGGGGATTTTTTGCTTACAGACAAAAGAAAAGACCCAGTGTAGGTGGCTCTTGTTTAAATTAAGAGAAAAGCCAAGACAGACTCAGATAATGATCATGCACCTGAGGGATGAATAAAGCCATATTTACAGAGCCAAAGGAATTTATTATTTCCCCAAAACAAAATTCTCCACATTCCACCATACTATTTTAGAACATAACATACTATATGTGGTATGTAGGAAAATGAACAGGCTATTAAAAAAAAAATTAGGTCCACAGGGAAACTTTCATATTAGACACTCAAAAGAGATATTTGGGCAAAGTTTTAATATAATTGCTTTGTAATAATTAAAAATGATACACCATTAAGTAAATCTGAATCTGTAAAGATTCTTTCTTTATAAATCTTTAGCACTTTGTGTGCACTTAATACATTGAATTTTCTGATATCTGTGATTTAATACAAGCTTTACAAATTAGGGAGAGACTGACATCAAAGGAGAGAAGATAGACCCTTAGCTACTAACCTTGCCCTTAAAGACCATTTAGAAACCACTAGATACTTGATAATGAATTATTTATGTCTTTCCCTCAGAGTACAATCTAAGAAAAAATTAAAATGTATTAACCAATCAACTGTCTCAAGTTATAAAGTAAAAATCACTGGATGAAGATAGCAGATTGAACTAATTACAGTCTTGGAGTAACCATACAGCAGGCATTCCGCAAAAAATTACCTGGTAAATCAGCACAGTTTGAGAAATGTAAGCTGTAATCTGCTTTAACCCAGAATTTTAAATTTTTTCTCTATATTGTCATACAATCGTATTTACTGAGGAGTTGCCATTTCTGAATAGTAAAGAAACTTGTCTTCAACAAAATATTTACAAATATATTTATGTATTTGCAGCTGATTTAAAATCTGTGAGTCTGTTGTGCACGTCAGGATTTCTCACAGTAAGGTGACTCTGAACTCTGCTAGAAGGCTGTAGAGTGGAATCTGGCTAGCTGACATCAGCGATCAGCTTGGAGATATCTCACTTCCTAATTTATCTCTACTTGTACTAATTAATGAAATCACTAATGGTCTTTTTCCCATTAAAGGAAAAAAAAAAAGAGATAATGTTTAAAAAAAGATTGGAAGTTTGAATCTTTCCTATCTCATTGAACTTTTCGGATCACTTTCCCAATTTCTTCAAAGTGGTTTTGCAATTTATCCTCATCTGTAGATTAGTTTTCACTAAACTAAGCACTATTTAACTAAGTTTTACCTGTCTCTGCAACAGATTTGTTTGGTGCAATGTAGAATTGAGAATGAACATTAAGTAAAACATTTGTTTCAACCCCAACTTTGAGGATTTCACAGGCACATTTTTCTTTATGTTAGCTCTTTGTGCCAATCTCTCTCTTAATGAAGTGCTATGATTTCAAAAGGTGCTTTTATAATACACCTACGTACACATACACATCTTGAAATATATACTCAACCCATGTGCATAAACTTTGTGATGGATTTTATATTATTTTAAGAACAAAAAGGGCTTCAAAGATTTGATATGACTGGTGGCATATGGCAGAACTTGTTGCTGCTGGGAAGTTCTCAGTCCTTTGGTACAAGCTACATTCCTAATATCTTAGTAAGGAAAGGCAAACTTTATTGACAGCACTGATGAAAGGCCACCTAGCATAATTAGAAACAGATACACTTTTGAATTCACATTTTCTTTCCTTGAAGAAAGTCTTCCCTCCCAAAAAGAGTTTGTGTTAAAAAAAAGACTTTGTTTTTCCAAATAAAAACATATTGTCTGCTAAAAATGTTATCTTTACTCACAAACACTGCCTTGCCTGTGGCATTATGCTATGGGAACTGCACCAAGTTTAACATCTAAAAGCAAAGAGAAGAAAGTGAGGCAAATGTCATGTTAAACTTCTCTGGTAGTCCTCTTGGCCCAAGGTCTTACATCAGTTAAATGTGCCAACTTCTGCTCAGGAGCTTCTCTAATATCTGGTATGTTCTGCTAGGAATATTCAGGCAACTTATCTCAAATTTTGCTTTCTGTGCCCCTTCTGTATTAATTTCATTAGCTGAAATAGAGGAGTACCTTTTGTAATGTCGAGTCCATCTTCAGTACTGGCATGGCTCTGTCCCTGTTGCTTGGCCAAGTGACTCCCCAAGATGCAAGGTGAAGGTGGGTGCCTCAGCTGGAACTCTCATCCACAGCTCTTATGCAGAGTAACTATTGAAGTCTTTGGGATCTCTTTGTTTGGATCATGGGCTGTAAAAGTCCTTTGGTTTTATTATAATATATAATCAAGTGAGAGGAAAACACATCTCAGTTCCTGACTAGTCCAATGGTTTCTTTTTATTATTTGAAATTTAATTTTTTCAATAATATAAAATATTAGCACAATGTAACTTGTATTATCAAAGCATATTTTTATCAAATTCACTTTTTGTACTGGAGTAATGAAAGTTGTATTTACAATAAAAAAATTAGAAAAATAATGGTAGAAGAAGGAATGGGAATAAAGGAATTTTATATTTATAATAGTAAGGATATGCCTAAACAGTACGAACCTACTCTTTTCTGTTATCTTGATGGTCCTTAGGTGGAACTGCTGAAGATAGCACTGAAACATTTTGTGCTTTGTTTTACAGTTAATTTTTACATCATTGCTAAAGTATATAGTATTATCACACAATTTGAATTCTGTGTAGTGAACAAGTCTGAGGAAGAGCTCTCAGATCTGGTAATAAATTTGCAAGCTGTTAGATCTTGTAAGGGAACTGTTTTTAGATTTGGCTCTGCTGGCTTAAGATCTCCGTGTAACATTATCCTGAGGTGAAGTACTTTGTTTTATAGAACAACCCTTAGAATAATGCTTGCACTAAGAGATCACTTTACATTCAAGTAAATATTATACATAATTGCTCATTAAATCGTGACCATTCCATAAAAAGAATAAAGTAAATAGAGAAGTGTCAAGCAAGAATGAAGACCTTTTTCAAGGTACTTAACTTCCTGAAGCATTGTGAAGGGCTGTGATGGTTTACTGGAGTTTCCCTGTTGTTTTACTCTCCTATTCCAAAGATGCTATTTGACACCACAGTGAAAAATAAAATCATCAATTAGCGGTAGGAAAGGATACCACTGTGGGCATTTAAAAAGTAAATGATATTTTGTCTGTTGGAATATTTGTCTTCTGTTACACCAAATTTGTATTGAAAAGTTGATCCAGTGCCTGGAATATAACTGATTATATCTAAGCTGGTTTGCAGCTTCTAATGTTTTTATTTGAGAAAATTGTAATAACTCCCTTAACTTATCTAAAGCTGCATTATGCTGGAATACACTCCATTCAAGTGGGACCAGTGAAAAAAGTGCTGAAGTTTTTAGCAGTTTCCCTTGTCATGAGCCCAGGTTATTTCCAAAGGATATGTCAGTATAAGTGGTAGATATTAATGTATAAAATTTGACTGACTTACACATTGCCAACATCTCTTCCATGAGGAATCTCTTTTCATGGCTGGAACTGATACTTTTCATAATACAAGTAAGAGCAACCAGGTTGAACTTGGGGGCCTGTTGCTTTCCTGTTGCTTTGCCCTTCACATTTCAGTTCCAATTCCCACTGTGAGTAATGAGTTTTGATTAAAATGATCTCTGAATGTAACATAAAATGCTATAAAAGCTAAAATACCTAGCATCTTAGCACAAGCAAATTCAGAATGGCACAGTTGTAATAAAGAGACAACTGAATGCTGAAACAAATGATCTAGCATGATGTACCAGCTGCCACTGGAAGGCTTTAAAGGAGGCCTTCTAAATAAATAGATGGCATCCTTACAATTAGGTATGCCATAGCACATTCAGACACAAGAGGCTTCATTCTAAAGTTTTTCTTCAATGACCAGTCTTTTCTTGAGCCTTCACAATTGTCCTACTGTGTCTTGGAATTCTTCTGTTTCCCACTGTGTTTTGTATATAGTACATGGGTTAGAAACAGACCAAAGGCTAATGCTAGAATTACGTATCACTGAACTCAGATGCAGAACTGCTCAGGGTCGAAGCCTGGTACTTCAGATATCTTACAGAGATAAAGTTTCCCATGTGCCAGCTTCAGTATTTCTAAAACATTCTATGTGACTATTCTGAGTATTTGAAGTACTTAGAAGGCTATATATGTTCGTTGTGTTTAGTTTGTTTGGGGTTTTTTTTTGTTTACTTTTTCCTGGAAGTACTTAGTTTTTGAAGGAGTCCCCAGATAATATTGTTACTCTCTACTGGAACTGGACAGCCTTGGAATGGCTGTGGGTGTTTTTGGGTAGAATGATTATAATGTGCTTGGGTAGGGACTTCACTTTCTTCTGACTGAAAGTCTTCTCTGACTCTTGACTCCATGAAAGAGTCCTGACTGGGGCTACTGGGGCTAGTGTAATAGGTATATGTTAAAGGAAGGCAGGAAAAGAAGTCCCTGCAAATTGACAGCTGACTAAAAAGAATAGTAGTAGCTTGATAGCTGTTATAACACAGTTTGAATTTCTAAAAATAGCCTTGCAGGCTTTTATAATGTCATGTGTAATCTCTTCACAAGTAAGAAAGTCTTTCTGGCTCAGCTATGAGAAGCTGTGGTCTTGGTAAGTCTGGCACTGACTGCCCCTGACTGCAGTTTCAGAGCTGGCATAGCTGCTCCAAGCAGCTCCTTGCATAGCAGCACCATACAAAAGGGTGGTTGCACACTACTTCCCCTTCTGAGTTGTCCATTATTTACCTTCCACTGGTCCTGCTTCTTGTCAATCTCTCTGTAAACACATCGATCATTAACTCATCAACCCATCAGAAAACAAAGTCAAAAAAGTGAAGAGACTTCTATTGGGCTGAAGCTGAATCAGGTTATGGAAGGACCAATGTGTGCCAGAGGCAGCAGAGAAAGGCAGAGATTGCATAGGATAATTTATGGTAGCAGTAAACTGTTAAATCACTTCAGTTGCCACAGCTGCCTTCTTTCTGAATTCTCCTGAGTTCAGAGATTTGGTTTTTTTTCACATAATTTGATTATCTTTGTGGTACTTGAGGTGATAGAATGCTTATCCAGCAGGGTAGATTTTCAGCTTTTGTCTCAGAACTAACAGCATTGGAAATGGGTTGGAGCAATGATCATGGACACAGTTTTTCATTGAGGAGTGTTCTCATTGCTATCAGGTATTTTGTTTCTGTCCCTTTTGTCTCTTGGAACTATATGATACCCAGTGACTGACAGCAAGAAAATGTAGCAGCAAGACTTTGCTTCCAGTTGTTCACTTCTGAAAGCAAAATTTGGGTTTTCTCTAGGGTGATTTCTTGAATACTAATTAAATGGTTGTCTAGTATGATCCAAAAGACACCAAAATAGATGACAAATTAATTGGTGACCAACCCTTAGACATAATTATTTTCACAGGATTCGCTCTAAGAAGTAAAGCATTTTGGTTTCTTTATCCTTGTAGAGCACAGCAGTCATTTCTGTATCACATCCTATGGTTTGGACATGGCCATTGGATCTCCCAGCCTCCTAAAATTTATTTAAAAAATAAATTATGTTTATTTACTCCTGCATTTTGTACTCCTTAAATTTGCTCTTGATATTTGCTCAATACAGATATCATTGATTTATTTGTCAGTGACATCAGGATCTGATACATTATTGGCTTGTACAGTACATTTACATTTATAAATATGAAATGTAGAAAATTTCAGAAATCCTACTTTCTGAGGATGAATAGTCCGTTGGCTCCTGTGGAACAAAGACTGGAATTCACTGTATAAAATTAGTGTCCTCTCTAGGACACAGCATAAAAAAGGCAAATGCGAAGATACAAGAGGAGAAGTCCTTTTCTCTTTTTTTAGTATTTCATTTAAAGGAGGGATTAATGCTTGGAGAAATTCAGAAAAATTCTGATGTTAGGTTGAAGAGCCTGCTTTCACATACTTGAAGGAAGCATATGTCAATGGCTTCGAATATGGACTTGAGCCATGAGAAAACAGTGAATAATTCACGTCATTTACTGAGGCTAGGGAAATCCTTCTCTTCAGACTTTGGGGCACACATGTCTAACTGGACACATAAAACTCATCTGAAGGACTCAGAAGTCATAGTAATGATTTTGTTGTTGCCCAGTGTTTTCAATACTGTCTGCCTAACTGGTGTGTCTTCCAGAATGGGTCTACCTAAGCAGAAAGTGAGTGAAATTAGAAATAAATAAGCATTGATTTGACCTGCTTTTTCACTTTTACTTGGCCTTTCTTTCTGCAAATGAGCCAGGAGAGATTTCAGTTCCCATTCCCACTCCTGCCTCTCAAAGAGAAGATCTGTCTGCTGGCTAGTTAACTAATTGGTACAAGTGAAAAACCACCTGTATTGCATGTTCAGTTATGCAGTGTCAATCCATCTGCAGAATGCATCAGGTGCCCGTTCCTTGATTTAGGGCACTTGCTGGGGACAGGGCAGAGAATGGATTACAATGGAAAAAAAAAAAGAGAATCTACAGAGCCATTAAGAATTATTTTCCTTTTTTGGTCATCTTCCCTTATCTCTTCACCTACTTCTTGATGTTTTTTCTTTCACGTTGCAGTAGGAACATTGGGTAATGACAATAACTTATGTGAGAGATGCAAAAAAGGTAAAATTGGTCATACCTTCTCTCAGTTTTGAAATAAAACTTATGAAATCTTTTTTCCATATTGAAACAAAAAGGCTGTCATTTAGTAGAAGGAAGCAAAGAACAAAGTTTTTTTATAATTTTTTTTTTAATTTTTTTGCTTGGGCAGTATTAATCATATCAGATTACAATTTAAATAGCGTAAATTAAATATAAGTTTTTAGGGCCATTTTGAAACTAATGGAGCTTGACACAGTGTTCAGCAACTTGCTTTTTGCAAGGATTTTGCCTTTTGCAGGATTGGGTCCTGAGAGAACATTGTTGAAAGACATCTCCAAATGTGGATTTCTGCATAACAAAGTGTCTGATCTTTTATAGCATTGTTGCATTGGGAATTAGTCTTGTCTTTGGGAATTTTTAGTCTTTAGTAGAAGGGCATGATTTATGTCTTAGAATTTAACCATTCTCTGTAATAAATAGAAATGTGCCACAAGTATTTACTTGGTTGCGCCATGGGAAAATTTTTAACATATTGTTCACAGCTACAAAATGCTATAAAAGAAGGCATGTAATTTGAAGACCGACTATCCTTTGTAATTTCTAACCAATAGATTGATTAATATCTTTAAAAAGAGACAGCAGCCAAAATGTTTACATCTCATTAGGCAGAGAAGAAGAGAGCACACACAATTTTGATTATGAGCTTGGATGGCTCGTTTCTTTGGGCTTCACATCCCCACTACTTAAGGCAGACTGTAACTTTAAGATGTTATCTCTTGCCTGCACAAATAAACAGCCAGTTATGCTTTTTATGGCGGGTAGTTCTCAAACCAACAGGGGATTAAATGATATTAGCTGGAGTTTGTGGTTCCCTGCTGAACTATCACGGGCTCCATGGATTCCTCTCCTGAATATTTGACAGAGCAAACACCTCTTATCTGAGGTGATTTTCTCACACTGGCCTCTTGGCCGTGGACTTCAAAAGCTGATCACAGGGAGGGCTTGAGAGGCAATAACCCTTAATATAACAGTCTCTCCTGATAGGGATAGACAAGGTAAAGGTAAGGCGTCTCTGAAGTTTGCTCTTGTGTGTTTAGCCCCATGGGGTGATAAGGGGCCATCTGTTTTTTCAGTCTGCAAACTCATCTTTTTCACACTATCCCAGTATCAAGTACACTTTAGGTCTGACTGGTATCAGCACCAGCAATTCGTCAGTAATCTGAAGAGATTTTCTTGGTATTTTTAGCTTTGATCCCAGCAATTGTCTTAGTTGCTGTTGTATTGGGGTTTTTTACCCAAGCAAATATATAAAACAAAATTTAAAACATTATGTTCAAAGTACCATTGTCACAAACAAAATAAGTTATTGAAATAGGTGTTACAAAATGTATGTTAATTACTTGCGGGTAAAGGGAAATTTTTGTGCTTACTTGTGTGATTAAACTCAAAACTTCAGTTCACGGTGGTAGTTTCAAAAAGTCACCACACCTGTATTAATTGTTAAAATAGAATATCAGTACTAGCAGTTCTAGATGTTAAAATAAACACTGCTTCAGACGTCAAAACTATTGTAAGAGTTAGTAAAATGCTACTCAGATTTCTTTTATTGCAGAGCTCCCAGAACGTCTTCCTTCATCTTTTAAGTTTTTCCCCACAACTATTTTTCATCAATGAAACATTCGGATTCAATTACAATCTCCTGATTATAGTATCTTTATATGCAAATACTGAATACTATGAAATCTGCAATAAAATGATGCAAGTTTCCAACACTAGTGCATGAAAAAAATCCCTAATTCAGCACTTTATTATTTTTATATGTTGTTTTGTGGGGTGGGGGTGGTGACTATCTTTAAGGAAATTCTTCTTGCTAATACCAATTAATTGCCATAAAATTTCTGGAAATGCAAGAATGTAGATTCTAATCCCAGATGCTTTTACTCACTTTGAGCAGTCCTGCTGATTGAGACTACACCACCTACCTGATTAAGATTTACTAAAATAAGTAAGGTTTACAGGGGAAAGAGATTGTAAGTACTAATATGGTACAAAAAACATGCTAAAAACTCTTCAAAAGCATATTTGCATGAGAATGCTGTTATTTAAATATTTTCTGAAATCTTATAGAATTAAACTGAAAAGAAATAAGAATTGTTCTATTGTAAAATACATCCATGTGAAGTGAATTTACTAATAACTTTTTTCCTTCAAATTCATTCTTTTTTCCCCTATCATCAATTATGATTCATGTACAGTAAAATGGACCAAGGGAAAGATTTTGAAAGATCTTCTTTGGAAGAAGAAACTAAAATTAGATAACAGTCCAGAACAACGAAGTATTGTCAGTTAATAAAAATTCACTTACTTAATATTTTCTGTTTTATGAATGCAAATTAATCACATATTTGTTTCCTTTGATCCATAGTCTTATCCCTTTCCCTTAAATTCCTCTCAGATAAAAAAAAAAAAAAAGTTCTGTTTTGTTATCTGACATTGCATCCATTCGGAAGTAATTTGTTTGTGAGAGCTGTTTTCTAAAAATTTTTACTAACTTAAAACAGATTAGTGTTGTCTAAAAGCAAAATAAAACAAAGCTGTTTCATTTAATAATGGAATATATCCTTTAATGAAATGTCTGCATTTTAAATGTGCTAGCTTTCAAAATTATTTTTCTAATATGATTAATGAAAATCAGATATGAATTCAGTGATTTATTTATGTGGAAAACAGATCACTGACATGTATTGCTATATAATTTGTGGTTTCATTTATGATTGCAGCCAGGCATAATGTGCTTGTTCTTGTTCATCGTTTTCTTCTTATTAAGCGAAGTTTGTTTGAAAAGAATAACTTGAATTGCTTTACATGGTATTTTTATGCTGTCAAGAGAAATAATCAATTTAAAATCTGAGATATATTAAAAAATCCCAATAAAAATTGATATATATTCCCAGGTTTGTTTTGTTTTTAAAATTTTCATATAATATATTTATTTTTAAAGAAAATAGAATTATTATTTATTTCTTCTAAAGAGTCTAATTTATCCTAAACAATGGAAAAAAATATGGAATATCTTTAAATGGTTTGGTTTTTTTTGTGGTAGAGAAGATCAAAATCCAGTTGTTATTATTTGTATCTATTTTTATTCCTATATAAAAGGTAGTGTCTATAGTCTCAGAAATCCTTAGTTTTCAATGAAAGTTATAGTAGCATCTTTTATGGCTCCTACAGGAACAGCTTTGCAGTAAAATTGCTTTTCAATATGACTGGTCTGTGTCCTAACAAATTTACAAGGAATTTCAAGATATTTTGTCAAATCATCTTTGAAGTAGTTGCATAATGAAGTTCAGTGTTTTGAAGCATGTTAGCACAGAAGTAAAAGTGGCAGAGTGGAACCCATTTTGTTAAAGTTTCCAAAGCTTACATGAACAGATCAAAAGAATTTTTCATTAAACACTTAGATATTTGAGCAAGCAGCATTTTTAAATCTGCATCAAGCTCTGGGGAAAACAGCAAAGAAAATCCATTTATCGAGTGATGCAAAGCTGTTTCAAAATTGTAATTTAATTAATAAATGTGTAACATCAAAGGAATTGGTTATCCAAAAATAATTGTGATATTTATGTCACCATGTGAATAAAACATTATTTTTCTGTGGTTAACTGCACCAATGGTAGCTTTGTAGAACATGCATGAGGACAGTGCATATGTCCTGAACCATGTAATTTTTTTTTTCTTTTGGCTCTTTTGGGTGCATCTATTCCCACAAACAGTGGATACCTCTGGGATTTTCCCAGCATGCTTTTTGAGGAAAAACTTCGAGGTCACAGAACCTGAAGATCTTTAAGGCATCTTTAAGGGAAAAAGTAGTAGTTCTGAAATGTTTTCATCCACCAGGAGTTTCCTTCTAATTCACTGAGAATTGCTGAAGTTTTTTTTTCAAAATCGCATTACAAATTTGAAGATTATCTAAACGAACACCATTTTTATAATGTTTTAGGTTACTGATAGGGAGTAAAGAAGAGTACTTTAAAAAACTCTTAAAAGGGTCTGTGCAGTTTTAATGGCTTGAGTGAAACAAAACACCAAACAGGATGTCCTTGTCCCCTTTGAACTTGAGGCATCACATTGACATGGAGCTACTGAATTCTCTCATTAGTTATGTGGTGCTGGAATCCCAGTGGCACTTAATGAAGATAAGTTTTTATGCAGTGCTTTCAAAAAAGAATTGGAAATAGAGTCTGATCAAATTTAGTACTCTATCACAGATTGAGAAAGCTGGGCAATCAAGAGAAAGGAAAGGAAAAGGAAGGAAAAAAAAGAAAAGGAAAAGGAAAGAAAAAGAAAAAGAAAAAGAAAAAGAAAAAGAAAAAGAAAAAGAAAAAGAAAAAGAAAAAGAAAAAGAAAAAGAAAGAAAAAAAGGCAGGGCAAAGAAAAGAAAAAAAGGAAAAAAAGAAAAAAAGAGAAAAGGAAAGAAAAAGAAAA
>NC_031769.1:29947402-29987852 GCF_001522545.3 Parus major
AAAGAAAAGAAAAGAAAAGAAAAGAAAAGAAAAGAAAAGAAAAGAAAAGAAAAGAAAAGAAAAGAAAAGAAAAGAAAAGAAAAGAAAAGAAAAGGAGAGGAGAATATTAAAATCTAGAGCATAAAAAGAGTTTCTTTCATTCAGACAAAATAAGATTTTCCTCATTGTAACTTTCATTAAATATCTAAAAGTAAGGAAAAGTAAGAAAGATACTACTCATATGCATTTTTTGTACAAAATTTTCGAAAATACTTTTAAATTATTCACCTTCTTTTTATTATATTGGAAGAAAATTTTGTACATTATTTTGATGGAACTGTCCATCTTGTACCATTATTGCATAACTGCTTTAGCATGGTGTACACTGACCACCAGAACTTGTCAGACCTAAACTCATTATTTTTAAGAGAAAAAATAGAAAAAAATCTTCTGTTCCAAGGTGGGATATATACTTCAGGCAGAAACTGAGAGAATATATTTAGTTCAGTAAACAGTCAGCACTGTTCTAGATATATTTCAGCTGAAAGACAATAGCAGTCTTTTGGCTTTGGCTGACTACTGACAATTAGAGCATCATAAACCAGATGTCAAACATTATGTCTTGAGTAACTTTTTTCTTCAAAATTTGCCAATCCCTCTTGTCATCATGGCTCAACTACCTAATTTAGTCTATTGGATAACACTGTCTGTGCTCAGTACCTGATTTGATTTTATTTAGACAAGTGAAAGAAAGAGTATCTGTTAAATATATTGATTTGCACTGAATGTTTCTTTAGCTTTTAAGAAAACCGATGCGCAGTTAGTAGACTCAGAAATAAACATAGAATGAAAAAAATGTTCAGATAAAAGGCATCTCATTACTACAGGAATATTCCCTGACCAATTTTATTATAATTATATCACTATGTCTCTGAACTGTTCCTTCTGTGTCAGTTTCAGCTCAGTGACTTTTACCACTTACTGCCTTTGGGAGATTGATCTGGGGAGATTTCATTCTTGAAGCATGTGCTTTGAGATTTGATTTTCATTTGCTTCAGTTTATCTCTCTAAAGTAGGTAATAATTTCCCTTTTTCAATATCTCATTCTTGAAGCAATATAATTATTTATGGTAGCACTGTTTACAGATACGTCAACTGCTAATCTGAAAGAAAGGGCTTGAGAGCGGCAAATTAATTCATGATGCAGGAGGACATTTTTCAGTGTTTCAGCCTTGGAAATCCCAGGTGTGAGGATAGGAAGGCTGGATATCACACATCTGAGCTAGAATGATTCTTTTGACCAGCTGGTTTAACTTCCAAAGCACCAGAACAAATGGTCAAATTCCCTTCTTTTTCTGATATCTAAAAACCATCCTGGTAAATGCATACCACTTACCAAGTTTTTGTCATGTTATTAGCAGAGAAGTGCCAGTATATTCAAGGGAAGAGGACACTGAACTAAAATGGTGTTAGGAGAGATTGAAGTACTGAGCAGGGCTTTAAAGAGCAGATGATTTATGTCTTAGACAAAGAAAGCAAGGTGAACACTGGGTTGGTAGGATAGCAAATATTTTGAGTCAGATGTGTAGTCTGGGGAGTTATTACTGGGTTTAATGGAAGAAATTTGGCATAGAAATTCTCTGTGTGCATAAAATTATTATCAACTTTTATGAATCAGGAAATGATACTAGACATTCATAGATTAATAAGCTCTAAAGATAAGAATATTATTATTATGACACACTAATATGACTATATGTAGTGCAAGCAGGGCAAACATTATTTCTATGTAATTTCCATGGTTTCTGTATAAAAATACCCCTGTTAGCTTGAAATCTGAATGATTATTAAAAATATATTACAATATTATTATACAGAAAATACTTTATAAATAATTTCCCAGTAAGTAAGTATATAATTAGTATACTAATATTGTATGATAGTATTAATATTATAACTCAAATAATACAAGGATTTAAAAGTAGGTCTCCATAACCTACAAAATCTCTGTCAAGAGTAATTTTTATTGAGGCAATAATGGAACCATAGATTACTTATCTAAAATGCATTCATCTTTAATTTCATATTTACCTGAGAAGCTTTTCACTGAGTATACTGCATTCACAATGCATGACCTCAGCAGATGCAAGCATATTTTGTCTGCCTGCGTGTCTTTTGGTCTTTTGGAGACATAAATGAGCTTCCTCTCTCAAATTTTGGCTTTCTGGACATTAAACATCTGATTAAGTCCAGATTTGTCCGTGACAGGCAGTAAGAGAGGTGTTTAATTCCAAGAAAACCATCTTATCAGAAAACTGCTGCAGCAGATCTTACTGGGGATATTCCTCTCTTCCTACTGAGTAGTAAATAGGCTGAAGGAGTAGCAGAGGCAAGACAGCTAACTTTTCCTTACTTATAGATAGGGAAGAACCTTGACAAATTCTAAAATCAAGTGGTTTTTCCCATCGAGTTTCAATATGTAGAAAGGTCTTAAATTGAATATGAAATTAAATGAAATGATAAATGAGACTTCTTTTAATACAGATCAAGTTGCTAAAATGGGTAGTTAAAGTCCCTAAAGATAAAATGAACTGCAGAATCTTCAATATTAAGAAAGACTTTTAAACAAGTTGTTCCCGTAGATTTTCAGAGTGGTACTGTGGAACTCAGAGGTGTCTTTGCAGTAAGCTTACCTCTACACTTCACTGCGAAAATCCATTTTGACATAAATTCAGCGGTCAGAGTTGATGATAGGAAATTCTGTTGGTTTTATTATTTGCACACATGAATGATCTGTAATATAAAAGAAACTTTCAGCTCAGATGCAGTTGTCATTTCAATGTTAGCAGTAAGCAGTAGTTTAGAAGGGGTGCAGATATGGGTATGAGATGCTGAAGGTGAGGGAAGAGATACAGTGAGTGAGGAAATCCCCAGCAAACTCCCAACACGCTGGTGTTAAGCTTTCTTGAAGTCCAGCTGCCTTGCCAGCTCCTGCTTCTCCAGCTCTTTCAGCTATCATAAATACCCTGCACATACTCTTCTACACATACAGATTGGTAATGTGCACACATATATTTGGGCTGACAATTAAGAATTATGGCAGGAGGGTTAATAGTCTTCAAATCTCTGGGCACCTTCAGGACTTGGTCCATCTAGAAATTGTTTTGTGGGTAAACTGCAATTAAAATCCTTCTTAGCAGCACCTGGTGTTGGTAGATTTAGATGACGCTACTAATGCACTAAATTTTTCCAAGGAATAGAAGACCCTAAGGAGGAGAAAGACCATAAAGCCAGTTGTGGTGTTTTTGTTGTTTCAACAGTTTGGTCTTTGAGCTGAAAGGGAGAGAAAAAAAAACAGGAAGAAGCTGGCCACAGAACAAATAAATATGGCATTGGCTCATATTCATTACAACACATTGGATAAAAATGAACAATGGCAACTATCAGCTTTCATGCACTTCCTTGGAAAAAAACTGTGTTGTGTAACTTGGCCAAAAAGACAATGACATGTACCACTGCACATATACAGCCCAGAAGGGGAGTCAAACGAGCACCAGAAGAAAATAGCTGTTTTATTTGGAGGTCCTGTTTACTCGGAATATTCATTACTTTCATCAAAAAATAACAGTTTAACATATCACTTGCACAGTTTCTACTCTTTCGGTTTTCATAAGAATTCCAATAAACTCATTTTGCTACTGAATGGGAAAGATATTAGAAAGATTCAGAGACTTGGGGGGATAGAAAGGAGAAAAGAAAGGTCAACACAGAAGAAAAGGCTTAGATGAAAGTATGTCAGAGCAAAGCTTCCCATGAAAGATTATTGAGAATAAAGCTTTTTTTTTTTTTTAAACAGACATAAAAAACAATATATAAATCAAGAGCACAAAAGCCCTGTTTTATGATTTTTTTTTCTGGTGCTGTTTAATTTTTTTATATCTTTTTTTTGCCATTGTTAAAAAACAGCCAAAACTTCAAAGGCATGCTGCATGTGTTCTAAATCAAGACTTCAGTGCTGATGTACGACAGCAGAAAAATTAAAACTAAATAAATGTGCTGTCTAAACGACCATATTTCTCAAAAAAATTACTTTAAAGGCTTTAAAAAATTAGAATTATTGATTGATCTTACTTTACCAACCATAATGTTTTCACCAGAGTAAAGGACAAAATATTATATTAAAAAGAGAGAAAGAAAAAAGAGTGTTGTCTGAACATATCTGGACACCTGTATTTGGCTGTCTTGCAGTTTTTTCAGAGAGGCAAGGGGGAAAATGAAACTTTCCAGTGATTTGTCAGATAGTTGGTATGAACTGCATAATTTTTCATTTATTCACTGTTTTCTGGAAGGCTCCTTTACAGGCAGGGTAAATCGATAAAAACAAGGCAGTGTATCTGTGAAGGAAAGAATAGCATTTCTGCTCTGTCACATAAAAATGGTTGTAGAACGGATGTGTTCTCATGAAAAATAGTTTGTGCAAGTTCTTTACTATTTTCTTTTCAAAATATGAACTTTTTCACATGTTGAGTTACCATTCCATTTTAATTAACTTTGTGTAGGATCTTGCTGCTTTCTCTTCAAAATAGCATGTCTGACTCTAAAGGTGTCTGGCCACAGCACACCCATTAAATCTGCTTGCAAAAAGAATTGCATGACTGGGGTCTTTGTGGCGTCCCTTTTCCTCTGGCCTCCACTTTTACAATGGCCATTTGCTGTTCTTCCACTAAGTCATCTTGATTTGTATTGACTCACTTGTTTTATCAGGTTACAAAAGGGGCAAGTGGCCCAGGCAAATAGGAATGTAAATGCTGTTCTCTTTCATAAACATTTCTTTTACTTCTAGGACTCATTTTTCCCATCCCTGCTAGTGTTCTTTTTCCAGTTCTTATTAAGAAATAGTCACTGGCTCTAATTTATGTTCTTATTTAAATCCGAGGAGTGGTATTGCTTTGCAAAGGTTCCTGGGTATTTATGTGACCAAGAGAACTGGTTATTTACTAGTTATCATTAATCCCTACTCTGTTCTGTTCAGTTGCTTCAGTTACACCTTAAGAGAGCAGATATTATAGGATGTCATTTTATGATCACTTCTAAGAAATAGATAATTAAGTTTAGGAAGTCAAAGTATTCAGTGTGCTGGGATTCTCTAAGCTGAGCAGAATGTCTGGCAAATACTAGCATATGTTTACAAACAGTGTTACAAACATGAAACAGGGCTAAAGTACCTGACCTATTCATTTACTACTACTTTGAGAAGTTGTAATATTGCATAAAAGATTGACCATACTTAGATGTAATCTAAGGACAAGGATCATATCCTAGGGAGTTCGAGGTATTCTGGGCTGCCCCAGCTTTAAGTACCTGGCCCTGGTATCTCAATTAAAAACAATTAATTAATCTCAATTAATTAATCAAATTGTTAGTGGTGCCTCCAGAGGCTGACTCAAGAGTTCCAGAGCTCTCCAGGAGAGGCTAACCCTGAAAGAATCTCTTGGGTTAACTGCAGATTTTTTGATATATACTAAGTGCTAAAGTTGCCTCTCCCACATGCGGAATTTGGTGTTTGCCAAAATTCATCTTGGAGCCGGTTACTTTGAGATTTTTAATGAGCTCTGCACATATAGATAACACATTTTTATTTTTGATAAATTTTATAATAAAGGCTTTAGAGTGTTTCATCAAGTAAAGGGTTCATCACTGTTTCCATATAGATGTCACCTAGAACACATGTATGGAAGTGATATGTGTGCTTTTCATATTGAACTTTTCAAGATGTGACCTGAAATTTTGTTTATAGAAAAAATAAATATCAAGAATTTAAGACACTGCACAGTTATACTGGGAACAAGTAGAAGTTACATTTATGTTGTCTATGTTTCTGCTTCTGCCTTTTTCTTGAAGAGGTTCTTAGAATTTTTTATTAGTGTCAGTCATTTGATGACTGACAAGGGAATACTCTTGGACTGGCAAAGTGTCACTACCTTTCCCTATAATATTCTCTGCTGTCCAATGAACTGCTAAAACCTGTCATTTCTCTTCTCCCCATTTCATTCCTAATTAAGATAGCATCAGCACATAAAATCAAATAAATGAAAAATTAAAATCTGGAACCACTGAAAGTAGCATCAGTAGAGACTCTTTCCAGAATAAGTTTTCCAGTTTGGCACAAACATTTATCCATATGTAGGATGAATGAGTTGTTCACTTCAGTCTTGCCTGAAATTGTTTACACACCCTTTCTTTGCAACAGTAAATCTAGAAATTGCCTAGAAAAACTGTGCACAAAGGAACATTATTTGGGTTGTAAGGTCAATTGCTCTGAAGTTAGACTAAGAGAGATTTATGATTGCTTGCACAATGAACCCCTTTTGCATATGCTGTAAGATAGAGATGTTAATTAAATGAACATCTACTATTCTGGACCTTTGCTTTTCTCTGCATTGAGAGGGCCAAGTTCAGGCTTTAACTATAAGCCACCAGTAAATGCTAACTTTGTCATTTCTGCCTAAAGCTAAAAACTATAGGAAGTAAATGTTTCTCTACCCCTCCTCTGTATATCACTTTGGGTTTTTTTTTTCCAATAATTAAAAGCAACCTTAAAACTCAACAAGTTCTGTGGCTGATAAAAAAAGGCAGTGATACCCTAAATTTCTTGTTTCCTAATCTTAATTTCACAGTAAATTAAAAAGTTTTTATTTTTCTGTCTTTCAGTGTGTAACATCATCTATCATGTCACTTAGGCATTGCATCTGCCATGAAAAGACACAGCTAGAAATTTTAGCCAAACTCAGATGTAAATATTAACTTGCTTGCATTGTATAGTAGTCCCACAGAACAGGTAATAGTCATGTCAAAGCAAATTTCTCTCAAGCATTTCCAGACATAGTGAGAGTACAGGAAGATCCAGTACAGAATGTGCAAGAAGTAAAAAACTGTAGCCTGAAGGGGTCATAAGGATTATTCCTGCCTGTTTCTTGGGTATCTGAAACAGGATAGGAAGAAAAAAAAAATGTTTTTTTACAACCTTCTCTGCCTGCAACCACACACCTGCTCAATCACACCTGTACCAGCCCTGCTGGCTGCATGTGTTGGATTTCACACCTTTTGAATAGGCAACATCCAGATCTTGCTCTTATTTGTATAGATTTTAGCACTAAAGGAATATTTTTTTTTATTAATAGCTATCACTACCAAAAATCACCTTAAGTTTGGAAATTATGTTTTTGTTTACCTACATGCAAGAACTTGTGTTGAGACATGTTTCCTACTGAGATCTGAGCATTCAGTCCTTGCAAGTGTTATAATAAATGCAAAGTTTTACTGCTTGAGTTCACATTGGGTAGAAAGAAAAAAAAAAAAATTTGTTGTTATCCTTGTTAAAAAGACTTCCAGGCCATCTTTGAGCTATTCCAGGTTGAACTAGGTCTATGCCAAGGCTCATCAGCTTGAGACGGAGTTATACATCTCCTGGGAAAGAGATAGAAGCCACCTTTTCCATTGCTACAAAGGATTTGTATTTATGGAAAGGTAGTTTGAGTTTATTTGTGATGACCCATTAGAAAGATATATAAGTAGCTGAAAGGTTAGAAGGAGCAACTACTATTGGTTCCTCATGTCCAGATGAGTTCAGGAAACTTTTGCATTCACTTAAAATTTCTCTTCTGGTTGATAAAATGTGAGTCTCCAAATATGCATTTGAGCTTTAATGTGTATTTCGTTCAAATTTCTAAATTTATTTTTCTATGCTTAAGAGAAGAAAATTGTCTCCGTTTAATAGGCCAAGTTTTGCTCACAGTTCCAGAAATATAAATCCATTGCATCCATTGGATTACTTCAAATTTTGTCTCTGTGACATGGTATGTATGGTAGTATGTCTGAATAAATGACAAGTGACGTGATTGCTCCTAGGGAGACCAGCCTGTTGTCAAGTACCTGATTATTTAAATGTTTTCATTGCTTTGAGTGTTATCACAAACACTTTAGCTCACACACACAAACCCAGCACTGTGCCAGCTGTCTGTGTTTAGACCTCTTTTTCTTTACCAAATTATGCTGAGGAATCCAGAGTTTACTGCAGCCAAAAGCTGAGTGATTTCCATTTTAATATTACTGGGCCACTGTCTCACCTTTCTTTGCAAATAAAGGATACAAAAGTATATCCCTGGGGGAAAATTCAGAAATGTTCTGCATCCCCTTGTAGAAGTAAGGTCATAAACTTACTCTGCTCTCTTTACTTTCTGACCTTTCCTGGTGGTTATAAGAAAATCTGTTTCCTTGGCAGTGTTTAGTTTCTTACATTAATTTTTTTCTTGCTCATCCTTCTGTGCCTTTATTGTCTATTAGTCACAAGTATATTTATTTGTCCTCTTATTTAATAAGTCTCTTTTATTAACAAACAAGCCCTTTTATCCTTTTCCCAATTATCTTGTGTCCCTTTTTGTCTTTCATCTTTATCTCTCATGAGTAATTAATATTACTAATTAATTAATTCCCCCCGACATAAATTTTAGCACTAAAATCTAGGTAAAAACTGTGAGAAGATGCTAAAAACTTTGGTCCATGGCAATTTATTTTATGGAATTAAATCAGCACTCTGGCCAAAACTGAGAATGACTAAAAAGTTTATCCTCTGCTGGAGAGACCACTTCATGCCCTAATGAGTGGAACTGTTCTGAATTGGAGATTTTCCCCTGTTTATCTGTATTTATTTTTAGTGAGGCAGTTGAATGCCTTTCTTGTCTAGGATTTCTAAGTGGCTTTACTGTAAAGGTTAGATAATTTTTGCCCAAACTCTCAGCTCCTGTGGCTCTTCAGCTTTCATCAGAGCAAAGAGTAAATGCGATCCTGATGTTGCAATTTGATATACCTTATTTGCTAGAGATTCTAGAGCCACTAGAGACCTTTGAGCCACTGCAGCAGGTTATTTTACTTCTAGCTGTTAAAACTCTGGAGGGAGAAACAGTAGCTGTTCTGGTAGTAGATTTTCAGTGTCTCCAGCTAAAAAAGCTGATGTACTGTTTTCCCTTGAAGAAGTAGCTGTTGCTGCTCAAGAAACAGTGTCTCAATGTGGAATGAATGGTTTTTGCCCTGTTGTGAACTTCCCATTTTTAAGGAGAATGACTAAGATGACTGCTGCAGCTGCAACAACATCTGGAGTCCTCAAATTACCTTGACACTAGTCAGTTGGATTTAGGTCTCAGTGTAGCACAGAAATACCATTGTTTGTCTTGATGTTTCTATTGTTCAATGAAGATTACCATTTATTTTAGGTTTTCCAGCTTCCCTTAATACTGCTGTCATGCTATAGTAACTGTAAAGGTAGTGGTAATTTGCTTATATATGTATCCTGCAGATCAGGAATGATCTGCTTCTCTCTCTGAGAAAATCCAGGAGCAGTACTCCTTGACTGCTCAGCCACCTGAAGGCATCTTTCACCCATGTCACCTTACTGTCATTGTTTTAACTTTCTCTAGAAAAGGTAGAAACTTTCTCTAGAAAAGAAAAGGTAGAGTGAGTAAAGAACTGAGTAAACCACTCAGTTCTTCACTGAGTAAAGAACTCCATAAGGCTTCTGAACCACTAATTCTCAAGCAGTAATTGGTGGGTCACCATTTGGCTGCAGAGTCTCACAGAAAGTTTCAGGTAACTGTATGTTGGAAGACTGGAAAGACAGGGATGAGATATTCAAAAATCTAAGAAAATATTTTATTCCGATATGTATTTCTTGGGGGATTTGGGGGTGGGGGGAGGGGTGGGTAGGTAGTAAGAGGGGTAGTGTGGTAGTGTGGTGTTCAGTGAAAGAGACCTGAAAATAAAAATGTCTTCTACATATTTCTACCTGTTGTACATGAGAACAGTGACATCAGTCCTGCTTCACCTGAAGTCCATGCAGCTCTGCCACCTTTTCTGTGCTCCCAGGTGAAGGCTCCTGCAAACTCTGCTGTATAATAACATGACTGACAAGGTTCTGACATAACTTTGCTATTCATGGAGAAGGCTGGATAGTCACCTGTGTCATTCAGATGGTAGCTGCAGTTGCTTTTAAAATTCCACCATTTCAAGGCATCTGTGTGTCCTTTTAATAGTATGAAAAGGTACATAAGGGCTGTTGTCTGGGTTGAAATCACATCCTTAATTCTTTCATGTTTTTGTAATCGAACAACATAATAGAAAGTTGCTCAATGTATTTTACTTGGAAATTGCAATTAAACAGAAGACTGTAAGGAGTCAGACCCCATACCTAGTTTCAATACCATTTCCTCTAGCGAGTTTTACACATTACCTTTTCAATAAGTGGTGACAGGCACTGCATTTCTGGGTGATTATAACATGTGTCAGGTGGGGTTAACAGGCACAGGGCCAGAGGGAAAGTGAATAACTATATGAGATGTACAGTAATCCCTTAGAAACGCAGTGCCTTATTCCCTTCAGATTTTATAAAATGATGTTTATTAAACAATGTGATCCAAATCCTGAGGGGCACTAGATCTCTGATACTTATACTGAGTTCACCAGGAAACTTGTTGCCAAATTGCTCAGGAAATAGAGTGTTTACTTCAAGTCTATCCACCTACAAGCACCTCTCCCTGATATGCTTATTGAATGTATGTTGCTAGGCTTGGAATGATGAATGGTCCACATCTGGAGGCTAGCTCTTCAGATAATGGTATATGCTGATTAACACTGGCTGAGGAACAAGCTCTTAATTTAATCTGATATGTTGATGTGGTGGGGTCAGTAAATGACTGAAAATAAAGTGAGAGCCTTAATTGTATGCTCTGAGAAACTGTATAAGTTGGAAAGATCCTTTAGTCCATGTTGATTTTCTTGGCAGAATATATTAGACCATCTTCAGAAAATGGCAGTCAGTTCTTAGCTTCTGAGTGATGGGGTTTAAATCAGATCCTTTGTGTTAGCCTCCTGGGTCAATTCAGCATTAACTGACTTGGCTTTTCATCAGTTAGAAAAAGAAATAAGGCTAGATCTTCCCATTGGATTGTTTTCAGTTATAACTCAGTGCCCACATTTCAGCTATTCATGTTTAACAGCAGAAACTTTGCCCCACATATTTTAAAAATGTGTCAAGTTGATTTTATAGGCAGTAGCATTATAATAAACTTCTCCAAACTTAATCAAGCTTACTGATTTATTTGGATAGTCAATAGTAGTATCTGATTTTCATTCCAGTGTGGATTAGAAACAAATTCCTCATACTTTGAATTATTTTTTTATCAGATGTCTTGTTTTTTAGCCAACCCCTTACTGAGTCTAGACTCAGATTTGGAGATATAATCATCTCTAACTTGTAACATCAGATGCATATATTGTATATCAGTTTAATCAGGCAACTTGATCAGATTTGGAAGAAGTTGTTATGATAACAGCAATACCACATTCTCTATCAGCTTGGCAGATCCCACAGTATGTGGGACAGATTTCCATGGATAATTATTAGTCTGATTATTCTATCTCTACAGAATTGCTTTAGAGGTTTTCAGTCTCTAGGAAAAAAAGAAAAAAGAAAAAGCTCTCCAAACTACATGGAGAATCCCCCCACCTCACAGATGAAGCAACAGCCTTTTTCAGAGAGATCTGAATCCAAGACTCTGAAATACTTACTACCTTCCTATATGAAGTCCTACAGCTTCTCTCTTCTGACTTCTGCTTTCTGATGCAGAACATCTACTTGTTCTTGAAAAAACAGGGAAGATCTCTGTTGGACAGATCATCTTGCATCCTGTTTGGCTTCATTTAGTGGAGGATTTTCTAAATAGGAAGCAAAATAAAAAAAAGAGAGGAAGGATAGCAGGACAGTGAAGAAATTATTATGTGGGCCAGCTGTAAGATGGGGCAGACATTAAGGAAATGTAAGGAAATGGAGAAAAAAGGAAGGCACAGAGCAAAGAGCTAATAAGAACAGGGCTAAAAATGTCCCGCCTGATTTGGGAATATACAAAGGTTCCTGCTTTGACTTTGGCAGCTGAAATTTGTGGTTGAATATTTTCCCTCTGAATTCACATAACGGCACTTTAACAGTTCTAAAAGCTTCATAATTGTTTTGTACATTACCATGACCTTTCCTGGAAGGTGCAGAATCCCTAAAACTTGATAATGCAAGTTACAAAAGAAATGCTGTCCTTTTATTTTTTACCATTAATTAATTGGAAGAAAAGTTTGGGGGAGTGTTCTTCCTCCAAATATTTTCTATGAGGAACATTTTGTCTGTGGTCAGTGCTGCCTTGTGTGGTGAAGGGGTAAAAGTTCCTCCCTCCTGAAGGACTAAGCAAATGCGATGGACTGTATGACACACTTGGATACATCCACATCTCAAGTGAGTTGAAAACACCATCTTAATGAGCATTACAAGGTTGATTCTTCCTATAGCAAGACAAGTTTGCAATATTTGACTTTCAAAGAGGTATCCTATATATCCGTAAATATACATTAAGAGAGATTTAATAAGTTATGTTCAGTTTAACAGCTAAAGAGCAGCTAATTATGAAAAACATATTACCGTAGACCTAACAGGCATGCAATAAAAACATTGATTCCATAAATTGTTATTCCATAAGAATGTGTTCCTGAGACTATTGGTATTTATTTAACATACAATTACTGTCTAATTTAATATAAATTAAAAGCCTGCTTGAGACATGTAATTTGAAGTGTTACTGAGCCTCCTTCTCCCACATTAAAAGCAAGAAATCAGCAGCTAATGCCTGGAGGCCAAATGTACCATTTAAATTCAGGTACCTCAACACTAACATTTGTAATTTCAGCCATTTGGAAAATGTTTTTCATAAGAATGTATTTGGCGTTAAAAACTCCTTTTCCCCCTCACTCAAGGCCACATCCTGCCAACTGAGTCAAGTCTCTGACTTCATCCAGATGAAGTTTTGATTGAATAAAAGGTTGTGAATTAAGAGCTGAGAATAAAATATGTTCTCTTATCATAGAACACAAGCTTTGTAAAATGTCCCAGCCCCTGCTAGTGCTGGAAGGGTAAATCATCATTTGACTCCTGTATGGACATATTTATTTAGGACACGTAGCCTGGTGACTCAGGAAGTTATGTAAAAACTGACCCAGTTAATTTTAGATGCTATTGTTGGAAGAATATCAATGAAAATTAATCAAATAGTCACGAAGGAGCCACAGGGAAGGAGCACGGAACACTGGTGGGTAGAATTTTGGCAGCGATCATCGCAACAGTTTTAATGAGAGGAAAACACATTGTCAAGTAAATTAGAGAGTAATGACATGATTAAATGGTAAATAATAGTTAAATACATGCTTGGAGGTCCAGGACAGAGACTGTGGAGGTTTTGTGTTTTGCATGTATTCCTCTCCAGGCTGCTCTGAGTATCCAGAGGAGCTCACCAGAGCTCTGCCTGTAATTTAGGGTTGGGTTTTAGCTTTTAAGACACTGGAGCCAAAAGAGCTGTTGGGGCCCTGCTGTTGAGGCTGAAAAAGCTGATGCTTTCTCCGTAACTCTAAAGCTTCTCCAACCTTTCGGTTGTTGACGTGTCCTTGTTCTTTCACCAGCCGTCTCCAATGAGCAAGGGCCAGCACCACGGCTTTGTTCAGCTTGCCATCACCCAAAAAATGACTGTGCAGGAGACATCTGCTCTCCTTATGCACAGTGTGGGGGAGGGAAGGAGTCTCTCTTCTGCTGAGGCAGGTTTAGTCCCCACTAACTGGGTGTTTTCACATTTGCTGGCAAGCAAATTGAGTTGCATATATGACTGTTTATGCAAACAAGGAGTGCTGCGGTGCTGGCTGAGAGTTCACCCCATCCATATGGTTCTTTTCCCTGTCCGCTGAGGAAAGGATTCAAAAAGAATAACGTTCACAAGTTGTCTTCATTCTCAAGGGCTTCTTTTGCAAAATGAGAGGTTGGCCATGTGAACTCTGACTGGTTAGCTTTACTTCAACCATGTGTAACACAGCACATGGTTGTGTAGTGAGCCTGTCAGACGGGAACTGAGCTGGATAAGAGGTCTCTTACCTGCCTTCTTTTGCCGCTGTCCATTTCAGGTTATCAGACTGAGGATACCTCAAAAACAACAAAAGAAAACTGAAATAGCTCTGAATTCTCTTTTTATTGGATTTTTATACATTTTTTGGGTTTTCAGTAAGTCCATGTAGATGCTCCACTGACTTTAGACAAATGAGGCTTCAGAAACTCACCTGTGTCATTCCTTGCTGCTTAGCAGAACTAAAAAGAGTGTGGGGTGAGCTTATCTGTTACAATTAGAAAAAAAAACCCCAAGATCCTTACAGGGGCATCAGTGCATCAGTCCACTAAACGATTAATTACTTCCTTAGATGGTAATTCGAGCGATCAGCACACTCAATAACAGACTGACAGCTTGCTCATTAGTTTAATAGAATAATAATTTTCTCTTTCCATCTTCCTACACTAGAATAATTTCTTACAAAATCTGAGTATTATACCTACTCCAATAATAGTACTGCAGGAGGGGAAAAGGTATAATTAAAAATTACACATTATGTTTTTGTCTTGAAATTTTGTATTTTTACTTCAAAGTAAACTGGCAAATTAGAGCTCATATACAGCTTATCTCTCCAATGCATAGCATGGTTTTTAATGGTTACAGCCTTAATCTAGTCTTCTCTGCTTTGATGCACATTGTGCACTCCTGGGGTTTTTTTGTGAAGAGAATATAAAACACTTGGGGAGTAGGAATTTCAGAATTACTTAGTAGTGTTTTGTTTCTTGTGTAAATCAAAGGTTAATCATAATATTTAATAGGATGATAGCAAATGAATATTAAATGCTTTTGCAAGTTCTGCCCAGTTTACCCAAATGTTGGATCTGTTGATGAAGCAAGTACTTACAATATTTAAATTACAGAAATTATGAAAATGATAGTTGGCAGAAAAACGTCCTTACAATTTTCTGGCACGCTGCATGAGCTTAATTTGAAAAAAAAAAATGCTGCATGCAAAATCACTGAGCACATTTACAAGATTTCAGAAGGTACAGTAGAAGGGCCAAGAACTGCATCTGATTTCTAGATATTCATGTGAGTTGGAAGGCCCAGGATTCAAAATGCTTCTCTGACTCCTTTCTCACCTGAAGTTGGCCAGTGCTTGATCTTCTTACATCAGGGGAGATGATGGATTCTTTTAATGGTGCTTGTTACTATTTTCTTCTTGTTTTCATTAATTATTTGGCATGAGCTACAGCCCATCTTAAAACTATTACTTGAATGGGATTCCTTTCTTTCCATTTTCTTACTTCTGCACTCCAGGGGATTTCCTTGAGGAAGCTAACATCTTTCCTAGGTTGCTGCAGTGACACGGGATCCAAGTTTCTTTGTTAAGAATTTCCATAACTCATTCAGTCACTGGCACTGTTGGTGCTGTTGACTAAAGTTAGTTGTTCACTTTCTAGCAAAACACCTTTACTTTCTCAGAGTAGTTATACTGAAGAAAAGCCCCAACATGTTAATCTGGGTTGGAAACAGTTTATCCTGTTACCGTGACCTCTGGAAAGAACAGAGCTTTCTGTGTAGATCATTGTATTCTGATTCAGTCAGGGGTGATTATTATAGCATTGATACAAGGAAAATTATCAGGAAACCAAGCAGACAAACTAATATTGTAACAATGATGATGGGTTATATTATGTATGGTTGCCTAAATGATGAAAAGGCATAGTAAGAGTCTTTGCATTTATTGCCCTACAAACCTCAGAAGGTTATAATGTGGAGATAAGCAATATTTGCAGTCAAACAGAATTCTCCAATGTGCAGGGTAAATGTGGTAGAGCTTCCCATTCACAGAATCTGTATAACACAAAGGATAATGTCAATTTAAAAGTGCTATTGGATTCCTCACGCACTGAAAGGGTGAATTATAGATATGGGGATCCTGCACCTGTTGATCCTTCTTAATTTCCTGTAAATGAAACAGGAATGTAGAAGTCTTTGACTCAATTTACACTATTGGCATTCTCTTCTTATGGACCCAAAGGGCTCATATGTAAGATGCAGACAGAAATGATTTCTGTAGGTAAAAGACAGCAGAAATTGGCTAAAGATCAAAGGTTACCCTCATTCCATTGCTTCCTTCACTTTTATTATGCTGTCTAAATTTGGTCTTTTGTAGAGAGGAGAGGGAGAGGAGGTTGTTGGGGTTTTTTTTGGTTGGATTTTTTTTTTTCACGAGGGAAGGTTGAGTTTAAGGAGAGTTTACAGTTTAATTTTTATTCACCCCTTTATGTAATATGAACCACAGTGTAGTTACTTTGTTAGAATCAAAACTGGTACTTTCAAGATACAGAAGATTGGGAAGTGGCTCAAGGAAACAGTATTTCACTTCAAGTGTTTCTATGACAATTTATATGTTAAGTGGCAAGTAGAGGAGTTTTTATTTTGGGGTTTTCATGTCTGTACTAATCCAGATTTGATATAATTAAAGTTCCTATTTCAGTAACAGTTGGACATGTGCTTAACAAAGATGTTCATTTGAGATCCTAAAATTAAGACAGAGCTAAACATGAGTTTAGAAAATTTCCCTTGGAAAATATACATGCAATTTCCAGAGATTTAATTTTTGGTGGTCTTCTTCAGTGGAAAATAATAAAAAGAGTCTGATTTTCCTGTCTTTTTAGAACTCCAGGGTTTAGCAGGTACCTTCTAATGGTTTATTGAAAGAAAGGAAATGCACTGAAATGAGTAATGATGACCATCAATGGAGCAACTAGTACAGATCAAGTGGAAAAGTTGTGATGTTTATTTAACATCAATAGTTTCAAATCTTTATTTATCATTTCTCACTTGAAAGAGATTAAACAAAAACAATAGCTGTCCTAGGAAACTACCACAAAAATTCTTCCAAAAATCTTCACTCCAAATTGACATATTTCATGCAATTTTTCTTGTCATTAAAAATGTAATAAATTAACTTTACTTGAATCACAGATGAAAACTTTGTGGTAATGTCTGTGTAGTTATAGATCACCACAGAAAATGAAGTACCATCATTTTTGGCTATGGTGCAGTAGAATACTGTTGGTCAGGAGTGAGTGATACTGGTAGAGATAGTTAGGAAGTTCTAGACAGTTTCAGCTTATACCAAAACCTTGAATTAAAATTGTTAGTGCTGCTTCTAAAAACACTTCAAGATGGGGCTAAGAGGTAACATATGTTTCCACTATCTCTCCGTCCATGATTTTATATTATTCTTAAACCTCAAATATAAAGGAAGAAGTAATTTTTAAATAAAAAACCCTTCATCATCCCATTTGGAAAGCACAATTATTTTTAATTCTAGCACCATAGTTTAACTACAGATATTATTTGTCATATCAACGCCATAAGTGACCAGGGTTATGTCATATCTCTCTAAATAACATGGCTGTGTGTCACATTGATATGCAAATAGAAGAGAATCCAGGGTGATAATAGTTAACAAAGGTAAGAAGAGAAACATCCTCGTGTTTCAACTAATCTCCAGCAATGAGGGATCAGCATGAGGGACATTATCTCACATGTGCCTCATAAAAAATTCCATATACTAACTCCAAATCATCTCGTGTGGGCCATGGTCGGAAACAGGATACCAGACTAAGTATATCCTATGCTCCCTGTACAGTATTCCAGAGCTTTCTACATTCTCATGCAGCAGATGTGAAACATGCCTGCAGTGCCTGTTCTGCTTTAATTATTTGCACTCCTGTATTTGAATGCCAGGTTTTGGTCACCTAACCAAGCAGCTGCTGAAGCTGGCGGATGGCCGTGTGGTGCTGGCACTGGAGGGAGGACATGACCTTACTGCCATCTGTGACGCCTCTGAAGCCTGTATAAACGCCCTTCTAGGAAATGAGGTAAAACATATAACAGGTAGAGAGAATGAGCCAAGTTTGACGAAGCTGCTGTCTTTGGTATTCTTTTAGTAACTACGGTGTCAGTCCTTTTTTCGTTTGGTATAAAAACCATGGAATTTGAATATGTCTTAGAATTGAAAAGACTTGGTTTGCATAAATGCCTCTAAATTAGATGATTATAAAAATTCTTTAGTGCATGCCTAATTTATTCCCAGTTCTGAGTAATATTTCAAACTTCCAAATTGCTTTTAGTGATGTGCTGAATATCAGACTTGGCATCACTGGCAGTCATTGGTGCGCATATCATGTACTAGGACTGGACCTTTTAGCCATCTATCATAGAAAAAGAATGTCTTTTTCAAGGTAACTGGTAATCTCAGAGACTGGATATTGTAAAGGAATGTATTTTGCAGTATTTTGACACTTCACTTCTGAAATATTATTAATAAGAATGTGTGCAAGATTAAAAAAAATTATAAATGAAGATTCAGGTTGATCTGTATGCATCTGAAATGGAGAGAGTCATAAAACACTGTGTATGTTAACAACATTTGAGAGGAGACTATAAGACTAAGTAAATATGAGTATGTGCTATTTATGTATACAAATGCAATATAAAGATGCCTATTAGTGAAAATTTTTCTGCTATCCATTAAAAAATATCTTTTCTCCTATAAACACAGTGAGAAGGAAAAAAAAATTGCTGAAGGTGCAGCCAAAATAATTTATGAAGGGACAAAAGCCTTTACCATAAATTGTGAATTTTGCAAGATCTTGTTATAAAAGTGGAGTGTGCTACTTTGTTTCCCCCTCAGGGGAAGTCTTAATAGCTATATAATCTCTCCAATCAAATGTGTTAGTGCCAAATTGCAGGCTAGTCTGCCAGGTCCCTTCCACTTCAAGGCTTCCTACCTATGTGAATAAGGTGAAGTAACGTGTCTTCTGATGGATGTTGGGTAGAAGAATTTTCTAAGTGTTCTTTTAAACCTTTGCTTTTCATCTTTATGACACATCAACAATGCTTATTATTTCTTTACATTATACATACAATGAATAAAGTGATAGCTTTTTCAAAAATATTCTCAGAAATGTAAAACAGATACCAGAAAAAAAAGAGAAGGTTTTCAATGGGTTTTATCTACTGTCACCTTTGATAAACTCCAGAAGGAAAGTTTTCCAGTGTGGTGGTATACGCTACTAAAAAAGCTGCTCAGCTCAGTGTTAGTTCTTTTATTTAGGTACTGAAATATGGAATACATAACCCAGCTTGAGGCATTTGAGAATCTTAGTGAATGCAGCATTGCCTTCCTGATCAGCTGCCATTCCAGGGCACTCTCATTGATATTTCTGTTGTCATCTTCCCTGTGATAGCATTACAACACCAGTGGCTTTTCATAGCATTTCTAAACCCATTCCCTGAAGTTTGCATCCTTGTGGGACTAATGTGAATGGTTCTATGCTGACAGTGTGATGTATCCTCCTCTGTGTCGGCGCCTGGGTCCCTCTCTCCAGTTATGACCATTTGGTGGTGCTGCCCCATTTATGGAAACTGCCTTATTTTGTTTTATCACTGTATCAAACCCAACTACTATTTCTGCTATCACTGAATGAGGATGGGTAAAAAAACCCCCATGCAGTCCTTTTTAATTTGCTTGTAAAAGAACATGGTCCTTAATAACTTGAAACATCTCAGGCAATAAGCAATCTTCTCATGTCCTTTTGCTAAAAGCACCGTCTTCTGGGACGTGCATCAAGTGGTTTGGTGCAGCAGAATTTCAAAGATGAAATATGCTGTGGCTGTGAAGAAAAGTACTCCAGAGAGGATGTTGCTACCAAGAGCACCACAAGAAACCAACATGGGCTTAAAAGAATAAGTAAAGGTGTTGCCAAGGAGCAGACACTAACGAGAAAGTCTGATGCCTAGTTAGCAGTCAGAAACAGACTTATGGCAATATGCATCACATCACCCACAGCACATATATACACTGCTTGATTTCAGCATACTGTTCATGAACTTGCACAGCAAACTCCAAGCGTGTTCTGCCAAGGATGGAATTTTTTTTTTCTTTAAACAACTAATTACTGTAATTTGAGGATGCATTCTTCTCTGAATGAAATTCTTTACAGGTGATTAATAGGATAATTATAACTTATTATCTGCCTTTCACTTTTACAAATAGTGGTATATGCTGCACCCCTAGTTTAAAAACATTGGCAAGATTAACTTCAGTTCTAAACACTACACATGTATTTGAACTTAAATTAGAAAGGTTGGAAAAGGCTTTTGTGAGGTACCCTGCAGTTTGTCAGATGTATTTATTCATGTGCTGAGGATTAGAATTCATAAACATTTTGCAGAGCTTTTTGAAAACTTTTTCTTTTCTTTTGTTGTTTTTGGCCAGGACTTTTCAATACAGAAATTCACTGCTTCGTGTGTCCTATTACCAACAGAATAACATTTTAAAAAAAATTCTAAAACTAGCCACAACTTAAAACTTTCACCTTTCAGGAAGTGCTGGTCTGATATGTTACCTAAGAGCTAACATTAAATTTGCAAGTGCAAAATGCCTTCTTTTCTTAGTTTCTCTCAGAGAATCAAAAAGGAAAACAGTTGACCTCCAAAACAGATATTTTAATTTATACATGACTTATAATTTAGCGATTTGTTTAGTCAGATAACATCTTACTCTTCTCTTAGAAAAAAGTAAGTGAAGACACTAGGAAAATAATACTCTATCAAATTAATCTTTTTAAAATAATTTGAGCATGGAAGGAATGGTATAAGTAACTGAGAATTTTGAGGAGATCCATACCATTTCTGACAGCAGCTGGAAGGAAGGCAAGACAATGTATGGTATCTGAAATGGCTCTGTTTGGATTGTGAATACCTTCTTAAATAATAAACAAACTAAAAAGGAAGCTATAGAATTAAGGATAAATTGTATAAAGATATTTTTTTAATTAGAAAGTTTACATGTAAAATTACTTTTAAAATATTTTGATATCTTAGGTTTTTCTCTCCGTGCTTCTGTTTACAAGCAAAAAGTTTCCATGTCACTTTGAGAAAAATCCATTTGACCATTTGCAGACTTAATTAGAAGCACTGTAGGTTATCTCCTTGGAAGGAAATCTTCCTAAGAGGTGAGAAGAGATTAAGCAGCTGGGTTCCCTTGAAATCCAAAATGCAAACATGGAAAAACCTTTTGGAAGGTGAAAAGGCAAGATGACCATCAGTTGCCTTAAAATATCTCTGAATTTTCTCAATGTGATTTGAGAACTGGTCTGTTAAAAGAGCATCTGTCAAAACAAAGGAAAAGATGGATTCAGATAATTCCAAAAGATTAATTGCTTTTAAGCCTTTCTAAGATTATGATATCTATGCTGAAAATTAAATTATTTCACTTATTATGACAGTCTTTAAAAGATTCTACAGTTTTTTACACATTGATTATATGGATTTAAAACCTCATTTTTAAAGTGTATATAGATATATATATTACTTCAGTTAAGAAAACCAGTGAATATTAAGATTTGCATTTTATTCCAAGAAGTCTGTGAAAATTGGGTTAAATATTGAGATTTTCCCCCAAAATCTTCATTGTGGAGTATGGATATTCCACCTTATTTTGCCCATCCTAGCTTAGGTACTATGAAAAGCTCCGCTATGACTTTTGGTCCCTGGTGGTGGTGAGCAATGCTGCTCTAGATATGTAAGGGTACATGTTCTGCTTTCTTTCCTCCACATTATTTTTGAAGAGGAACTATGTGGGTTTAAAAAATCCTTGGACATGGGCTTTCCTTGATTCAAGTATGCTAAATCCTACATTTTATTTCCAACATAGCTGCACTCATCCTGCAGCCAGAAAGATTAGGGAAGTATTCTTTCAAGCACAAATCTCTTTGACTCAAAACCTAAGGATTCAGCTCTTCCTTCATCCCATCCCTTTTAAAGCTGCCAGGTGTGATATCTCCACAGGACACTGAAGTCACTCTGACATCATGGTCCCTCTGATCTGCCTGCAGGTTTGGGCAGTGGCTCTTAGCTCCCCGTGGCACAGCAGTTTTCTGTGGTCTGTAACAAGTGATAATGAGTCACAGATGGGGTCATGCTCTTCTTTGCACAGAGGAAGCAGGAGGAGTGCAGTCCGCAGTGTCTCTGCCCAGCGGGACCCTGCAGCGAAGGCGCAGAGAAGATGCACGTCTGCTCTCATTGACTGTGGCGGCCAAGGCTGAATTTGGCCCTAAGTGTAAAAACATTTTTAAGTGACTAAATTTAACATCTTCTAGTAAATACTCTTCTGGCTTAAATTTCAGTCTGAAGCAGAATATGACAAAACATTGTGATTGGTTGGCTCCCAAGCGTGCTTGAAAACTTACACCGGACAATTTTCTTGCAGAGTGTGAAGTATGTGCTTCTTTCTCACAATCTGTTGAGCTGGCATTTAGGAGGGGATGGTAATTTAAGTGGAAAGCTTGTACTCTGCAGCTTTCCTGCTGATGATGAAAAGTTGGCATTTTCTCCTTTGTGGAATTCAGTGTCAATCTGGGTCTGCTCGCCAGCTAGGCAGTGAGCTCTGCCAATAGGGCATTAAAAGGGTTTATTTACCAGAACAGGTAAGCATTTCTCTCTCCAAAATGGAAATATTCATGGAAGTGAATATGGCCTGAGATCAATTTTAAATTGCATGGTAAACTTGCTCACAATCTCACATCCTCGTTGTTAATCTGACTCTAATACTAGAAAATAATTAACACCGAGTCTAAACCACCTGTCAACTGCTGCTTGCAGAGTCTAGAAATAGAGATTTGGATGGGATAGGAAGCTGGAGGAATGTGTGTGCCAGAGGTCAGCACGGTGACATCAAAGTTCCCAAGGTGGGCAGTGCTACTCAGGAAGTGGCTTGGCCAAGGAAAAGAATATTCTGATTCCAAAATTACATAATTCCAAGGTATCGCTTGGTTTTCAGGGAGTGGCAAGTGCTAATGACCTTAATGGCCCTTTGTGTCTTTGAACTTATTCCCTGATGAAATCTGATTTGTTTATTTACTGCATTGTAACCCTTGATCACAAAAATACCTGCCTGAAATGCTCATACATAAGCAAGCAAAGAGTGCAGAAACTCTGAGAAAATTTCTTATAAGAACACATAATATAAGACTTGTGAGATCTTTGAACTTACTCTTCTATAATCATAGGCAACATTAAGAGACACAAAGCTCAGTCTTTATGCTGATGGGTTTTTTACATAGTGTAACCAAGAAAGGGGTGGTTGTAATTTTTCCCTCTGCAGCCCTGGCAACCTTGAGGAGCCTGCTTGCCTCCTCCCCTTCCTCTGCTTCTGGCAGACTCTCCATCCTCTTTACCTTCTGCTTCCACTTGCCTCGTTTGTCAGTAATCTCTAACTGCACTCTGCAACATTCTTCAGTGAAGCTGATCTTGGTACTTTAAAACACGACAGTGATAAAGACAACATGGATATTGCTAGAATTTTCAGCTCAATACTCACTTTTGTAGTTTCAGATTCTCTCCACGTTCCCAAGGATCAATTCAGATCCCTTTCTGGGCACATGAAATTTCCATCATTAATTCCTTCTTCAAACATTTGTTGATATGCCTCTGGCAGATTTTGGCATACCAAGTGATTTTTTTTTTCCATTTACATTGTTTTTCCTATTTTGAAAATGATTAGTGGACTCATTTTCTACATTAATCTTCTACTTAGGACACAAAAGCCCAATTCAGCCATGTAAAAGCTTTGAAAATGTGACCCTTTGTGTCTGGTCCAAACTGTCTCTCCAGTGGTTTGGTTATTTCTGCAGACTTGAACTGTTCTGAACAATTTCTTTCCTGATGGTGTATTTCCAGTGCTCCTTTCAGCTTCTTTTCTGTTAGCCTCCAGATTTAATAGACTTCATGATCTGAATGCCAGCAAGTGTAGGAGGGAAGGTGATGGTGCCATGTATGCCAGGTGTAGAGTAATTTCTTTTGTTCAGAACTCAGTATAACTGCTGATATTTTCCAGGGACACTTCTGTGTCTATACAGTTGTATGCAAAGAGTGGATAACTGCCAGAAAAATCCTCCTTTTGAATGCAGACAGTCTCATTTCAAAGGATATAGAAATAGCTGCCATAACCCACTGGCTTTATTTCTGCAGTGATTTCTTAATGGAACCTCATTTTGGGCTATGCAGGATATATGATGTAGTGAACTCACTTGTGGAGCCTGATAAAATTTCCCTGATATGAAAGAGGGTCCAAGGTCTGTTGGGCTGTACTTAAGAATGAGGAGACAGAAAGGCTTAGGAACCTGCCTCAGCCAAGCTTGGGATGTAAAATAAATTTTTTAGGAAAAAAAGGAGCTAAGAAAATGATCAAACATGCCCATTATACTCTCATCACCTACAACTGTTAGTAGTGCTAACAGATGGAGTAATGATTGGGATAGGTGTTGGATGTTTTACCCTTTTTCTTCTTTTTAGGATTTATCAGTTTATGCTGATTTCTAAAAACATATCTGTCATTTCTAAATATTCACCTGATATGTCTACATATTCAAATGCAGCCTACTTTTTTTTTTTTTTAAATCTGTACTGATAAATAAAGAGGTGGTTTTGATATATTAGAGAAAATCAAATATTTTGTGTTTTGGCTCTTGCAAAAATGCAACTTTAAGGAGGGCAACAAAATATCCACCTTTTAATATAAAATCTCCTCTAACTGTCTCTACATCGGTTCTTGCCATCTTAATAATTAGTACAAAGGATCTGCATATAATTAGTACAAAAGGTCTGCCTAAAGAACCTTATTCTTAAAGGGCAAACCAAGACACAGCTCTCACGCACTGCAGTCTGGCAATTCCATACCTTTTACTATTATTCCTGCTGCTATGGCCTGGAGCTCCAGGCTCTGTTTCAGGGAAGTGAATTGGTCATCAAATCCTTAGGAATTAGGAACTGATGAAACAGAACCTTAAACTCTTACTCTTTGGTGCCCCTTATGCATTCCTGCACCCAGCATGACCAAACAGAACTTCAGGGTTTTCTATTCTTCCTGGCCAAATGATAGATTACTTCGAAAAGAAAATGACTAGTGATAAAGCAAATGCTATTTATCTGCATAACTCAAGCTGTGGATTATTAAGGTTATTACATGGATCATTGTTCTAAAATCTATAAAGCTTGATATGTTTGTTGGCATTTTTGTAAAAATGCAGTTTCCCCCCAGGCACCTGAAGGAGTTACCAAATAGATCCACCTATGAAGATGATAAAGTAGATGGGGTTCAAGGATTGCAAAGTGTTTGAAATATTATTTGCATTGTAACTGCTGTCTTTGTGCTAATCCACCATACCTACAGGTTAGGAACAGTCTTTGTTTGCACTTTGGCCTCTTTGCTAACCAAGTAGCACTGGGACCCAGTCAGGTCCAACCAGAACTTCTCTGCGCAGTTGATCACTGAGCAGAATGGACTGATTTATGCTATTTGAAAACAAAACATAGCGCTATTGTTTCTAGCCAGAAGAAAATCTTCCAGCTGCAGTCCCATATGGGCTTCTAAGGAAATAATGACATGAACAGCCCTATTCATTTTAGTAACCAAGACTCCAAAGGACTGGTGATATTTGCAAAGTCTTTATCGCTGACAGACATTCACTGCTGATTGTAGTGGCAGGATCCCAGAAGTTTTGGGATTTGTAGCTGAGCTTGCTTAAAATAGCACCACCGAGGGAGTATCCACACTGCAGTTACTTCCCACTATGTATGCTTGGATCAAAGTTGATTTTATCTAGCTGGTGAGTAGTGATGCAGCGGTAGCAACCTGGAGGACAGTATATGATGGCTACTGAGCTATTAACTTCACAAAGGAAGCTCCTTGGGTGGGCTTCCCAAGTTTAAAATAGATGCAGGCAGACTTAAGAAAGGAGTTTTGTCTGCAGTACAGATGTCTCCTGTCAATGGTGGTTGAACTTCCTTAGCTTTAGACAGGAGAGATTGGTGTTGAGATAGCTCTTTTTTGTCCACCTTGACACAGTTGCTACTCCTCGGGACGCAAGCCATGGCAATTTATGTGGGGAAGCAGAAAAACTTCATGGTTCTTCACCTAGTTCAAGGAGAATATAGCTATTACAGTGCAAGGAGAAACATTTAGCCCAATCAATTTTTTACCCTTTTTTTCCTAGGAGAAAATGTGTGGAGGGTGGACAAAAAGGCACATGTGGATGACATTCAAAATACAGTTTACTTTTTATATTTATCCATTGCAGAGCAAAAATAACTATGCAGTAACTGAACACTTCTTTCTGCTAGTGCAGGCCTACTCAAAGAATACTCCATTAACATTAGGAAATTAAAATGCAGCTGATTCTGTAAAAAACATACTTAGGGAAATTTACTGCTAATCTGCATAACCATTTTTTTACTTACTACTTTATTTGAAGTTAATGTTAAGCTAGTAAAAGCAGCTGTGTTTTATGTTTTCCCCTATAAACCTTAAAATGTATTAAGATGGTTAGATGAAATAACATCAGAAAAATAAAGATAATAGAGTGCACACTTTGGTTCCAGTGCAGCTTCAGCAAGGTTTTGTTTGGAGTGCCCAGCTGCATATACAGACGCAGTGGAATTTGGTTTGTGAGGAACCTACAAAAATTACACAAATAACTAGCATTTTTTAATGAATAATACACAGACATGCACCTGCTTCAGAGACTCCATAGATTAGTCTTGCAGCCAATAGAAAAGCCCCTTGGAATTCAATTACATGGCTGGAAAACAGAAAACAAAATCATGACTATACATTTAGAACTGATACCAGCAACATATTAACCAGTTCTTGGGCTGAGTTTTTCCTGAGGATTAGATTGTTTCAGTTTGTTTTATGTCCCTGTGGCTTATTGACTATTTATATTATTCTATTCTATTCTTTCAGCTGGAACCTCTCCCGGAAGATATTGTGCACCAAATTCCCAATATGAATGCAATAGCTTCTTTAAAAAAGACCACTGAAATTCAAAGTATGTTTCTCAGTTTCAGTTGGTGGGATAATGGGCTTGGGGTTATTTTTTATTATTAATTAATGTCATAGACATTATTGTTTCAGAGAAAAGAGTGGGAAAATGTTTTATGTGTAAATTCATATGGTGTGTCTAATATATCTATATCTATCTATCTATATGTATATGTATATGATTTATTTTTCTTCAATATTTCTTTCTGTCTGCCAAGTATTTAGCCTTGAAAAAGTAACCCATTAAAATTATTTAAACATTTCTGATTCCTTGAATATTCCCAAATTTTTTTCATTCCAGAGCAGCTTGGATGAAATAGATGTTTGTCAGTGAGGGACAGGAACAGACAGGTCAATTAGAGCTCTAACAAACAGTTTGATCAGATTCTGTTTCTGCAGCCCTTTACAAGGTACTCACTTTGAGATTCACAGGAGCTTGAGATAAAGCTAAAAAGCTCCTCATGGGCACTGATCCATGGAGCAGTGTGAAAAATTATATTTTATTGTTTCTGAGACAGAGGGGTACATTATTACTTCATTTGTGTTCTCTGACCCTTAAATACCCAGATGCTTTAGGGCATTTTCTCACTGAAGAACTTTGTGCCATCAATTGCTTTAATCCAACTGAGCACACATCCCTTAAATTCTCTAATCTTCTGGTCTCTGCCATTTTACTGAGACAGTGGGAGCTTCCTGACTTCTACTGTTTGCTTTAGAATAACAAATGAATAACAAATGTTTTCCTTCATTTGAGATGAACCACAAATGGTTGGGATTCATCTACATAAAATAAATGCAGGTTTTAAAAGGGACACCATGCCCAGTTCACTGTTCATACAGTATTTCTCCATCTGCTTTTAGCTGCAAAGTGACAAAGAAAATTCATTGTAGATATATAACTCATCATGCATGTCCAGTAGACATATATATATGAGAAGCTCTAATTAAATAATCTGTATATGATATATTCCAATAAGTCCTTTGTGCTGAGTGGTACATTCTTGGATAGTTCATGAGATAAAATTCCCTGTTAATAATCTGTTAATGATCTGGAGGGAGTCAGCAGGTTTAGGAGATTCATGTACTGTGCAAGATAAAACAGATTTATGAATGATAATAAGGGCAGAATGCTACACAGACCACAGACAAAGGAAAAGAGATGAAATTGTGTTTGAAATAAAACATGTATGTAATGAAAAATGGATGTGAAACCAAAAAAAGGTTGAATTGAGAAACGGATGAACAGAAGAACTGGAATACACAGAAATGATGGCTGTTGAGAGAGAAGGTGTGGATTTAGGAACAAATATATAGTGTAAATCTGAGAACATAGTCCAGAGTTCTGCAGAATGGCTTAATTTTGCCACAGCTAGATTTCAGCTGAACTGGTACAGTCATGCAGTCCAGTGGGCTGTTCTGAAACCTTAGTCAGGCTGTTCAGAGTTTGGACTTCCACACAACATTCTGCCTTTTCTTGCAGCTACCTAAAAATTTATATTTACCTCACTTTATCTGGAGAGAGACCAGGCATTAGAAAGGAATATGCTTGGATGACAGAAGGGAGCCCTGATGAAGTTCAATGAAGCTTTGTGATGCATATTTAGGTCTAAAAGAATCAAGTACCTGTTCAATACTTAAGAAAGTTAGGCAAGTTGCAGAGCATTAGGCTGTTGATTAGCACCCCAATAGGTACGGAGAAAGCTTGATTTGTTTGAATCATTGCACTGCCTTTGGATATTGGGTTTGTATTTCTCTGTGCTTTTGCAAAACCTTGAAGCTACAATACTTAGAAACTAAGAGACTACTTTTTTTTTTCTAACTAGAATAGAAGATCTATAAATGTTTTGTATTGACAGTGATCCAAAGCTCCTTTGAAAATGTAATATATTTGGAATTAGTATTTTCCACACCCATGTAATAGGCTATTTCTGAGCAATCCTGTTCAACAGCAGAATACCAACCCCAAACATTGTTTTTCGATCAAGCCACGGTACAGCATGTGCAAATCTATGAAAGGCAGTTACAAATGCCTATAGGAGTTAGAGAAACATTCCCTTTTATTATTTCCTGGTAATAGTCGGTGCTCACACAAATCTTTGAGGGAGGCTTAAGCACATTTTCATGCTGAAAGCCAAAGCATACCTAGAAGAAGACTGATTTGGTTTCATTGGTGTTTTCTTGCGATCCATGATTGCTCAAGTTTTGTATGAATGAAACCAGAAGTATGCTTCATTCTTTCCCTTGAGCTCCACCAAGTTCTTCTCAATGAATGTAACAGCACTGGTAAAATTTCACATTCCAGTAGGGCACAGTAGAAATGTCATTTTCAAAGACTGGAGTGGTTTGAGGCCAATGCTTTTTGACTTCTTTTAATTATCAATCCACAACATACCTCCTAACAAAGCTCCTCTGCAGCTGCGTGCTGTGATTGCCTCCCCATTCCATAAGTCTTTGCCTGCAAATCCTTTGGCTGAACACACATTCAAGGCCTGTATGTTTTGTGTACAGCAAATAAATGTCGTCCTGGATAAAAAGAAGCTGGCAAAGCTCTTCTGCTTACCCAAGGTGTTTGTAAAGTACAGTTTTCTGTTTTTAAAGAAAAACCTATCATTGTTTTTTCACAAGCATCACAGAGCCCTCTTTGCATGAGGTACCTGCTGCTACCTGGATGCTATTTCTAATTTTGACTGCTTAAACATTTCCCCCCACAAACCACAAACATGCTGCCATGTAGTTCCTTTCTCCAGGACCCTCCAGTGCAGTATATGGGCTGCCACCTGCCTCCTGGCCTGACTCTGCTCTCCCTGTCACTGAAGCCCCTCTCATAACACAGCTCTCAAACAAAGAACACCACCAATCGCTTGGGAGTGAAGGGCAGTTAAATGGGCACAGAGAGCCCACTAATGTGCTCAAATTGGCCCTGAGTTTTAATGTTACAAGAAAGTCAGGATTCAGGGGGCAGCTGGTGTGCAAGCCTGTGTGTGAATGAACAAATGTGATGTAGAAATCCTCACTGATGCTGTTTTATTGTTGCTGCAGGAGAGCAACACAGTGGTAGCTGGGTACTAATATTTTATTTTATGAATAAAAGCCCTTGAAAACTCCAGCAGTGAACATGGGTTCATTTCTTTTATAGGCAAGAGGGGGTATTATTCCCATGCCAACAGATTTGATTTTTCTTGCACATCTGTTTCTGCAACAAAAACCCCACCCACTCTGTGAACATTTAGCTCATAAATTATAGGGTTTGAATTGGGTGTATATTGCAAAGCCTGACTTTTGCACATAGGATCTGTGAGAACATTTTGGAATGCTCATATAACTTTTTTGTTTGTTTTTAATGTATTTTTTAATGAATAGAGAATATGGTCTCTGAGCACAGTAATAATAGAGAATATTTTTGTCTTGTTTTTATAAAATTTGCCAGGCTCCAATCATTGAGCCTACTGTTATGTGCATAACTTTTTAGCTCTGTCTTTCATGTTTTTGGAGCAAAGCCAACCTCCTAACACTTAATCTCAACTTTGTAGGATACTTAATACACTTTACATTTTATCCCCAGAAGGTCCCCGTTATTTAAAGATTCTGCTAACTACTCAAACGTGCACGCTATTAGAGTTCAAAGAAACACTCTGGCCATGCTCACTGGTTGTTCTTTTAGATTGACTTGGGCTTTCATCTTGCAGTGATGTTTTTGAATAAAGACATTTTCAGACTTTATTGACAGCTGTTTTCTCACTGGAGGGAAAAGTTCATCCTTCCAAAAGCCTGAAACTGTGTTGAGAGCTGTGTTACCAAAGAGGGAGTTTTCAGCAGCCTTTCTGCAGCACAGGCAGCACCACTGCTGGCCTGGCCTCCCAGCTGTCAAAGCCTCCAGCTACCCTCTGGATAAGCACCTCAACTCAGCCTGCTGCCCAGCTGCCAAAATCCTCCTTTTGGTCCTTGGAAAGGTCCCCTGCTTGATCCCCTCTCTTTCACAGCTGTTGAAACCCGCTGTCTAATTCCCAGATAAGTACCCTGATCCAACCTCAGCAGCAGCTGCTGAAAGCTTCTTGCTAAACTCTGAGTAAGCTCTGGTCCAGAGCTCCCAGACTTCCCAAAGCTCCTAATTCCCAGGTGTCATCCACCTGGCAATTAGTGAGTGCTCAGTGTTTTACTGGACTGTTAAGAAAAATTTATGTAAATTCGTACTTCTTATGTGGTTTCCAATAATTAAACTACTTCTTAATAGCTGTGCAGTAGCAGATAATTTTATATGTTTAGGATGAGTCACCTGCTGTTATTTTTTGCATTGCTTGATGAGCTTCTTCCGTTGCAGGCAGAAATCTGAAAGTACTCATGCTTTTAATCCACTGCTGTATTTTTACATAGCAGACCAGGAATCCAGGTATCCCTTATGATACTTGGCAGCTTTCCAGAAACAGCCAGTTCATATATGAAAGTTTTAACTAAATTATTGTTCTAGTATACGCCCTGAGGTTGGAGGAGAAAGAACATCCAGGACTAACAAACCTGATTGTTCTGGCAACGCCACTTCAGTCTGAGCTGGCATTTCTGACTTCTTTCCTTTTCAAGACAGTGCTGTGTGAGCACTTTGTACAACAATGTCCATTTTTCTACATTTTGCTGTCTCTGCATCAACTGTGTGGCATATCAGAGCTTCTAGTTATTAACCCTGCTCTGAACTCCCATCACCTTGTGTAGATAAAGCCAACAGCTTTCCTGACAATCTGTGTTCATTAGTCTGTGTGTTACTCCTTCAGTTTATTACCTTCTGGGGAAGGGTGTGACACAGCTCTTGGAATGAAAGCACTTTCCAACTTGGCATTCTTAGGTTCAGAAACAGAGCTCTTCACTGCAGTCTGAAATTTCAACTGTACTGCTCACACCACAGTGATTTTAAATTATAATCACTCAGTGTTGAACTAAGTGATTACTGTTCTTGTACCACCATGCTAGCTAAAATTCCCATAAATTATTATGTGTGTTTTCCTTAGGCAAGTACTGGAAGTCAGTGGAGCCATACTCTGTGCCAGTGGATTGTGCTCTGGCCGAGTCTCAGAAGCAAGAGAGGGAGGAGACAGAAACAGTATCTGCTATGGCCTCTCTTTCAGTGGATGTTGAGCAGTGTATTCCTCAGGAAGGCAGCAGGTAAGTGCATGAAATTATTACAGAGAGCAAGGCTTTCACTCCAGCCAAGTGAAATGAAGAAGAAAGGAAGACTAAGGGTTGTTTCAAAATTATCTGCTAATTGAGATACCTGGAATTTTTCATCCCTGGGTTTCAGTTCTCTCACTTAATACTGGAAGCAAAGATATTTTATGGTAACAATTTTTTGAGTTTGGTGTCTCTCTTTCTGTTATAAAGTCCATGACTAGTACAAGAACTTTATTTTCTTCCCATGTCTAATTCTTGCTACTGCATAAAAAGTGCAATATCCATATGAGATAAATAGACATGGTCAAGTGTAATCAACCATATTCTTCTCATTAGAGAAGAGCTTTTCAAATCTCTTTTAGTTTTAATTTGCTAGGAAGGCGTTCAGCAAACAGCAAGATTCATTTAATAAGGATGGACTTAAATAATTATTAAGTGATACTAGACAGGCATTAAAAGTTCCTTCCCTGGAAGAAATGTGAACAGTGCCAGTATAAAACTTAAAGTAATCCTGACCAGGATTAGGGCCAACATTTTCTATGTGCTAAGATGGAGGTACACCAGCAAAGAATGAGAATTCTGGTTTTTCAGCTTGTCGTCTGCTTTTTACATTAGTGAAGATTGCTTTCAACTGCCAAATTAAGAAAATGATGCATTAAATGCTGTTGTGTGTTTTGCCAATTACACATGAAAAAAACTCAGTAGCCACTGAATATTGTGTCATCTATAATCAGAAAAGCCACTCCAGAAGTTTTTGGAGTTTCCTATTTTTTTTTGTTTTAAGGACAAACTTTCCTGGTCTTTGCCAGTAGAGAAAGACACAAAATGTAGTGGAACCACTTGGGTTCCATTAAACACAAAAAACAGGGGAGGGAGGAGGGAAGATGAAAAAAAGCCTTATAAGGAGACTCATCAGCTCATCAGGCTGTGGAAAGACAGTAGAGAAAAGAGGGAGCTGTGCATAGGGACAGCAGTGGTGGGAGTGGAGCCAGAAAGATCCATGGCTCCTACGTTGTGACTGCTTCTTAGCTGGTTCATTTCTTTCCTCCTGTGTTGTGTCTTTTAATCAGAACTGAACTGATAGGCGCCCAGGGGACTAGTGCAATGCTCAGAGCTATGGATGTGTTTGGCACAACAGTGGCAACACTCATCTGTCAGAGAACTGAGGGATGGCTCAAAGGGACACACAGGGAGTAGAGCTAGCTAGTAAAGTTCACAGTATTATCATAATTACCTTTCCAATTGTACTTACATTTTAATGTGCCATGGCTATTCTTGTGCTAGGATTATTGCAGACAGCTTCATCAAAGCTTAGAAGAATCTATGATGAACACAAAATGTGTTTTAGATTTGTGACTGTGCTAATCAGTGCTCAGCTAAGGCATAATGTAGTTTTTCATATAAGTTTCTGACAGTTACAAGACACTTCTGCAAGCTAGGGACAGAAAAATTCCCACTTGTGTGTGCATTGCTCTGAAATATAAATAATTTTACTTAAATTATTGGAAATACTGCAGTCAAGCAAATTAAAGCTATAAATTGTATGGAAAAGGGCATGGCTAATTTTGTATGTTTTTACATTGCTAAGAATAACCAAAAATTTTATTTGTTATGTGCCTCCACTCAAAACTACAACTACCAAGAGCAACTGCTACTCCTACTCCTACTCCTTTGAATAACACTGCACTTAATTTTGTGCTTATTACCTACCAACTGATAACCTATGACAGTTTCTACCCATTCTGAAAACAGAATTTCAGGGTGGTGCTGAGAAACATGGGAAAAAATGGATGTACTGAAATGTACACAAGTGGAATTCATGTGGCTTCCAGATTCATTACACTTCATCAGTTTTGGACTCTTGTAGGGATGAATCCATTGTGATGAATTGTTCTGTGGAAAAATGACTTCGTTTGGAATATCTTCTGTGGTGCTGCAGACTTTTGTTGGCAGCACAAAAAAAAAGCCTACGCACGCATGCGTCCTGAAATCTCTTCCTACATTTTTAGCTCTCAAAGAAGTCACATGAAGCCAAGTTGCCATCAGAGAGTGACAGGACTAGCAAAATTCTGTCCCACTGGATCAAAATTGATAGGTTTTCTGAGGCTTCTGAGCATCATTTTCTTTATTTTCTTCCTGATGAATGTAAGGAACAATATGGAATCAGAAATGATCTCTCTGAAGCGGTCCCCCTGAGAGCTGAAGATTCTCAGCTGTGGGGAGACCTGAGAGCCTGCCTGCACTTTGAGTGTGAATGCAAATCCATCATGGAATGTCTGGGGAGTGAGTCTGTGCACATTGTGTGCCTAGGGTTCTGTATAATTTACTTCATTTCACATAAGCACGCCATCTGTCTCAGAGGTACATACCAACACAAACAGTGGCAATGTAGAGACGAGTTCAGCTTTGCTATTTCATTTTTTAATGCTTGTAATAAAGACCCATGCATGCAATGCCCCTTCTCCAGCCACTTCCTGTGGCAAACAGAGGGCAGCAGGGATGTGAGGAGTCATGTTCTTTTGTAAGGTGTGCCCTTCCTCCTATTGCTATAGAGGGGGCACCTTCCAAAGACCTGCTGCAAGCTTTTTCCTTGAGTGTTCATTTGGGAAAGTTGTTGGTGACAGGTAGGGTGGGAGCAGAACACGAAGCACTGTAGCTGATGGGGCAGCCTGAAGGGTTCCTTCATTACACCAGGAGTCATTTTGTTTCCTCTTAATTCCCACCACGGTCAGCCAGGCTGATAGTTCTGGCCTGCAACTCCAAGCCTGTTTCACTGATTCAATGGAAGAGATCCTGTCGACTTCAGCTCCGGATAGTCAGGCCTCCAGATGAAGAGCAGCAGCAAGAGTCTCTTTGCGGGAAACTCTGGCCAGTTATGTTGGAGGATATATTGGTGTTGGAGTGAGATGACTCATTTTAAACTCAGATTTTGGGTAAAGCAGCTCTTTTCCTGGCCAACTCATATCTGACTCATTTACCACTGATGGATAAAATGCTCCTGGCTAAAGCCCATATTAAGTATTTTTATTTCTTTCTTCTCTCTTTCTTTCTTTTCTTCAAGTGACAGTGCCGATTATTTTTTCACTTGATTTTCTCTGGCAGGGTAAATGAAGAAAAACGTGAAAAGCTGCTATGCTTTTGGTGTTTTATTTTACCAAAGCGTAACTCTGCATTTTAAGATCCAATTGAATCTTGATTATAGACTTTGGAAGAGTACAGCTATAGAAAAAAAGAGTTTGTGTATAGGAGAGGAAACATGTATGGTGCTAACGGGGATTTGAAGAGAGATGCAATTAAAGGAACAGGCATGCCCTATAAAACATTTCTAACTACCAGAACTTTTGTGTGTTGATAACTGTTCCCTGTGTGAGATACAGATTTAGCTGATTAGAATTTTGCTTTGGCCAGACATCTGTTTCAGAAATCGTGCTGTGAAAATATTCAGTATGCTGCTGTCCCTGATACCTTGGAGCTTCTGTATGTTTCTTCTTAAAATGGAAAAAGAAAAGGGTGTGGAGGGAGATATCTTGCACTTACTATTTTTACAGGAAGCAGTAAATCTTGAGAATGACATTTATCAGAATTTGACTTATTTGACTTGATTTATGGCTCTGGTTCATCTGAGCATAGATTTTACTCAAATGGAAATGAAAACAAAGTATAATTTTTACTCTTAGTGTTACCAGTTGCAGTTTCAATCAAATTGCAAGTGAGAGCAAATGTTTGAATCATGGGGTACAGCTAGCTGCCATTTAGGGTCACTTGCCATATTTGTCTATTAATTCATAAAGCTCCCCTTGGCATTTCACTATTTGGATATCTACCTCAGCTGTGCTGAGTACACAGCACATACCTTGCCATACCCCACAGGGCTTACAATCCCCTTCAGGCTCAGGAGCTGCAGGACAGCTTTCCCAGGTCAGCCTGCAGCCACCTGCACCCTTCTCTTGCCCACCTTCTTCTCATCCTTGGTGGTGGGTACATAAGGAGGAGAACCAGGAGAAGATTGTGTTGGGAGCCAGCCTTGCCCTGGTGAGTTGATAAATCCCAACTGCTGTGTCCAGCCCACCCTGTGTAAAAGCCTCGAGAATACATACACAGGTGTAAACTTTTCAAAACCTTTTTGAACCAGCTTATGCTTCTGGCACTTGGGTAGTGAATCCCACAGCCTCATCAGGCATCACTCTGTTTTTACTTATTAACCAATAAAACCACTGGGAAATCCCTAGGTCTTGTATTGTGAGAAAGAAAACCACCTTTTTTCTTAGTCATAATCTTTGACCCATTTCTGGTTTTAAAGGCTGGAGCTTCTCAAGACTCTGTATTCCTTCTGGTATGAAAATAATTTCTTACCTTTGATGATTTTTGCTCCTCTCTGCTTTTTGTAGTTCCTTTGAGATGGAATAAAAGCTGCATCCAGGTGCTGGGCACATTGTGAATTTGCACAGTAGTTAATACTGGGGATGTTTTGTTTCTGTGGCTTTCTACTCCTCTGCCATTAACTCTAAGCTCTCAGTCACAGCCGTCACTGTTAAAACAGTTAAAGCTGTCCTCCCTCATTTTGTGTATTCTGTGTTTATGTTTTTTGCCTTGTTCTCCACACAGAAATGCTGTTATGGGTCTTACAGCTGAGTAGTATGGGCAATTTGGCATCATCAGCAAACATTATCACCTAAATCTACTTGTAGTCTGCCTAATCTTTTGGACTAGGAGAATTCCTCCATGGTGAAAATTCACCGATATTATTATGTGTATCCTGCTTTTGATGTATTGTTAATCTGTGAAAGGACCTTCTCCCAAGAGCCTAGGTTCTTCTGAGCACTTGGATAAAATTGTTGGAAGACCTTCTTTGCAGAGGGAAATCACTTGATCCCTCTTCCCTAATTTCCTTCATAAACTTCTAGTAAATTTTAAAGGATTGCCATCTTTGTAAGTGTTAAGACCTAACTCTTACCCAAATGACTGTTACCTAAATGCTTACTAATTCCATCAGTGATTGTTGCTGCTTTCAATTTTGCCATACAGGCTTACTGTACCTCCTGTGGTTTCCAAAAGGGGAACTGCTTTTCTTGCCTTCTCTACCTCTTGCTGAGTTAAGCTGTAGAATATGCTCAATATCTATTCCTTTAACAACATCCTAATCGTATTTCCCTGGAACTTAGCAGACAAAAATCATCTGCTCTTAGAAATTTGGCAATGTTTGGTGTATCTGTTCTAGCACTGATTCAGTTTAGGATAGTTCATCTGCAAGTAATAAAATCTCACTGACACTTCTCTAGTGAACCCAGATATAAATAGTTCATTTTGCTTTTGTGGTCTACCTTCCTTGATGCTCCTTTTATGCTTTGATCATTTCCTCTGATGTATTTTGAAAGATCTTTTTATTATTAGCTTTTATGCCTTTAATATGTTACTCTTCAGACTTTCCTTTAGTTTGCTTCATTGGGAGTTTGCATTTAACTTGCCAGAGTTTATATTTTATTTAATTTACCTTGTTTGGATATTACTTCCTCTTTTGAGAGTATACACGAAGTTATCTTATTCTGCTCTTAAACTAGAATGGTTTTTACTTTTAGTTCCTTTCTCTTTGATCCATACTAAGTCAATTTTTACTAGGATATACACTTACTCAGGATGTCTTATATAATGTCTTTAGACACTCCCCAAATCACCTTCATGATATAGAAATGTACCTCTTTTTCCCTAGCTCTTTGCTACCAGAGGATCACTTTTCAATTACAACGATCTTCCCTGGGACAGATGAGTTAAATTAAGAACAGATTATGGCATAAAACAGCCATACCATGCCAGAAAAAAATCTATCTTTTGTTCAGCAGTTTCTACCTTGGAATCATACTTTGAATTTTTATTTTTTGTGTGTGTGACACTGTAGCTAAGAGGAATCACTGTAATTCTCATTTGAAAAATAAGATAAGACAAACTTTTTTTTTTTTTTTTTGCGTGATCTGCCGAGTTTATTTACATTCTTAAATACTATCTTTTTTTAAATTGTAGATGTTAATTACTTTTAAAATTTTTCCCATAAATAATATTTATGCTCAATAGCCACAAAACAATATTTAAGATTCACGTGTTTTGCCAGATTTTATCCATGTGGTAGGATTTTTGCCTCATCTATTTTTTTTTTTTTTGGAAGGTTTAAGCAGCATCATTTTGTTTAGTGTTAACTGCAAGGAGATTATTTCATTCAGAATTCTACATATAGAGAGCTAAAGATGAGCACTCTCCACAGCACACCTAAGTGAATGCAGGAGGGCTCAGCTCCTAGGAGTCCTAGGAGTTTAAATGAGCCACAGTGAAGCCTTAGAGAAAAATCACAGTTGTGGTTCTATAACCATGACAATCTCAACTGGTGTCCTTCTGAATTTGCTGACTGCATGGAAATGGTTTAGATCAGGCCTGAGCTCACAGCTGCATCTCAAGGAACTGCTCAGAGCATACAGTATGGGATGGGGGGTTCTGCCTGTTTTATGTTTTTATGCCAACTTCCCGTCAGCTACAGGAAGACTGACTGAACTGACGTAACTCACAGTGACAAAGCTGAAGTAACACAAATTTGGCCTGTCAGACTCTGCCCCCTGGATTTTTCTTTTGACAGCTTTTGATTTTGTCTGAATGGGTATATATTGATTCTCTGCTCAGTGCTATGGGACTTAAAATGTTTTTCTCTGTGTCCTTTGGCTCCAAAACAGTACTGATTCTCTCACAAAACTCTAGCCTGAGCTGTTATCTCATAAAAATGAATGTTTTTAATGGTAAACCGTTGGCTAAATCCAGTGACTTCTCTGACACTAATAAAATGAAGTTAAAACATACACATAAGTCTTCAAAAGGAGACTGTGAGAGTACCCACACTGAGACAACAGCTGGATTGCCATGGTGCACTAACCTTATCTCCCTTTCCTAAAAAGAACCTTGCATCTGGCACTTACATATAAAAATTATTATTGGTGCTTATGCTCTGGCTGGTGAGGAATGTTGGCCTGTTTTTGGAATATACTGGAATATAATATATTAGAATATAGCACTCAAGATCAGTGAGGGGCACTCCTGGCCCTCAAAAGCACCTTTGTTGGTGAAAAATTTCCCAGTGAAAGAAGTCCTAAATAAGTTCCTCAATTGTACTATGTTCATGAGAGTGTCAGTCCCAGAAGTCAAACACATGTGAACAGACTGGTGCCTGTACTGCTTTCCTAGGTTCTTATGAATAGTCCAAACCCCTACTCTCACTGCCAGAGCTTCATTCCTTCCTGATCTGCCAATCACCACCTGAAATCTATTGACCCATACATATTGTTTCTCATTTGCAGAACCTAAAAACTGAACTGTCTTCTGCTTCCAAATTATCTTCTTTCCAGACAGAGCCATCAGGTTCTGGATGTTTAACAAGGGCTTACTGACCCTCTGTGTTATGCCAGAGGACTTTCAGGTCTCCCACAAGTGGCTGGAGAGGGTGGAAGTGTGTGGTCAGCACAACAGCAGCCCACACCGTCAGAATGAATTCCTCATCTGGTGTGGAATCCTTGGTTACACCTGAGGGCCTCAGCAGCAGGCAGAGCTCCACCTCACCCTGGCTGCTGCTGCGTGCTCCACTGCAAGGGGGGAAAAGAGGCAATGCAAGAGGGCTTCACCTCATTTCTCAGGAATGAGAGCCACAGTGGTTGCTGCACATAAGAAACATCCTCCACCATGTGGTGAGAAACTAAATATTTTAGATTTATAGATTAATCATCTTTTAGAGTCAATACCCTTTGGAAAGTGATTAGTCTGAGAAACATCATCTTTTTCACGTGTCATTCACCTGACGTATTTTTCAACATACTGTCAGTGATCACTCCAAATCATAAAGGAATAACCTGTATAAAATAATTTAAAGATATACTGCTGATATTTTCATTGGGAAAGACCTTAATAAATTCCAGATTCAGTTAAAATTCTCTGGCTTCCTTGCTGAATAAACTATCAAAGGCCAAGCAAGCCCCCATTAATTACTTTTTTTCCATGGGATCTCATGAATTTATAAAATTATACTTTCTGAGGCATGTTTTGCTGAAGTTATTACACAGGCTTACAAGAATTAACTGGTAAACATCTCGTTTATTAATTTACATTTACTTTTCTCCCCTGATTTCAAAATTGCTTGAGGTTACTATTTTAAAGTATTTCTTAAGGCTGACAGACTGAGATTAAAAATGGTTTCTGTCCAAATTCTTTGCCCTTCAATAGTGAGGTCTCTCCATGATCTCAGAAGCTTCCCATTTTATAATTGCCATCACATTCCTCAGGTGCAGTAGCTTGTCAGATACGAGGAATTGCAAGACTTGACATCAGCTCAGCATTTGTGTCTTCATCATTTTCTTATTGGTAGTCTTAGAGAGCTCTTCTTGCCTTAGCTGGTAACTTCCCAGAGGTTCTCATATAAAAGATA
>NC_031769.1:29987882-30026397 GCF_001522545.3 Parus major
AGATATAGATATAGATATAGATATAGATATAGATATAGATATAGATATAGATATAGATATAGATATAGATATAGATATAGATATAGATATAGATAATCTGATTTGATATATTTAACAGGTACTTTTTCTTCTATAGCGATCTGCTGATCAGGTTCAGGATTTAGTCTCAAAAGTTGCAGGCAGGCAATATACTTATGAAAACACAAAATCAAAAACTAGGGGTCTGGAGAAGAACCTCAGAGGGACCACTCCTTGGCTACTAGTGAATTATTTTGCTTTAATGGTGTGGGCCAGCTTGAAAAAAATAAATGCATGTATTTTTAGTTGCAAAAGCTTGTAAAATAAAAGTATCACAGCTATTTTTTTCATTAAATTATTTGATGCTGTTGACACAAAGCATGTACATTTCTGGACAAAATGTTATAAAATATTCTGACATATTTTAATATAAACAGGAACATTTTCGGTGATTGCTTGGATCTAAAATGTTTTTCCACTTGACATTTGTTTATACTTCCTAGGAAAGAAACTCTATTTATGGATAGCTGAATAACACAAATAAACATCTGAGAGAGCTGAAAAATCAGCTTTGATTATGCATGAAAATCTACAATGTCATTGTGTACTCTTGTGCCGTATTCTGATTGCCTGTTTATTTTTACAGAGCTGCTGGTGAGCCCATGGAAGAAGAGCCAGCCTTGTGAAGTGCCAAGTCCTCCCTGATATTTCCTGTGGGTGACATCATTGTGTATTCCCCAAAGCACCCTCAGACATGTCTTGTCTGCTTCTTGGGTGGCACAGATCAGATGGAGCATAAACACTGGGCACAAAACTCGGAATAGCAGCTTCACTTGTTCTTTGGATGGACTTGAAAGAGCCCGAAAGATTCCTTAAATGTAACCGCCACAATTCTAGAGTTACAGTAAAATGGACTTGGGGGAAAGAGCCTAGAGCATGCTTTTTAATGCTGTTTGACCCACTCACCAACACAAATTGTGAAATAGAGTATTGCAAAATTCTACATGATAGATTATAGATATAAGAATTGCAACAGCCAGCAACATACTCTGTGAACTCCGTGAATCACTTTCTGACACTTTTTACTGGATAATTTTTTTCATACTGTGTTAAATTGTTAATAGAATTTGTTTTCTTTGCTCTGTGTAATGAAGAAAAAAAACAAAAAACAAACCCACCCTTATTTTACGTGCCATTTTTTAACCTCCTGCAATGAATTCTTAGCTGAATAAGTGAAAAGTGTTCAAATTATGATGAGGGATTTTAGCTAAAGGGAAAGCACTTCTTATTGTACTATAAATCCCCTGAAGTACTGTGCTTGGTGGTGCTTTATTTTCTCTTCACTATTCCTGGCCATCCCTTCCCATTTCATGTAATCTTTTCTATTATAAAAACACATTCACGATTCTCTAAAGCGATCTTTTGCCTTTAAGAAAATGTGCTGTACCCTCTGTAGTTGACAGTAGCGCTCACCATATGTGCAGCAGAGATCAAGTATGGGTAGTTTTTCAAACGTGTTTTTAGTTTGTTCTGAAATGTTTCTGCGTTCTGACTCCAAAGCAGCGACCTTCAGTAACTGCGTGCAGCTCATTTGAAGCTCAGGTGTTTCTGTGGAGGTTGTGTGGGAGTGTTTTTTACAGGTCGTGATGTGAATACCAACTGATTCTTTTATGTAGTCCTGCACCAAGAGAACTGATGTTGCTTAAGAAGCTTCAAAGGGTTTAGGCTTTATTTTAGATCCCCAAAGTGCAGCAAGATCTCCCTGCAATGTGACTTTAGCTGTTTAATTCCATGTTTGAGAACGTAACATAGAGTTGTGCCTTTAGCTGAAAATGAACGCTTAAACTGTTACACGTGTTGCCTTACTGTCAGAGAGAGAGAGAGAGAGATGGGGCATGTATGTAAGAGTACTTCAAATGAACAAAACCCTGCTACAGTAACTTTTATTTTGTTTACAACTTTCTCACCTAATGAACCCCAGGAGATACCTTGAAGTATTCAGCTTGCAGTATTTGATAGCTTGCTCGGCTTTTAAAAGCAAGCAATGTTCTTTTTTTATATATTTTCCAAATTCAAAAAAAAAAAAGAAAAAGAAAAAAAGGATATATATTAAAGCCATAAGTGAAGACTGTCATGCTTTTTATTCTGAAATCTGAAAGGAACCTTAATTAAAACAAGATTTTGGGGAAGGCCATGATATGAAAGATATGGAACAATATGGTTTCAGTTATAGGCAGACTCAAACCTGTAAATCAAAGATGAAAGATTTCACTCAAATAGAATTATATAATTCTCTTTTGTTATGCAGTCAGACTATATCTTTCATGCATTTGGGTTTGTTTACGATTAGCATTTTAATTTTAAAGACTTTTATTACTTATACCAAAGCTCTCCTCGACAAGTTAGAAATCTGAGGCATGCTTTGAAAAGGGAAATCTAAAAAAAGGGATGTCATTTCCTATAATATGAAGTAAACTTTTATTCTGAAAGGTTTACTCTGAAATGAATGTATGCCCCTCTGAAGGGGAAATAAAATTCTGACCCTCAGAAAGTGAAATAAAATTCTACCCCCCATTTACAAGCCGAAACCATGCTCGTTTTAGTAATGCAAGGAGTCCCAGCAGGCTAAATTAACTCCTGGTGTAAGCCACCTTGCCTGACTCTGGGCTGTTCTGAAGGGGTTGTTCACATGACTAAAGCAATCAGGAGCTCCTCCTGCATTTTCAGCAGACTCCTGATGGCAATCTTACTTGCCATTTACTGTGATTTTGTTATGGTCATCAGAGAAATTTCCCTTCAAGGAAACCCAGGGCTGTAGCTGCTGAGTTGGGTAATTTGTAGAGCTTTTCACATCTTGAAATCATGGCTGCAAAATTTTAATTGAGTGAATGGTAACATCATTTTAAAATTAACTCTAAAATCTGTTTGTGTCCTTAGCTTGTATGAACTTGTATATGAATTGCAACCTGAAATATGAGTTACAAGCTTTTCCAATCAAAGTCTGTCTTCTGGGGTGCAAATCAGCTAAAGCTGCCTTTTTTAGCTGGAAATGCTTTTAAAGTGCCAGAATAATTTGAATTAAACCACATTATAAACTCACACTTATACGTTTGCACAGATGCAGTCCCAGGAAGATATCTAGACATGCCGTTGGTTGAAGTTAGGATCGTTTGGATAAACAAGTGTGCTAATAAACTGCACACAGATTGTGTCCAGAACTCTGTTCTGACTGAAGTCAACAGCAAACTCCTCTTTGATTTGATGATGGGAGATGGATCAGGCCCTGCTTTTCTTTACTCCTTTAAGTCAAGAGCACCATTGCTTTTTGATTATGTCATTCCAAGGCATCTTACGGCCCTCTGGGAAATGATTGAGTCTTATGGTGAATGTCAACACTTCCTTCAAAGCAGACCTGGGCTTTCTGAGAGGGCAGTTTCACTTGCTGCTGTTTTCTTCTCACAGTATTTTTTATTACTGTCAATAGCTCCCCATGGACTGGATTTAAAATATCTTCCAGCAATTTTAGTCATAGTTCTAGGGAAATATTCACATAGACACTCTTAAAAATGCCCAGTTTAAACTGGATTCAACAACAGATTGCAAGAATTTCAGAAAGATGCATGAACTGTGTGTTTCAACTGTAAAAATTCAGATTTCTGAAGAGACATCAAAGTCTCATGTCTCCCACAGACCTTTCCCACTAGTCCATAGAGATTGACACATCTGAAAATTCAATCCCAGATATTTCAAGTTGGCTGCCAAAATATCTATGTCTGAGCTTAGATTGCATCTAAAACTGAGCTGAAATGCAAAAACAAGATGGGATAAGGCTGGTTTCAGTGTGTGATTCCATGGGGAAGGTGGAGCTGAGGAGGTGGCAGGGAGCACTTGGAGCCAGGGGACCCTCTGGTGCTGGTGGTACGAGGGCTGAAGGCAGGCAGAAGGACAGCCTTCCCCCCAGGCTGCCACTGCCATTGGCAGTAAATCTTTGCCTTATGGGGGAATCCTGAGGTAATTTGTGCTCTGCTCCTTTGCTGGTCAGCAATGACCAGAAAGAGAGATGCCTCAGCAGCAAGTCCCACTAATGTGCTTGCTCCCGTTCATTTTCTTCTCTAGCATCAGGAACTAAGTATTAAGCTCAATGGAGCTTTTCTTGTATTACTATGCTTTTCTAGTACCTTTCTTGTATTCTTAGGTCCTTTAGTTCATACTACAAACTGAAAACTAAAAAGAGATGTGACTCAAGAGATTAAGAAAAGAATGATTTTTATCCAGCTTAAGGTTCTTATGTGGGTTGGAGTAAGAACAGTGATGAACAGCAAATCTCAGAACTGCTGAAACCTTCATGAGTGTCTTGCACTTCATTTTTGGACTCTGTGGAGGAATTGTGCATATGCTCATTTGGTTTTAATATAATTTGCAGCTTGATTATATGATCTCTTTTCAGGCAACGTTTCTAGTGGGTAATCAAAGTTCATGGGAATTTTGCCAGTGTAAAGATGACAGAATTATTCCCTTTGTTTAATCATGTACCTTCCTAATTTTCTTTCAGTGCAAATGAAGCAACTAATTCCAAGCAACTAAATCTAAGAAAAGTAAATTCATTAAGCTATCTTAAATAAACATCATAAAAGAAACAGAAAATGTTATGCAAATAAAGAGGGCTAAGCCTTTGCTTTGCAAAAAAAGTCAACAACTTGCTGCAGGCTGAATATAAGTGGCAAAATAATCCCCTCTCTAGAGTATGTGGTATTTTAGTTGGTGTCTTATCTAAGTGCAGCCTCTCTGAAAAGCTGAGAGTCATAACCAGAAATGAAATATTAGAAAGGTTTTGCTGTAGCCAACACCAGAGGTCTTGTAGAGAACAAGAATGTAGAGACTGACTAATTTTTGTAGACAGACAGCAGGACACTTTCAGGGCAATGTGTCTGGGACGAAGAATTAGAGGGAACTTTTCCAAAGGAGCTGATGGCTGTAAAACAACTAACTCCTATTAGCTTGCAGGGGCAAGGAAGTGCTCAGCAAGCATTTATTCTTTGGGAAATGCCGCTCCTTTCCACCGGCATGCCCACACTCATGCAGATGTGAACCTGGCTGGGCTATTTTCTCTCCTAAGCAGCAGCAGCAGTAGCAGCAGCAGCTTGCCCAAGAAGTTCTCAGCCTGCAGCAGACACTTCATAACATGACTGATAGGGGAATTTTTTTTTTTTTCTCAGTAGTGGCCTTTCCAGAAGCATACAGTGCATGGTTGTTTTATTTTTAAAGGTCACAATAGGGCTTTGTGAACCATTGTACTTTTTTTTTTTTTTTTACAGACTCCATATGGAAGTAAAATGGAATATGTACCTGGGGAGGGGGGATGTGGTGTGTGGAACCTGCCAGAAAAGAACCTCTTTTAAATCAAGTTTCTGATACTTGCTTTTCATCCTGGATTTGAAGAAGTTTGGGTTCTAAATTTAAGATCTTTCTTTGTCATGTCACTTGCTTTGTTTCTGTACCTGTAATTTAATTCACCCTTGTAACACATAGAAAACCATCTGAAAGAAGTCTGTTTTCTGACAGATTCCCCTGCCTTGGTGTGGGAATGAGAATCACTTATCTTTGTCACTTCTCGCAGAAATTAAATGTTTCATTTTTGTAACAGATCCAAACTGCAGCAGTATTTTAAGAGTACTATTTAGCTGGCTGTCTGCTGACTGTTAAAAAAAGAAATTGTGAAACTTACATTCCTCTCTAACCTCAAAAGAAACCCATTTTGATTTTAACAATGTCATTTTTTCACTTGATCCAAAAGGGTTTTGTCCCATGATATCTTGTTACTAGCTCAGTTCTAATCATTTGTGTATCACACACTACAAAAAGTGAAGACCAAAAAGGATGGATGTTCCAGGAACTCTCAGTTATGTCTCTTCTGCAGTTATGTCTCTTCTTCATCCTGCTCCAGTGCCATGCTCTGTGTTTCAGCATGTTAGCATAGATTACAGCAAAATAGAAATCGTTCTGTGCCATCAAAGGTGCTCTTCTTTGGATGTCAATTAGTGCACTGTGAGTTGGGCTGTCATTTGTAAGGGCTGTGATTTATGACAGACATGTTTCTGTGGGGATGGTCTAAAGACAAGTGATGCATGCAAGCAGTGGCACTGGTACTGTGTGGTCAGAGGGATTCCGTACCAAGATCTCCACACATTCCCCCTTTTGGTGGTACACCTGCATGGCCAGAGGCACATTTGCAGTAGCAGAGCTGTAGGATGTCCTGATTCAAAGACCTCCTAAATCCCTCTTCTAACAGTCTTTGGGTAATATTTGAGAGGCAGCTAGAGGAGGCACCCGAACTCTGCACTCAGCCACATGAAACTGTACAAAAAGCCCAGGTAAAAGGTCTGAGCTTGCCCACACATACCTTTTTCTGGTATAGACTGCCAGTTCTGCTCCTAAAAGAGTCTGCCTGAAAGAAAATTGCCTCTTCTGGATCTATTCTACTGGCCCCGTGAGCACGTATGTGCCATGTGTTAAGGGAACAGTTCATACTCATGTCTCTTGCTGCTTAGTTTACTGCTATTTTAAATTTTATGATTGGCTTAATATTCCATGTTAGAATGCAGTAGGAAAGCATAAAGCAATACCTGGTGAAGTCATAACTGAGGCTTTCAAAGCAAGCTTACTGCCATGGGTTTTTACAAGACCAACTTTTTGGTCTAGGGATACACAGCTGAAATGCCTATTTTTTTCCTTGGGAAATTGATGTTGCTATCTGTTTCCATGATAAAAAACAGTCCTTTTGCTCAGAGCTCTGAAAGTTTTTCTGTAATTTGTCTTTCCAGGCAGAGCAGATTCTAAGGGATAAAGCATCAGTGGGACTGACCCAAAGGGCAACATTTTTAAAGGTCAATAGTAATATTTCCATAAGAGTAAAAGGAACCATTGTTATTATTCCTGATACATTTTTGTATCTGCAAGTATCCAATGAGTAATGTTAAGTAATATTGTGCTCCGGAACTTTGTTGATTATAGATATATGAGCATTGGATTGGCGTGAAATAGTCTTCAACCAAGTTGTTAAAACCCCTTTTGTTTTGTGTTTTGTATAATTCTTTGGCTATAGTCTTGTCCTAGTGTCAATAAAAGCTATTTGAAGTAAGCTCGTTCAATACTCTGAGGAGGTTTTTTTTTCCTGTTTTACTTTTTAATCAGTGCAAAAAAGTGGAGCTTTGAACATACCACCCTGGTTGGATCATAGGATTCTGACTGTTAAAATATAAAGGGGGAAGTATGGTGAAGCTGGAGTGCATAAAAAAGGAACCACAAATGTTAATGTAAAAGTAATGTTACATAGCAGGCTAAAACACACACAAAGCAGAGCATTGCAGAGCTCCGGCTCTAACACCAAGCTCATATTCTATAGTTCCTTTGGCTCATTGTCCTGAGGCGTTGCAGAACACATAATTCTCCTCCCAGTGAAGCAATTTAAATAGTACATGCAGTGTTTTGAAAGCTGCAAGGCCCTACTTTGTGGGCGGTGGGGAATACCCAGCACTCTGCAGCAATGCTCTGGGTCTCGGTATTGCTCCGGCACTGCTGCCGTAAAACTCGGAGTTGTTACCTTGATAGAACAGACCTGTTTTGAGAAAGGCACCCACAAAAGCAGAGGAGTGAGGAAGGAGTGTGTTTGCTGTGAGCACATTTTGATCACTTGCACATTGTCAAAAGTAGCTCACAGATTGAAATTGCTTCTGTGTGTGGACCTTCGCGCACCTGAACTTGGAAGCGGAGCAGAGAGGAGGGTAGCTGGGAAGTACAGGCTCTTTGTTTGCACATGGAAACCCCTACCTCCTGGCACATATCCAGTGCTGCTCCAGAAGGGGATTAAAACCAAAGTGAAGCAAAACAGCATCCTATAATTTTAGCTTTTTTTCATTCTTCAGAATAACACATCTTTTTCTTTCCTGGGGAAAAGGACCCCAAACCTAGAAAGACACAGCTCTATTCCATCAATAAAATACTATTTGAAAATCTGAACATGTAACATGGAACTTTCTTGGCATATTTCAAAGAAGTTCCATGCACAGAGAATCTCAATCTATCCAGTCTATCTATCTACTTCTCTGTTTTTCTTGTTTCCTGTGATTCCATTGTGATAAATTGCAGAGCCCTGTGATAAATTACATTCATCATGTCTTTCTGGCTGCCTCACCTGCATTTTGTACATTAAATCCTCTCTCCTGGGTCTACTTCTAACATTCCAACCTTGTGAGAGATTCCAGCTAGACACCATTGCTGCTTTAAAATCAACCTGCCAGAATTAACCTTGCCTTTGAGAAGTGGGGTGGTTTTTTTTAAACTTTCAGACTAAAAATGCTTCTAGGAATCTCCTGTAGATGGGTGGGAGTGAATTCTTTCAGATTCCTCCTCTCATGTTTTTTCACTGTTTCCCCTGGAGATCCTCTTCCCCAGGAAAAATCTTTTTTTCCATTGGCAGCTCTAGAAGGAGTAGCAGGAGTTGGATGGCTCTTTGTCAGAAAGGGTAAGTAATGAGATAAAGCTGAGTGAACATGTGCTGAGCCACTACTCTTCTGCCTTATTTCCTTTTCTTTTCCTTGACAAATAAAAGGAGAAGGATATTAAAATTGTGGAGATTGGTTTTGGTATGCTAGAAGTACTTTTTGTTTATTTGTTTGTTTCTTTTTAAAGAGAAAAAATTAGTTTTCACCTTTCCTGTCACGGTGCCCAGGTACAGTACTTTATTCATATAGGCCTCCTGGAGACTTGTAAAAAAGGTTTCACAATTCTTGTTCATAATTCCTTTTCTGGGGTTGCCTGTAAAAGGGAACAGGTTCAACAAAAAACCAAAATTAAATTCTCTACTTTACTAGAAGCTGAGTAAGGGCATGGATCCAGGATTTTGTGAAAAAATTATATTCTTAGCTTGTATTCTGCTTCTGGCTGAACTTCTCTGTCCACATATCACTGAAAAATACCCAGCCTGTTAGGGCTGTTGCATGAATGTCTTCATAGATTGTTAATAACTGAATAGAACATTCCTCATATGATCCTAAATTACCTCTCTTGTGGTATATTTTATGTACTAACAACATAATTTTACACCATTCAGATGGTTGTAGCATTTGAACGCCATTGTTCTTTAGCTAGCTAATTTAGTTAAAGATTAGTCAGTGATAAAGTTATTAGTTGCTATCAAAAAAAACCCCAATCAATCTATCAATCAGGGTAAAAGCATACATTACAAACATTTATGTTGCCCCAAGACAGTACAGGTTTGCTTTTCATATTCAGAATATCTACACTAGCTGTGACAGTAGCCCAGCCTAACTGCATGCAATTCTGCCAGACTCTAGACAGCAGCAAAGAGTGGGAAGATAACTGCCATAATTTGCAATACTTTTTTTCTCTCTTCTTTCTATTCATTGTCTAAATTCTGCTCTTCAACTTTGGCTGTGTTAGGTAACACAACCTCTGAAAGTCTTTTTTGCTCTATTTTAGGTAATCTAGTCTTGAAAACCTTGTTGGAACATCTCTAGAAAATCTAGTATCTAGTCAATAGTTAATCTAGTCTTGTTAAAATTAATCTGACCTACAAGCAGGGATAAATTGGATGATTCTTTGTTCTACCTACCGAATATGGCAAGAAAAGTTACAACTGATACTTAAAAACGAAACCAAAAACAATCCTTGATTTCTCTAATTCTCAGCTGCCTTTCCTTCTCCATTCAAAATCATGTTGTAGAACTACATTTTATGTTAGCTGAAATGTAAATGTGTGTTGTCTGCCACTGCATCTGATGTGTAGCAGCTCTGTTTCTGCCACCTGACCCAGGGAGAACCAGTCCTGGCTCCTTTAGCACTACTGCCTGGAGTGGGTGTTTGTGTTCGTACTGGAAGTCAAGTACGTAATTTAACAGCTGCAGCAACATCTGTAAAAAGAAAAAAGTGCTGAAAAACTTCAAAAATGAATTTATGTACTCTAGTTCTCCTTTAAAATGTCCAACAAATTATTTCATGAGAAACATCATTACAGTGTAATGTCTTGCAATGAAATCTTTCCATCTTTGTTGACCTACGATAGCCCACATTATCTGCTTTAGAGCCTGTCCCTGAACCAGAAATGTAAATCTAGAATGGGATTAGACAGCTTCATCTGAATCCTCTTTGTAATACCAAAATTTGTCCATAGCCATGGTTGCTGTCCTTTTCTCCACTGTAGGGGTAAGTAACCCTCCCTTTGCTTGATGGCACATCATGGAAGAGCAGTCCTGGTCACAGAATCTTAGTAGAACATGCTGCTTCTTGCTGCTGCTGAACATGTCTTACATGATTTCTATGGCAATGTAAGGGCTGGTAAAGTCTGCTGAGCGTTGATCATGGCTGGCAAGCATCTGTTGTACAGAACTTTTTTTTTTTTTTAAAGTTAGCTGAAAAATCTTTGAGAAAAAAGTTTTAATGGTATGGAAGAGCTGACAAATGGTCAGTATTAGTACACCATGTGCAGACTAGACACCATGTCTCTTTGTCTTCCATTTCAGTCAGAAATAGACCTACTCTGAATAGCAAAATGGCTCAAAGTGAATTACTTTTGAGCACTTTTTACAGCTGAGTGGTTTCAAGAAATAATTTTATTTCAGTGGCACTCAACATGAAAATCCAAGATCCTTGTAAACATTCAGGGTTTCGTACTCACAACAGCCACAGGAGCAGGCCAGTCATTGCCTCTTTTCACAGATAGGATTAAAAGTGTTGTTGGAGCATCCACGAAGAGCTTGTAGCTGACGGAAAAATCTTCAGAGCTACAGTCCTTATGCCAGCACCCAGACTGTCCATGTGACTATATTTCTTCCAGATGCCTTCACATTATAAAGTTAGTGTGTATTTGTGACTTCAGATGCTGAATCTGCCTCTTCTAATTTTAGCTCATTGTTTTGAGCTAGCTTGTTCTCTGGCTTGTGTGTTACTTACTGGAACATTGCTAAACAACAAAAGCTTTTATTTATTTATTCAAAGGAGACTGTATGAGCATATAGAGGAGATGTGGGATTTTTATGAATCACATCCTGTAGTTTCCTTGTGTTTTTACTTCTCTTATTCACTCCTCATTTTTAAATGACCTTCACAAAACAGAGAACCGTTTGGGTTGTATAACAATCTGTGCACAGACCTTTGCTTTACCCTGCTGGATATGCTGGCTGGTGTGATTTTGAATGTAGATTGCAAAGAACGAAAAAAAATGTCAATAAATACTGCACTTGTGTAAGGGGTAACAGCTGAACCATTTTAGATGAGGCTTCAGGGAATTTGGAAGGAAGTTATCTCAAGACTTGCAATGTTTATAAGCATAAGATGTGGTTCTTATTACCAAGCAATAGGGATTCAGTGAATGGACAGGTGAGAACAGGCACAGGCTGCATGCACCAAGCCTTCACAAATAAAAGTAAAGCAAATACCACATTTCAAGTTGAGTTGTAAAAACCTGCTTCAACAAGTGGTTTCTCAAATCTGCTTCTATTTTCTGCCTACCTAGAATTCCTCTGAGCAGTGTGAATGACTTTTCAAGGTGCAATTTGTTAGATCCTCCTATACACAACTGTTTGAGCATCTTTGTGAATACATGAAGGAAGGAGGTGGTACGTGTCACAGAATATCTGTTGTTTAGCTGCAAATTTAGATTTCATCTTCCTTAAAAACTCTCTTGGGAAGTTTAAGGTGTTACACTCAGAATACATACTTTTAAGAAGAAGATGAAGACAAGTGTGGCCATATTTAAAGCAAAATGAGACTTTCATGGATGCTATGTACCGTGTCCCCACAGGATCCATGGAGACAGGACCATCAAAGTTTAGAGCAATAGGACATGATTCAAAATGATCTGGGACATCCTTCATCCCTTTGCAGAATCAGAATAAGCTGCTGGAGAGAACCCTCTAAAAAAAATCTAAGAAAAAAACCTCAATAAAAATCTGAGCCCAGCCTCAGTCACTGTAAATCCCAGAGGTGAGTGGGAAAGGACCAGAAAGCTCCACAGTTGCCCCTACTAATGGATGATCAACTGTGATATGAACAGCAGCTAGTATCTGAGCAGCTCAGAGGCAAGTTTAAAATCAGATCACAGCAAAATGTGCCTGCTGAGCTCCAACCTTATATACCCATCTTTGGATCAAACAGAATGAAGAAGTTGGGAATTATCCCAACTATCCTAACCTATTGCCTCCACATATTCTGCAGATTTCTTCATGAAAAGAATTTTAAGGACATTGTGAACTAGGTCTAGAAACTGAAAGGAAAATATGCTCCAGAGGAGACTACCCTGTGTGCTGCACAATTCCATGTCTGACTACATAAGTGACACAGCCTTTGCTAAAGGAGGAGTGCTAGGTCATGCAAACATGTCACAGGGGAAAGACATGCTGATCACATTGGCTCTCCCATTTCTTTTCCACACAGTAATAACTGTACAAGCTCTCTGAGCTGTGCTGAACTTCCTGGCAGCAGTCTGTGAGACTTATTATGCAGGAAGTCAGGCAATCCTGACATGGCTGGGACACTGTCAGGAATGCTGGCAGCAGCACATCTCTTTGCCTTACAGACTTTTTAGACCAAATTAATGTGTATGTGAGAGACAGTAGACTGACTTCATAAGAAAGATAAGATTTGAAACACATGCAGTACGTTTTCTGATGCTGGGATATATTTCCTCTGGCTTTTGTTTTCAGTTGTGTCCATGCCTATAGTATCTATATCTATCATCTACTTCCAGCATCTATATCCCTGACTCACAGCACAAGCAAACCTGTGTGAGGTCTGGAGGGTGTCTATATCCAAGATACTTTTTTACAATCGATATAAAGGCATTAAGCTGGCTGAAGTAATGAATCTAAAAATGTAACAAATTATGATTATTGAGGGGTACTACCCATAGAAACAGAGTCAGGCTATTGTTAAAATAAGGGTTCAGTATATCCCTTTGCTGGTGATGAACTGCATAAAAAATTTTGTGATGAATATTTCTCTGCTCCTTGTTCACCAGTCACAAAATATAGTAATAATTACCCTGTATCTGGAGATGCTGTTAATCACAGAAGGATTCTGTGAAGTTCACTGAAGATAACAGATAAGATGCACTGCATTATGTGGAAAATATAGATTTTTATAACTGCAACATTATCCTTTTCAAAATCCTGTGTTAACTATATTTTAGGCATTTATGACATTTTCTTTAAGACCATGCTTTTAGATGATTTAATTGATTGCAGGACATTCATGTTGGGCTTTTGAAGACCTGCCTCCTTGAATCCAACATCACCACTGCCTGAAACCCTGCTGCTGCCAGCTCCTGGGCTCCTCTACTGCCCAAATTCTGTTATGATCCTCAGGGGAGGTATTCTCAGAGGATGTCACCTTGCTCGTGCACCACAAAGGCTTTTGTGCTGAGTCAGCATCCCTCCCCCTCTGTACCCACGGTTTGGGCATTCCACCATTTTCCTGGGAAAGCATGCCAGTGGCAATTTTGGGCATGTTCACCTGCAATCTGCTTGGTTTGGTAGATGTGTCCCTTCTCCTCCTCCCCAGTCACTCCCATTCCTGCAGAGAACTTTAGTCTCCAGGACATTGAGAAGAACTGGACAAACCTTTTCAAACACTGTTTTCACTCTTCTTCAGAACAAACTGATTGTTTTGGTTTTTTCTTTTTTTCTCCAAGTCCAAGAGTTTAAAACCTTGTAGAAGAGGGAAAAAGGGAAATAATTAGTCTTTTTTTTTTGTCCTTATTGTTTTTCAGTTGGTTTGGGAAATACAGCCATGTGGTTATTCCCAGGATGAAATGTATTCCCCAGTACCCTGTCAGCTGCTGATGGTGTCCGATAGTCCTGTCAGCTCCACAGCTGCTGTTAATAGCCATACCCTGCTTGCTGTGGCACTGCACCCCTACCTCCTGGGGCAGTGTGTAACCACCGAGCCACATGGCCATGCCTGATCCCTCTCTCACTCTCCCCATGATAATTAACCAGCATGCATTTAAGCAACATGTAAACTGAAGCTACCCTTAGTGCCCCCAGATTTCAGTTTTCTCACGTCTGCTTTGACTTGTCATTCCCCTCCAGGCAAGGACCATAACTGTGTCTTTCTCAAACCCTTGCTGATCTAAGCATAGGAAAAAAGACAGAAGCATGTTGCTCCAGCTGTTTTTGTTCATGGCCTGATCCTGGAGATATGCTTGGAGAAAATCTGGCATAATGGGCCCTGTGGATTGGCATAGGTTTCAGTCATTTACCTGCGGCTATAGATCCTAAACCAGGATGTTTCTCCAGACGAGCATTTTAAAAGCCAAAAGCAGTTCTGAGGAAAAGGACTTAAGTTTTCCTCCTAAATTTCAGCAAAAAAGTCTATCACTAAAATAGCCCCACACAAATCCCTGTGAAAACTGGATTTTGGCCCAATTGGAATTCAGATCCAAATTCAGAGCCACATTTAGACTGTGATGCATCTTTGTGATGGCACTGCAATATACCAGAGGAGTGAACTGTTCCCAAGGATCAAACAATCAATATTCTTCCAGTGTTCTCTTCCCTTTGTTTTCTGATGTATCTTCAAATATGTTTTACAAAGCAGGCAGGTGTGCAGCAGCCAGGGAGGAGCAAGAAAATTGTTTGTGATGATGTGTATAGCCACCTCCAGGACAGGCATCTCCCAAAGTGTGAGCAACAGCAAGCTGGACAAAAGAGCTCTGGCTTCAGGGATAAATACAACTACAGCTGGCGTCTTCCATGGACTGGACACAAAGGAGAGCCAGGGGTAAATATATTCTGTGCTGTGGATTAAAACAGCAACAGGTGGGACTTCTGATGGTGTTTTGGTTAGCTCTTGTAAGAGTAAAAATATTCTTATCCTTGGGCTAAATAATAAAGTGTGAGGAAGTCCTCACTGCATGTTGTAGAGTAGGCTTTTCTTGGCTGCAGAATTGTTCTCTTTCTTATCCCATGCTACAGTGTTTACCTCCCGCTTACCTCACATATTTTCTGTTTTGTTGTAGCCCACTTGAATAAGGACACTAAAAATAAAGTTTCATTAGCTGTACATGTCCTGAAAGGGCAAGTATGCAAAGAGAAGTTCATAAAGCTAACAGAACAAAACAATAATTTAAGTGCCATATTCCTCTTAACAATCAATTGATGTTAAGAATGAGACTATAGTACGCTGATTGAAACTTGTCCTTCTAGATGCAGCTTTTATTCCCATTTGACTACATTTATTTTTCTACCATAACCTTTGGCTCATTTGAATTATTGTTTCCCACAATCAAATATGTTAGTGTAATAGTAAAGGTTTCCAGAAGGACTTTTTTCCCTCTGCTACACTGGGAAAGGCTCTGCATGTAAACTGCTATATGACTTCATGCTAAGTAGACACACTAAACATGATACGTTTATTTTATCATTTGTAGCTAAAGAGACGTAATTATTTAAGTGGGTGTAATTTAGTGTTATGGCATCCCTCAAATTGCAGTCCTGAAATTGCTTTAATCTATACTTTGGCTGGGGAATATATGAAAAATTGAAAAGCTAAACAAAAACCCTGAAGCCCAGAAAGGAGTTGTTACTGGGGGTTGCACAGACATCTTTGTGACATCTTTTCAGGAAGCAGTCCTGCTTCTGCAAGAGCTTTACTATCTATTGAACTATTTATGGACTATTTATCAGTCATCACTGATGGTGGTTCACCACCAGCAGGCTTATGTGTCAAGCTAAAAATGGGTGCTCTAGGCAAACTACATCACACACTGTGCCTTTTACAGCCTATGGAAGAGTGAGGGACTAAGCTGTCCAGCCTTCCAGGACTGAACTTTTGCTGGTTTTAATATTAACAATATTAAATATTAAAACTTCTATTAATTAGAAGTTTTGAATTTTTCCACATTGTTTACATTCAGCGTGCAAAGCCAGCAGTAACAGCAACACACCAAGTTGTGTGAAAACGGCAGCAACAAACTACGGTCTTCTGGTTTTTAAATATACATTTTGCAGGAAAAACCTCTCTAGATTCATGCCTGTGCTTTCTAGCAGCTAGTCCTCTCTGTGAAAATCAGTCTGAGCTGTTTAAAGAGAAGCTTCATTAAGAATCTGTGCTTTATAAACTGGGTGTGGTATCCTGATTTTTTTAATGACTTAAGCACATTTTGAGCTAAGTAGAGTAGCTGTCTAATACTTTTGCTAGAATGGAAATATCAAAGTCAGCTCTTATTATTACCGGAATCTCTTCTATGAAAAGCCATTCCAAACAGAAGTGTGTAATATCTGCATTTAAATAAATTTAGCTTCTTAGTGATTCTCTAATGACTTTGGGCTACCTCCTGTTCCCGTTGAAGTCAGTGGGAATGGTGCCACTGACTTCACTGAGCATGGGGTTTGGTTTCCTTTCATCAAAGATTGTTCTAAATGTAGATCCCTGCAGCCTCAGTTAGGTATACATCTCCATCCCAGTTTAGCATGAAATGAAAAGGACTTTTGCAATAAACTAAAGCATTTTACTTCCTTTTAGAGGCACCTTCTGCTACCACCCGTTGAGACTAGGAGAGCTGCCCTGGTTTTTTGGGTTTATGAGTATGTTTCTTTTTCCACTGTGGATGACTATGTTAACTGCTCCAAAGTTACTCTTCCAAAAAACCCAGAACCTCTGTGGCAGTAGAGATGGAGTGGTTTATTCCTAGTCTGTTATTCTGCCTCTAAAACAATCGTGAGGGGAAAGTTCCATTTTCTCTCTAGGCACCTGGCACTGATAATAACTAATGTAAATTGTGGCTTAAAGCAGTAAGCAGACCCTGTGAATTTAAGTTAAGAGCTGGTCTGTGCAAATTTTACCTACAAAAACAAGCTGCTCATAGGTAAATCTTCTGTCAATTTTTATTGTCCTGCAATAGAGGTTATTTTTTCATACTTTCATTCTGTTTTGGTATCTACCAAAAGAGACAGTCAAAATTTTGCTCAGACAGTGGAACAGCAGTCAAAAGAACTAGAGTCAAAAAATCTGTTTCCATCAGGGCAGCTTTGCCCAATGCTACTATTTCTGTTGTTGCAGAAAGTTTAATCTCTCAAATCATATTTTGTTCCAAGTTTGGGTAAATTTAAAGTCTGTTTATTCAATTAATGACAAGGAGGAGAGAAAGTTGACACAAAGCTATTGAAAAATATTGTGAACAGTAATAGGGAACAAGAAAAAAGCAACTACAATAAACTGATCTTCGAAAAGAGAACATACAGACAAGGCAGACCAATCAACCAGAGCAGAATGAAAGCATCTGGAAAAGAACCTTAATTACACTGCTGCCTTCTGCAGTACCTCTAGAGCACATCATCCCATCCTCTCTGCATACATGTTCCTGAGGGCTTTTACTATGACCAACAGAAATCCCTCAGCTTTTGGAGGAGGCTCCTATCCAAACAGCTCCACTACATTTCCTGGGCTAGTTGACCAAAAATAGGTTTTAAAGGAGTAAAGTTTTAGTTAGAATAAGTGTTGATGATTTTTAGTTAGAATTATTGTTCATGCAGTATGCAGCTTTTCAGGAGCCTGACCAAAACCTACTGGAACAGAAATAGTTCTCTGTGTATTACACTCATCTGTGAATAAGACATCCAGAGGATTGGAATTTAAATGTCCAAACTCTGAGGATGCCTACCTCTCCCACAGGGACTTATTATTGAAACAAAAACGTGCTACTGAGGGCAGCTATCACTGGCATGTTAATATGCTTGACTTATTACCAAAGGTGTTTGATTGAGTGCTTGTATGTGTGTCTGTAATAGGTGTTTTTAATGTCTGCAGGAGAGGAGTGAGTAGTGACTCTTAACAGGGGAAACACAAGTCTCCATGGGAACGTAACAAACATGGTTGCACAACAGTGATGCTTTTCTAGGTATGTATCTGTTTCTTGGTCTATTTCTGTCAAGCTGTCACCTGGATTATACATTCAGTTGCACTGTTAGCATCATTACTGGCCCACTTTTCTGTCTGCTTTCTTCATTTTATCTAATTAGAATCTACCCCTATCCCCCATGATAAAATATTTCCATATATTCTAGGTTTGCTTCTATTGTTTATATTTCTGTGTATTTTTGCCCCAAAATATGCTTACAATGTCTTCAGTGATTTGTTACAACACATGTGAAGAGCAGACTTCATCCACTAAATTTTACATTTGGTCAAATGTTATTGCTCAGTTGAAATTGCTTTGAAATTGTTTTGACAATGTAAAATAAAGATGAGAAAACAATGCATACTGTGAGGTCAGGGAACAGTTCAGGGATGGTAACTCATGGAGATGTTCTGGAAAGTGTTAGGTGCTTTAATATAAAAAGGTAATTTTCTTTGTCCTTTCTGATTACTGGACCAATGAGGGCTGTTCTGCAGGTGTGATGGGACTGCTCATTGTGTTTGAAGCTCAGTTTTACCCAGAAATTGCTTACCACTGTCACTTGTGGCAAGCACACTGATGAGTTATGGAGCAGCATTCTCTGCTCCTTTGAGCATTGTTTAAAATGTTGTTCATGGTGTTCACAGCAGAGCACAAAGCAGTTCTGTAGGTGTTTTAGCCAAGGACAGGCTGTGATCACTTCATTCCTGCTGAGAAGTAGTTTCTCAAATAAAAATATAATTGAAGAGAGCAAGAGTGTAGGCCACTTTCTTGTGTGAATAATTTATTACAATGTTTTTTGTTCTGATTTGGCTTTTTTCTTACATATGATCCATGTGCAAGAAATAACAGTTTTACTTTTTGCATTAGGAAGCTGAACCTGCAGAGATAATGAGGTGTGTGGAGGGGTTTCCAATCACATGTGACTTCACCTGAAAATTACTGAGCTAGCTACAGAGATTTTCCCAAAAGGCTGCTTCTACAGAACTATTACTTCTTTGGAGTGCAGGAAGAACTGTCAATAGCATGACTGGCAAAAATCAACTCCAGTCATTAAAGTAGGTAGCTAGGCCACCAAGCACCCACAGGAGATGAGCTCATTGAGTCAGAAGATGCCACTTTAATGAAGTAGCTTTAAAACCAAAATTGTATTTTTTCACAGATTAGATGACTATCTGCCAAACTACCATGGCTGTATTTAGGTTGGCTACCCATCCAAATTATGTGAGCATGTAGAACTATAATGTACCATATATGTCCATCTCTAGCACTGTACATACCACAGCAATGAATATATGTACCATCATGGAGTTGAAACAATAGGGGAGCTAATTCTTAGCTGTATATAGCATTTTAGCTCCACTGAATGTAAAGTCTGATGATGATTTTCCTCCAGGGAACATCTTGCCCTCACTGAATTTAGACTTCAGTAATCGTATGCGCCGGTCCTGGGAAGGTCCAGCCACATTCTTGGGCTGTGCCCTCAGTCCAGGAAGCTTCAGCTGAGGCAAAACCATGCTGTGGCTGGACCATGAAGAGATGTCTTTGCTCTAGCAGTTTAGAATGCCACCAAGTACATCTGAGGCCGTTCAGGGGCAGGCAGGTGTGAGGAATGGCAGTCTCACAGTTCCCATGGACCTTTCAGCAAACAGGCATCAGCACAGAGGCCATCACTTCACACCTCAGCATCGCATTTTTTTTTAATCCAGTCTCTAATCCATTTATTTTATGAAGTGAAACATTCCAAAATTACAAAAGTATTTATATGTTGTGAACATGTGTGAGCCGGCTGGAAAGATTTGTGAATTTTTCATACCTTTCTCCATAGCTAACTCCTGGGTCCATCTTCACAGCTGATTAACCTGCATTTCACACACCTCTTTAACACCTCAGTTTCAGGTTACTTTCTGAAATGGGTGATACTCAATGCAAATGGGCTTTCTTATGAGGATTTTGAACTAGAAATGGTAAAATATGAGGGTAAAGACAGGGAAAAAACACTCTTAAATGTGTGCCAAGTACTAACTCACAGGAGCCGAGCAAGTTTTCATAAAGAATGTTGACCCTGGCAGCAGGGTGGTGATTTTTCTCACTGCTAGCATTACTGAAAAGTCCATAAAGTAGCAAGAACAATTAAATAAATACAGTGGCAATGGTGCTAACCAGGATAGGTAGTGATAGCCATTGTTACCAGGCTTATTGTGTTACATTGGCTTAGCCAAGAAAAACCTTATCTGATTAAAACAATAGTTCCCAAAATGCACTCCTTTTAGAGAAATTGATTTTATTCAATGTGGAATTCCAAAATAAATATAACACAATATTTTAAATTTAATTATGCAAATCTATCAGGATGCTCCAGCCAAGCAATAACCCAAATGAAGGTAATCTTGGCTGGTATGTTACCCTTTAGCTATGAAGTTGTTGTAAGTTCCATTTCTGGTATGGCTCCATGTATACGAGTGCAGCATGGCTTAAGTCTCTCTCTTTGAGTGGTCTTTTTTTACAATAGAGCTGGAAAGAATGTTTATCACCAACAGGAGTACATTCCTTGAGTGATGGTTTTCTGTTACCAAGTTATGATTTTGAAAGGATCCCCACCTCCCATTGAACAGGCCCCAGGATTTATGTACTTCCTTTGGCCAACATTTGAATCTGGCTTTGAAGCCAAATATGAGAAGCAAAGCTTGCAGGAAGATTTTCTTTCTTTCCATGGTTTCTTAGCGTATACACTTACTGCACAGAGGAAAAACACATGTAGTTTGTTCATCTGACAGCATTCATCCCTTCAGATGCCTTTCCTGACCTCTCCTCACTATCTGTACTCCCTTCACACACCTTCTAAGCATCTTAGGATGTGTAGCAAAATAAATATATTTTATATGATACAGAGGAATAGTTCATGTCCTTTTTTCATCTGAATAATGCGAAAACCTAAGATCCAAACATATTTCTTTCCTCATCTGCCTCAGGCCCTCTGAAAATACTAAAATATCCTTATTGCAAGATTAAACATTTACACAGACATCTCAAATTTTCAGACTACCTTTGGTACAGGAAAATGTGTTGATCAATTCTTTAATTTCTTCTCCAATCAAAGTTGAGTTCCACATGCAATTTAAAGAGCTTTGGAGAAACTTTATTCTGTATCTCACCAGAAATATCCTTACTTATTTCAAAAGCTGGACTGCACTAAGTCTTTCCTACTTCACTGTAATGGTAGTTTCCTTAATTTAATAATTTTGATACTCTCTGTAATTTTATAAAAATCTCTGGAGGTCTATCAACCCCTTTAAAAGAAAGAAAGAATAAACTGAAAGTAGTCTTTAATCTTTAAAAATGTTAAATTTAACTTCGAAACATTTAAATTAAAGTTTCAAATTCAGCCACAGTGTCTTGAGTCCATTACTTGAGTTATAGTTTTGTATATGACACCTGGAAACACAATGCAAATTTCATGGTTTGTTGTTTCAATACTATGTTTATCCCATTTACTTAAATCTGTTTTATGTATTTTTTCAGAGTTTTCTTGAATGAAAAGTACCTTTTTACTAGGACACTGAAAATTAATGATAATTTTCATGAATACTTGTAGCAGTAGTTAAGATATCTGTGAGATGGTTTCAGCATCTCCAAAGCCAGCCCAGCAGAAGAGTTTCAAAACTGGTATTTAAAGCTTTTCTAGATTAGACATACCCCAGAGGGAAATAGGATGGTCTGCTCTTCTTCAAGGACACCTCATCTATTGGAAATGCCCCTTGGGTTACTGGGCAGGGATACAACTGCTGCTTTGGGACCTAAAAAGGTGATTGTGTTAAAAGTCAAAGTGCAGAAGGAAGTAAAATATGCTAGGTTATTAGAGCTAGAGCTGGGATGGTTCTGGTTCACATCAGAGCAAACCCCCTGGGAAGGAACTATGCCCAGCAACTCTTCAGGCTGGTCCAAAAAAACTTCATTTATACAAAGAGTTCAATGCCTTCAAATTCTTTCCCATGCAAGCAGTAGATCAAAGCCTTTGCTGCTCTACTGCACGACACAGTGGCCAGGCTCACGACACAGGCCAAATCAAAGAAATTTTGGGTGGGATCTAATTTAAGGTCATGCCCCTTGTCTAGCTGGAAAAGCATTGGCTTCTTCAGCAGGACTGTGGAATGAAATCTTGTGAGTAGTCTGCAGCTCTCTTAGACACGCATCTGCCTGGCTCACATTTACGCACTGGGTCATGGTGGGGGCTCCACACATTGTTCCCTGGGACAGGACACAGCTTTTTCCTTGTGCCAACCTCCTGTGCTTCAGGCTGCACCCCCTCCCACCTGCTGTGTGATGCAGAGGTGGAGGGGGATCAGTTGTGGTAATGATGGTCCTATCCAAGTTCCCCATCAGGACTATTGGCTTTCCCTGTGTTCCCAGTCGGTGCCTGGACTCCTCCCGTGCTGGGGTGAGGGACTGGGCTGTTCAGAAGCACACTGGCCCTGCAGTACAGGACACCCTCACAGGCTGAGACCACAGTCTTACAGCCAACAAGCTTCTTCTGCTGAAAAGCTGGGGTGAGACTTTAACATCAAAGGAAGTTGCAACTTTCTACTCTGTGTTTGTATTTACAGTAGGGAGAGGAAATTAAAGCACTGGCAGCAGCTCTGAGCAGGCCAAGGAGATGGGCACTTGAGGCTGATCAGAGATGGAATGAAGAGATGGGAACTTTAAAGAAAGGAACAGAGTTTCAATTGAAATTTCCACTATCTAAGATGAGCAGAAATGTTTTTTCGCAGCATCCTCTTTTAACATGGAAACCTTCAGATTTATTAACTAATAATCCTATAAGACAGTGATCAATAAAATAATATAATAAAAAGAATGTAAAATTTTATTAGTTTTCAGTTGGGTACAGCTTTCCCAGTCAGGACTACAGGGATATAAATTCACAAGTAAAATGATTTATCTTCTTTATCTGTTTCATTTGAGGGATTCCTTTGCCTAAAGGTCTCTAGAATGATTCTAGCATAACTAATATCAATGGGGAAAGGAAGGTTATTGTAACCTCCAAATTCAGCCAGATGCACGAGTGAGGTTTCTGCAGAAACCTCCAACAAAAGTGGACCCCAGAGCTGGAAATGGACTTTTCTTACCTGAAGTGCTGGGGAAAACATAAAACTGCAATGCTGTATAAGTTTGCATTTCCCTCTCTTTCTATGTATTGCATTAATAATGTTTCACCACTTTAGCTGAAAATAATGAAAAAGCTTTTCTCAGTTTCCTCTGCAGTACACAGCTGACCACCAGTGTTACCCTGGATATTTGAGATAAATATTTCAAATGAACTCCTAAGTACATGCTTGGTGCTTTGCTCTACAAGACATTTTCCATATTACAAAGAAAACAATGAAGAACATTAATTAGGGATATTACAGCAATACTCCAGGGTTAGGAAATGGTTTCTGTTTTTCTTACAGTTTTAACATCTATTTCTGATCCCTGTGAAATCTAGTGTAAACTCAAGGAGTTGTGAGATGCATTCTTCAGGCATTTAAAGAAAAAAATTACTAGAATCAGTTACATCAAATCACCTCTCAACTTCCTCTCAGGCAAAGGTGAGTGAGAGTAAGGAGTTACACTATAAAAACCTGAGGTTACCCTCTACTAATTTACCTTGGTCCTACAGCTTCATTGGGGAAAGAAATGGAGAATGGTGTTTCAGAGACTGGGTCCTGCTGTGGCTTGAGCTGAATCTTTCCTTGCATCTGTACAAACTGAGTAAGCAACAAGCTGTTGTCTGCTCACATTCACACAGTGCTTACTGTCACTACCTGCTCACCTTCTGCTTGAGTGTTTGAGTGCTGGGACAAAAGAAGGCATGAGTTACAATAGCAAAATAATCTAAATCAAGCAAAAACTCAGAGGATGAATGAAAATAAGTGATGCCCACTTGAGCAGGTTGAAAAGAGGAGGACTTGCAGTAGAGTAAACAAGATCAAATGCACTTGAAGAAGACTTGTGGCAACCTGGGATGCAGGAGGTAAGATTAAGGCTGAAGGCAATATGAGAGAAAGCTTGGAGGATTCCAGGGTTCAATAGTTAAGGAAGTGGGGATTTATGACAGCTGAGAGCTGTCAGTCCTGCATTCCTTCCTTCCTAAGGGCATTCCTTGCTTGGGGGAGATTTTAATCTTTCTGTTCCATTGGGTTATGCAAAGCGTGAAAGGTCCATAGTTCACTTCTTACTGAGGCACACATCACTATTGCTGTCCTTTTTATCTGGGGAAGGGAAGGGAAGGTGCTATTTAGGATGCACTGTGTACTTCATCTCATATGAGTTCTGATGCCCTGCTAATCAAGTCTCTGTTTCTGCCATCTTATGTAGCCTCTTATGTCCAAAAGATCACTCTTTCAGTCACTCTTTCTAACAAAGAGCCTCCATCTGCCTCTGAAGCTAGAACTAGGACTGCAAAAAGAAAGGTGCTGCAGGGAAAAACTATTCATGATCCTTAACCACTCAGCAGAGCCAGGTTTAATATACTTCTTCTATTTGAGGAATTGAGGAAGAGCATCCTCGGTGCATGGTAGATACTCTAAAGTACTTGTGCTAGTGCCAAGGAATTCAAATGCCCACTAGAATGAATATTCTCATGTCTGTGTAAACAGGTTTTTTTTGTTGTTGAAAGGCTGAATTTTCTATATGTTCTAAATTAAGTATATTTGGGCAGATTTCTTTGATATCTAGCATGCTTACAGAGGTTCAGAATAGGGTTAATCGTCAAAATGTGGCAGAATATAAGCCACAGCAATGCAAAACAACTCTTCAAGAAACATTCCTAAAACTAAATTAAACAAAACCAGGAAAAAACAAAGAAAGTCAATAAAGCTCATTCATTTCTTTAGGTTTCTTGTGTATAGGTCTAGGGTAGTAAATTCTGTCTGCAGGGGATGCAAGGCTTTACCCTAGCAAGTGTTGCACTTTGGGGAAACAGCACTGAGTCTGGGATACTTGAAAAATTAAGTTCTGAGAACAACAGAAGTCAAATACTTCACATCTGGGATGTTGAACCCTTTCCCAGGCAGGCTAGAGAAAGAGATGTGGAAGATCTTTCTGGTGTTTTGATCAGCTCATTCTACCACTTTAAAATACACCCAGTCCTCTGCACTGGTTCTATCTTATGCAGAGATTTCATCCCCCTTCAATAGGGGTGTCACAGACTGGCCACCATCACAAAGGATGCCTGTTGTGTACCTAAAGAGCATCTGCATCCAAACCACCTTTTGGAAAGTGGGATCAAAGTTGTACCAGCTTGTGTCCAGACAGGGAATGTCTCCAGCACTGCATTCAGCTGCGTTTGGCTTCTCTCTCTACCAAAGACATCCAAGGCTAGGTCACTGTTATTACCTGCAGATGAGATTCTGAATGTTTGACACATGTAATCAGTTCAGGTACTTTATAGATCTTCCTTTGATGCCTAATAACTTTTCTGATTCTGTTTTGTCATATGAGAAAGAGACAGCAATATCACAAGGGATTTGGGATTCTCATCAATAAGATGAGCAGAATAAGTGGACTATTCATAACAGATCTGGTTTAGCTGACACTCAGTTCAGAAGCAAGAAATGTATTTTTTCATGACCACAAAAAAGAGAGATAAGGTTTAAATATTAAAAAAAAGTGCTGTTAAAAAAAAATAAAAATATTTTGCTCCTAGAAAGAAGGAAATGTTTAACTAAAAATTGGTATTTTTTTTATTATTAAATTAAATGTAATTTAAGCAATCAAGAAAGGTGGATAAAATGTCAAATTCATCCAATCTCAAAATCAAAGGCGAGGGTGAAGAGTGGGACCCAAACACACATCAAGGTTACAATATTTAAAATTGCCAAAAAGTAAGATAACAGAACAATCAAGACCTTTTTCTCTTTCTGCAGCACCCAACAGAAAGTATGGTTATGTCCTTTTTCCTTATTTCCTCATATTTATGCATATATGCATATTTACACTCACATATTCACTTCAATTCTAATGTGAAACATGCTGCTCTGTTTGTTCACAAGTTCTCATCACTGAATCTTGAAATCTCAGGTAAATTTACATTTACATTTATTTCCAAAAAAGCATCTGGTTTGCCCTAACTTTTAGCAGGCTTAAAAGCCAAGGAGAACCTCAATCTGAGCTAGAGATTTAAACTACTAGAAAACTTTAAAATCTTCCACAGCATACCTCTCATTCCTAAATGGTAAAGGAATGTACAGTCATCTTAAAAAAAATGTTATGTACTTGTTCCAAAAAAGCAAAGCCACTGCTATCCCTGTAGAAAGAGTTAATTATGTGTCGCTAGGAGGGAGACCTGGAACCACTCTTAAGAAGCTGTCCCCTTTATGCACAGACTCAGTGCTGCCAGTCTCATTTAGGGAGGGACAGTCAGGCCACCACAGGCTGCTCACTCCAATTTCTTCTCCCATCAGCAGGAGGAAGTGGCAAATGAAGCTTGTGGTGTTTCCAGGCCATGTTTACTTGTGACATTCCACTATAAGGAGTTTTAAATAGAGCAAGTACACCAACAAGCCAAGAACTAGTGAGGAGAGCAATGATGGATATGTCCCTTTCAGGTGACTCACTAAATCATAGGAACTGGCTGTTCCAGCAGATTTTAAGGAGTGTTGCACTTCATCACAAGCTTGTTAGATGAGTAGTTTCCTTTACAAAGTTATTTCATTGCCCAGTAGAAAGAACAAGTGGTACCCCTCATTCATGGTCATTTCCATGGTAGGATTCAGAATGGTAGAAGCTTCCTATACTTCCTATACTTTGAAAGATGGAGCTCGTGTGTCCCCACACTGTCCAAGAGTAAGAAAAAAAATGAAAGAATAGGGTCCAGAAGCAATACTTTCTTGCACTTTTCATCAATTAACCAATGCTCCTATTGGCAGTGGGAATCGATGGGAGTCCTGTCATGGACTCTTTAGTTCAGGATTTCATTCATAGCCTGCTGGACAGGTCACATATAGAGCAGGTAAAATAGAACCACGTAGTCTCAAAGCATTACTTTAAACATCAGACACATCTTTGTTATTTCTAAATGCACTTTAACAAAAAGAGCATTATTTGGCCAATTTCCAGCAATCCTACTTGAAAAAGCCAAGCTGGAGAGTAGGTTTGGAAGGAGAGAATTACCTTCCAAGAAATTTCAGGAAAAACACTTGAAGAAGTGTCTTCATGGAGTAACATACAAACCTATTTGCAGATGAGTGGCACTATCAATGGTTAAGGTTATTGCTTCAGGCTGCTCCTGTGTCTGTGTGAATTTGGGATGAATATTGTCTCTGAGAAAGATTTATTTTCCAATATGCCCCTTTTTTTTTAACCAAGGGGTATTTTCAGATCATATCAGTTCTCACCTCCTTGACACATTTTGGTTCCACTTGTAATTTAAATAGGGGAAAAGATAGTTCTGTGCTAGTACCATGTGCTCCTTGAGAGATTCCACCTCCACATCTGTTGTTCTGCATAAATCTATCTGCTATATTATTGGCTGAAGTTCAACAGAGTCTATACATTTCCCCAATTAAACCATCAGTTAACAATTCCCAATTGGTGACCGTAATGTGCCTTGTGGATAAAAAGCTCCAAAACTTTTTCTGATCTGAGAAAAATGGGGGGAGCAGGAGTGTGTGTGTACCACATGAAACGCTATTAATAATCTTCCAGCTGTGAGTAACCATACATTTGCAGACCACGGTGAACATATGAGCCCGTTAAAATTACACACAGTTTTTACATATAACCAGTGCCTGTTTCTGTATGCTAATGCACCAGCCAATTAGTTGACATCCACAATTAATTCTTCTTTCTCTATCACCTAGTTAGCATTGAATGAGGTTGGTGGGTACTTGAATTCTCATGTGAATCTTGATTGCATTGTAGAACATGATCAAAAGGCTCTGCTTGAATGTGAATAATTGTGTTGCTTGCTGTACTTGATGGCAATTTACTTAAATATGATACTCTGCAGGAGAATTTGTTCAAAGTAAAGTCACAACCAGCACTTTATCGTTTCCATGCACAGTATTTTGGAATATTGACTCTTGAAAGCCTTAAAAAAAATAGCAAGAAGACAATGCCAAGAGGAGAAATTAAAGCACTGGTATGACCACAGCCTTTATTATCAGTGTGTGGCAAAATTTATAAGCCTTAAGTTAATCATGTGAATACCTAAAGCCTAATAATCTGCAGTCCCCTTGTCTGAGAGAGCACCGAGGTAATGTCTTTAATACAAAATATATTCGATAGCACAGATTCTTCCAGCCCTGATACATTCCATGAACTAATCACAACTGATCTCAGCATCCAAACCCTCTCACACCTGGTGACTTCCATGAAGGTTTGCAGTCTGCACACACAAGCCTGTGCATTATTGTCAAATAGCTGGCAAATTCACACTATTATGGTAATGAAGCTTCATGCAGTTTTTATTGTCACAGATAAGTGGCTGAAGAATATGGACAAATATACTACAGAATAGAAATGTTGTAAAGTATTAGAGTTGTTTTTTTACTAATTGTCAGCTCTCCTGTTTCTCCCACACATTTCACTTCATTATCAGAATAATCTTTCACTGCAAATAAAGTCACAGGTAGAATATTAGTTATCATACTGATGAAGACTGTGTTCTCAGAATAATATTTGCCCCTGACTTAGGTATTATAGGCCTAGAGAGATATAAATTGAACAGCTTCTGCTGGTCCTAATAAAGAAGACAATGAGTCTCAGTTCACAGCCACATTTCCTTTGTTATATCCATATTTCTTAAAAAAATCTTTCTATTTGGTTGAGAATTTACTCCCATCTAGCAGTATAATAAAGATGTTTACAGTCCTGTACCTGTTCAGGACCTCCAAAACCATCTCACTGTCTTTAGATGAACCTACCCCATTCATCTAAACCACCCAGGGAGCTGGTGGTTTTAATCTTGAAAAAGGGAATATAAACAGAACTCTTGTTATCAGGTCCAGACAAGCTGTTTCTCTGAAACAGCTGTCTCAAGTGCTTCATGGTGGTTCCCAATTTGGTTGTTTTCCTCTGGCTGACTGGCAAAGAAAGAAGATGCAAAACACCTCTGTGTTGCTGCCTCTCCCCTCTCCTTGTTGGTAGAGGAGAAAAACTGAAATACATAGCAGGACAGGACTGTGCTGCACCCTGCTCTAAATATAAAGTAGACTGAGCAAGGTGTTTCTTCAGCACCAGAAGAGGAGCACAGTCCATTTACTCTTTTCCTTGTGGCACAGCTCCTGAGGCAGAGCAGTGCTTTGAAAGGTATTGCTCAATAGTTCAGACTGAGGTTTGAACTATCAAAAAGAAAAAGTTTTTCCTGAGGGAAATTAGAGGAATAAATAAGAATCAAGGATGGAACTGTTATTTATTACCATTTTGGACAGTTAAACAATAAGAACAAGAGTAAAGCCTTTTTGGGTCAGTAGTCTTGATGTCAGAGACAACAGAACTGTGAGTCTGGCATATATATGTCTTGTACATCTTCAGCATCTACAGCTGTTATTAGAGATCCTAGAGGTAGACCACTCACTGGGTTTCTGTTTACCTACACATTGTCCATGAGTTTGTCTAATTCTTTTGAAACTACTGATACTCTCTGCTTCCACAGCTTCCTGCATCAGCAAACCCCTCAATGTTAGGCTGTAGGAACAAAAATCTTTTGTCTCTACAAAAGTTGACAATTTCTCAGGTGAGAAGGGACCATGAGACTTTCCCCTCCTTTTTAACAACAATCATCTATCCTGTTAGAAATCCAAAGATGTGCCAAAAGATATCACCTGGTCGGGAGCTTCTTGTTGACTGCTAGTGGTGTTCAGCTGGTGAGAAAGGACAAGGAAATAACATGAGCACCCAGGCAACCGAGATTTTTCTGCCATTCTCCTCACTGGAGACACCTATACCCTATGAGGTAAATTAAGGTTGGAGTATCAGATCAGAGTTTTGGCTTAAAGTCTCAATTTCCTGGCTTTTTGTGGGTTTTAGGCAGACCCTTAATGTTACTTTAATGTAGGGGGTTTCTTGTGGTTTAATATTTCCAAAGTCAGTAAATTATTTCCAGCATATGTAAAAGAGACAAATTTCTCCTGTGGTTAGTGACCACAAAGCAAAACAAGAAACAGAAATACTCGAGAATAGCATTCTTTAGAAGAGGTTACAGAGCTTTAAACCTCCCTTTTGATGTTATGTGCAGAGAAACAAAGCTCAGTACAAGGCTGATGATTAATACCTTTACAAAGCATAATAACAAATAAGCACAACCTGTGTCCACTGTCTCTGTAGATCAGAACAAAATGTTTTTTGTCTGCTGTGTTAGCAAACACTTTGAAACAATGTCCCCATTCTCTTATATTGATCCCCTAAAAATTTACTGCTGAATTATAAATGTATCCCAGCTTGTGAGGAGAGATACACTTCCAAGCAATGAAGAAAATGTTGTATCAAATAATGGTTTATTTCCACTAGTGAATGATTATTTTTCCTTAGCCTTTCCTGGGGAGGGGAAAGAGAGGTGACCTGATGTCTGAAATTGAAGTAGAATTGTTGATACAGCTGAATGGAGAGAAATTGTAAAAATTTGACTGATATTTTCAGATAAAATCCATAAAGCTTAGGAAATCACAATCTGTGTTGCTGGATGATAGCTAGATGCATTATCCCAGGCCAGCCTCCTTCAGTGACTATTTTGCCTGCAAGGTTTGGAAGCGCTGGTGGCAGATCTTGTGGGACAGATGACCACAGAGGCATTAGTTCTCCTGGGCTTACGGAGCCCCAGCTCCAGCAGCGATGTGTCCCCGATGCCTGCTGTGTGCACACAGAGGGTCACTTCCCTTCAGGGCCCCTAGGCCTGGCTGGCTGACGTGGGGCAGGTGGCCTTGGCAAACCTCCTGCCCATGTCTCTAAGGCTTGTGCAATGAAAAGAAACTATCACTGATTCACCACAGCCTCAGGGAAGAGCTGGGAATAGCAAAGTTTCTGTTTACTTACTTGTGAACATTTGGGTAAAAAGATTGAGTGTTGAGAAAACAAGACTTTTTTCAAGAAGTAAGATCTTTTGACAGTACTGACAGTCAGATATACTGGGGATTGTTCATATTAGCTTTGTTCCCAGCACCATTTGAAAACCCTGGTTGCATCACTGACGGGATGCATCCACAAGTGCTGAAAATGCTGGCAGATACATTGCGAGGTCGCTCACAATCATCTTTGAGAGGTCATGGAGATCAAGAGAGGTGCCTGAGGATTGGAAGAAAGAAAATATCACCCCAATCTTCAGAAAGGGCAAGAAGGAGAACCTAGGGAGCTACTATCATCCAGATAGCCCCACCTTCATCCCTGGAAAGGTGAAGGAGCACCTCATTCTGGAGGATGTCTCTACCCACATGGATGAGATGGAGGTAATCAGGATAGTCAGCATGAGCTCATTAAAGGTAAATCATGGTTATCCCACCTGATTGCCCTGTACAATGAAATAACTGCCTGGATGGATTGAGGGAAGAGCAGGGGACGTTGTCTAGCCTGATTTTGGCAAGGCTTTTGACACTGCCTCTGACAACACTCTCATAGGGAGTGTGGACTGGATAAGTGGACTGTGATGTGGCTGGAGAAGTGGCTGAATGGCAGGTTCCAGAGGGCTGTGATCAGTCAGGCAGGGTCTGGCTGGAGTGCTGCCGCTGGAGGTGTCCCCCAGGGCTCAGTACTGCTGAACTTCTTCATCAGTATCTTGGATGAAGGGGTCGGTGTGACCACTCAAAAAGGTCACTGAGGACACAAACTGCAAGGAGCAGAAATTAATTTGCTTGTCTTTCTCATAATATATTCAGTGTTGTTTCCTGGGATGGTATGGGAGGGAATGCTAGTTCAATGACATCCTCAGGAGCAGCTTTGTAGGCTACTCACTGCAGAGATGTTACCATAAATTAAAGGAGATGTAGGAATGGAGGATGAGGTTGGTTGCCCTGTTTTCCCATGCATTCAGTTGGAGCTGAATGAAAGGTGTGCTGTGTATTAGAGGATGAAGAAATATACACCTTGCCTTGAGGTTGTGATTCTTCTTTTCTCAGTACTGCTGTGCTTGGCCCTAACACTGGCAAAGACAAGAAGAGGTTTAAAACAGAAAAAAAGTGGCTGATGTCTCAAATAAACACCAGGCCATATCTCTCATCTACAGAATTTGAGAGGGATGTTCTTCTGTTAATACAGCTGGGAAATCTACAGTTTGTACTGGAAAAGACAAATATTATATTTGATGATGCTTTAAAACATCTAGGCTAGGAAGTTACTTAGATGTTATTTCAATTAATTATTCAAGATTTCCCAAGAGAAACTGCTAAATTGATTAAAATTAACAGTTAATTTAAAGTTAATTTCATGGACAATTAGCTCCAATATTGCTAACTAACCAGCCATATTCTTATTTTTTTGGAAAAAAGTTAAAAAGGTCACAGTCTCTCTTGCTACATCATGGTTTGGAAAAATTATTCATGCCATGCTATGACAGGAAGACATTATTACTCACAATGTGTGGTACAAAATTGACTCTACAAATCACATTCTGCTTTGTGAATCCCATTTTTTTCTGTTACATTGGAATTCTGTTCTTTGTCAAAAGCCTGCCATTCCTTGCAGATATTAATACCTCTCTTCTTAAACAAGAATTACTACTGGCAGCTGTGGGATCCCAGCTCACAGTGTGTAACTCCTTACTTCTGTAACAGTTCCATTTGCTTTGGGACTGTTTAGAGTGAACTGGCACTCAATGAGAATAAAAAGGCCAATGCTTAACTTGCTAAACATAGAATTCAGCTTGACTCTTCCCATAAAAATCTAGGCATAAAAGTTCATATTTTCTTGCAAGCATAAGGGTATAGGTAACCTATACAGAGGTTGAAGGTAACCTTAACAGAGTCTTAAAAGACTGAAATAGGTTTTGCTTTGTCTTGAGATAAAATATATAATTAAATATTCAGATTTTAATGCAACGTGTTTACTATTGCTAATATAATATTAATATTAAGGCATCCAGTTTTCATAATATATATATAATAATAGGAAAGAAAAGGCAAATATTCAGAACAGCAGTCACAGTTTTCTTCATGGTCTTTGAACATCTACTAAGACTTCCTCATTTAAATCATGTTCATACATTACACCAGTGGGGTTATAACCAATAGTGTAAATATATATGTATTCCATTGTGATGGAATTATAAGTTAAATAGTAGGGAAGGTACAATGCTATATATAGAGATAAGGAATAAAATACATTGTGCTTAGGTAAATCTTCCATTTGATATATTGAGATATTAAGAGGTTAATGAAGTAAGTCCTCCTGCAAAGTGGGCAAGTATTAATCTCCAATAAATTTCTTGTATTCTGCAAGAAGTGCAAGACACAACTTTGAAAAAGCTTTTTTTCCTGACTGATGTCACTGTTTTCTCTGCCATTACAGGGCACAAAACATACATAATTTTATATAAATGGTATACACTGGCATTCATCTGGCATGTCTACATTACTTAGTGATGTCCATGAATCAGGTAAAAGGTGAAAAATTATTACAAACACATCCTTTAAACCACATCCTGCCATTAGTTTGGGGTGGGGGAAAGGAAGGGATTAATAATACATGGCGAAAAAGCTGACTGAAAAAAAGGAGTTGATTTTTTTAACCTAGCAAAGCTCCTATAAAACCAAACTCTTCTTGTTGCCCTGCCTCCAGCTGCATAAGTACCTGTGGAACAGAAAGCTGATAAACAGTTAGTAGTAGCCAATGTTCTTTCCAGATGGACATCACTGTTCAAACACCTGCTGTTCAGACCCTGTGAATACTGGAGGCAGGTGGTATGTTTGGACCAAAAAAACCAGCAACAAACAAACAAAAAACCACTAAAAACACCCTGTATTTTTTACTCTCATTTAATTCAAATCTGGCTCTGTTTCAGAATTGGGGCTTTTTTAGAATGTTGGTTCATGAGCTGGTCTGCATGCAGTTTAAGGAAAAAGGGAAAACAGATTTGTTTCACATATAAAGGCAGGAATAAATCTTTCTGTAGAAAAGTGACTGGTGACCAAAGTGTTTGTGAGATCAACAAAGGAAATGAACAAAAGTAGAGTATTTGAATATAGGACTACATTTGGGTTATATAGACACACAGGGTGTAAATTAAATGTTTATTTGTTTAGGTACCCTATACAGCTGTAGTTACCTTACATACTTATTCTCCTTAGTTAAAATAATGAAAGTGACAGCACAGATGTGTGATTTCATTTCAGTAGAATCTGATATATTACACCTGCAACAGTGATGTCATGTTTAAAACTGTCCCTGCCTAGATCTAAATTGAAGTCAAGTCTTGCTAGGGGTTGTGTGTGACAGCAACAGAAAGGTTACAGAACAGGGTGTTCCATTTGTCTCCTACCTGTGTCAGATTGAATTTCCCGTTATCTAAGAGCTAGTTTGGGATATGCTAAAATAACACAGTGGCAGTCTGGGTTATTGCCCCAAGAAGTGAATTGAATGACTCCCACAGAGCTGATCCTGTTAGATAAGGCCATGTAAGAAGAGTTCCTCTGCATGACATTGCTAGTGATTGATACATTGAAGCTATCTTTATCTGTAAAATTGGGGATTTCCCTTCTGTTTCTTCAGGAAAATATTTAGGATTTTTTTCTCTGTTGCCATAGCTGCAAATTCAAGTGAAGATAACTCATTTCAGACAACAATAAATTTATCAATAAAAATATTCTCTTTCTTGTTTGCCACAAAAAAAAAAAAAAAAGGGAAGATAAATACATGTTTTTCTCTGCATATGAGTCTTTTACACCATTCTATCATTATGTGATATGCAGGTAATAACGCTCTTTGATCACCAGCCCATTATGTGCTAGTTTTAGAAATTATTAATTATTTTGAATTAATTGCACTTTCCAGGGATTATGTTGCCTTTTGGTGAGGGCATTGTCTTGACCAGGAAATATGAAAGCATGTTGTTGAACTTTTTCCCAATGCCAAGATAGAGTAACACATTTTTGGTGTTGTAAGTGCTCCCATATGCTTCAGAAATAATTAAATTTTTATTGACTATTTGGCCTGGCTCCTAAAGATGAATATCCTTCAGATGCTAAACATTTGATGCATTTGAAGTTTGGGGAAGCTTCTCTTCGCTCCATGGGAAATATGGATGCAGCAGGACTAAGCCAATCTTAGTTTCTTGATATGGTTGGCCAACAAAGGACAGGAGAGAGAGGCAGGGTTCTTTAAAAGAGCTGCCAGTGTCACATATATCAACTTTTCTGTTCAGGTTCTGCTTAGGATTCAAAGAAAGACCAGTTCTGCACAAAAAAAAACAACTTTAAAGATGGATTGAGCCATTTATTATCCAGAGGAAGCCTATACACTTGTAAATTGAAATAATGTGGATGTAAGCAGATGGTTCCATTTTCCTCCCCTCATTAACCCCATTAACATAGGTAACAAGCATTATCTGAGAATTTTCACCAGACACAGCTAGTTCTGTATACAGGAAAAATTCTTAACAATTTTTCTTTCCCCTCCCTCCCTCCTTCCCTCCCTCCCTTCCTTTCTTCTGCACCTCCTTCTGCCCTTCCTTCCTCTCACTTTTTCTCTCTTGCTGATTTTATTCCACATTCCATAATTTGATCAAGGCAATGAAGAATCTCAAAGATTGTCTTATTAGATGATATTGACATTCCACAGAGGAAGTGATCAGATGACAGCTGCTGTTGCAGTGCTAACTCTAAAATGATGATATTTCTTTCCCCACCTAGTCCTAGCCAAGATCAATGTTAATTTCTTTTGCTGATGCATTTAGTTTGAGAGGAGAAGCTATCTCAATTTCAGATGGAAGACTGTCTCTTAGTGAGATCAAACATCTGAGTCCACCTGCCAAGAAATGCAGGAAAGAAATCAACACACAGTGAATTTTCATCTATTTTTGTTTTTATTTCCTGCTATTCATGAGAACCAGGAATGCAGATTAGACTCCACCATCCATCGAGAGGCATGTGTTTGCAAGGCTTCTGCTACTTTTTGGAGAACACCCATCCCCTTGCAGCTTTTGGCCAAACCTTTTGTTCTCTGCAGGCCTTGGGTAATTTATCTGTGACTCATCTTTGGCAAGGGAATCCCAGGCTTGTTGGAGAAGCCTGGGAGGGTTCATGGTGATTTATGGACTCTGAAGATGAATGCCCCCTGTTTTCCTGTCTCAAATTCTCACTCCATATTTGCCCTCTGTTCAGCAAAATCTCTGAAAAGCCTTATATTAATAGGAGCTTCATTGTCTCTTGATGATTCAGCTGGTCAAACGACAAACAGGGCAGAGAAAGGTTTGCAAGCTGGCTGAAGTGCAAATTGAGGCAATCTGAAGGAACGATGTGGTGAGAGAAAAGATGACATGCATTCCTCTGCAGGGATAGGGCAGGTTCAGTGTTGAATATCTGTGGATAGACCAGATACTGGAAGGAGACTGTGGAAACCATTCAAACCACTGGCAAATCTCATAAAAAGGTTCCTTACTGGGGTTGCCTGCCACCTTGTTACCCCAGAACAGCTGTTGCAAAGCGCATGCATAAACTCACCCCGGCTATTGCAAGCACATTTTCTGCAAGGTGAAAGGTTTGGCATCTGGAAGTGTCAGAAAGGAGTCTCTTGCCATAAATCACACCAGAAAGCACTCAAATTTGACAAGTGCCTTGAGAGCACTTATATGTTCACCCTAAATTCCATTATCAAAGAGTAGCCCTTCAGACTTTAAACTCCTACAATACAGCACATCTGACATAGGAGGATGCACTAGTGGGGAGCTGAATGCCAGGAGTGTCCTTGACACCTGAGGACAGACAAGGGCTGGCACAAATTGGGCTGCATGAATTTCCTGTGCTCTGCTCCAAGAATGAAGGGGCTTTGGCTTCACTCAGATGCAAAAGCCTTTTATTTTTCCCCCTCCACCTGTCCCTTTCACTGCCCAGGTCCCAGCAGCGGATTCAGCTGAGAGCAGAGCCAGGAGCTCCTGGGTATGAGCTCTCTGCTCTGCGCTCACGGCTGTCCAGGACTGAGGACTGATAATCAGACATCTCATGCTTCATTCTTAAGGGTAAGGGAAATATGTTTTGTAAGTATTTCCTCAGCATCTAGCATTTCTTGTCTAATCAGAAAGGAAAACACTGTGGCACCTCCATTCCTGGGATAGTCACCAATGGTCACAAAATTCTTCCATATATTTTTTTCTTACTGAAATGCTTCCATAAATAAACAAGCCTCCATAAAACAGCAGGAAAAATCCACTCCCAGTGAGACTCCATGGAGGCAGTGTGAGAGGATGACAGTGTCTGAAAGGTGGGGATAAGAAGCTGCCCCCCGCTTGCTCACGCAGACAGCTGTCTCTGCCCAGTTCACTTCTCCTGGTGATTTATGAAGCCCTTTGATCAGAATCGAGTTTTAATTGCCTGAACTGCAGAATCTAACACATGCTTCATCAAGTCAAAGGTAGAGCCTCTTCTTGATGCCTTGCTCGTCTTTTCCATGGATCCAAGCTCTGTAAGATTTTAGGAATCTACCCAATCCCTAACTCAATCTTTCAAACAGTCATTGGCTCAAGAATTGAAAGAGGAGAGAGAGAGAGAGAGAGAGAGAGAGAGAGAGAGAAAGAGAGAGAAAGAAAAGAAAAAAGAGAAAAGAAGAAATTTGTCTGATTTTTTAAATACCCTCAAGTTCCCCAACCCATCCATCCCAAGGTCTCAAGAAGAGGCCCCGGAAAGGGGAAGAAGGGGAAAACCCTCCTGGTGGGGTGCTTGGGGAAGCCCTTCTATCAGGCACGGAGCTAGGGAAAGCCCAGCCGGTGGGGACAGATGCTGGGGGATCCCTCCCGGTGGGATCGGATCCCGGGGAAACCCTCCCTGCATGGGAGCACCCCGTCCAGCAGAGCTGGGTCCCCTGCAGGGGCTGGCTGCTCACCCCATCCCTGGGGGAGCAGGTATCGTGTTACCGCTGGGCAGGCAGAAGAAAGGCGAGTGTCAGGCACTGTCACGTATTATTAGTACTCTTTCTCCCCATTAAAGCCGTGCCTTTGAGCAAAGGGGTTTCTTTTATGTTCTCCTCCACCAATACTCTGACAGAACTCCTAAAACTCAGGAATTTTCCAAATCAAAGAGTTAATCATTATCCTTCTGTCCGTTTCCCCCCTCTTTGCCACACACGCTATACCCCAAACTGCTTAAACTGTCATTATCCCCAGCACAGATGCCTGTTTAAATTCTTGATTCAAGCTGGAGGACATTTAATAGCTGACTGGATTAAATATTGCAGACTCCAGCCCAAAATCTCTTTGAAAATACAGGTCGAGGAACTATGTCTAAATTCTCTGGATGAAAACTGATCTATGATATATGTTTTAAGTTCAGATCTGAGGACTGGGAGAAGGGGGGAAGGGAGTCTGTTCTGGATCTGGTTTATATTGGTGTAAAAACCTTGAAGTTGAAAGGTGTTTCAGGATGCTTAGAGAGGGAGAAAGACAGAAAGAAGGAGGGAAGGAGGGAAGGA
>NC_031769.1:30026662-30028415 GCF_001522545.3 Parus major
AAAGAAAGAAAGAAAGAAAGAACCTCATCAATTAGCTAATCTTTCTTCATGGGAAATTGATATCTTTTCCATCGCAAGTAATTAACTCTGAAGCATGGCAAAGTACTTTGAAAGTGCTGAGGTTCCATGGAGGAATTAGCCGCCTGTTTGAAATTAACACTAATTTGGCTCTTACATCAACAACCCCTTTGTAGACAGCGTCTCACTCAGTCACTAAACATGTTTGATAGCTCTATGGTTCAGAAGTGAGTGTATGTGTGTGTTTGTAGCTGTGTTCAGAATTTATACATTTATACATTTTCACACGCAAAGGAAAGCTTTATTCCTTTTCAAATTCTGACACAAATGTGAAAGCCATTTTCCTTTTGTTTTCTAAATTGCATTAAAAAATACAATACAAATCAACATTTGCTGAAAATCATTATATCAGCTGACTATTCTGAGTCCATCAGTTACAGCATAAATAGATAAGAAATTAAGCGGGGGGGGGGGGGGGGAAGAGGACTCCAGTCCTTTAAATAAAAGGACTCCTTTATTTGAAAAAACTTTAAACATTTTTACAGGATCATGTGATTGGGACTCAAAGGCAATAAATCTAGATTAAGAATCCCTAAGGGTTTTTAGACTGATGTTATCTATTATGGATAGCACCTCAGTCTATTTATCTGCATTATATACTCCTGCATTGTCACTCTAAAAGCTTAGTGCTTGATGCCAGCCTTTGTGCCTTTGAAAACATTTGCATAAAAAAAAAATACCGAATTAATTTCTGTCTAGCAACATTCAATGAAAACTCGTCTATTATTTAATGGAGGTACTTATTATAAAAGCCTCCACGGCAGTCCAAGATTAATATGTCAAATCCAATTGTACACATAGATGTGCAGAAATAAGCAAGGCATATCTATAGCTCATCGAAATGGTCCGTGAAACGAAACACAGGCAGGTTGTTTGCAAGAGTCCGACAGCCCTCGGCCTGCCTCTGTTCCAGCGGGGGTCTTTCCCTTGGCCATCCCTGACCCGCTGGCCCGTGGGCTGGCAGAGGGACCACCTTCCTCCCCAGCACCTGCCAGCGTGCCGCCGCACCGACATCCGCCGACATCGGGGCTCTAACATACATTTTACATTAAAATACCACAAGAACTTCTGGAAAACAGCAGCAACCGTACAGAAGGAAAAAAAAAAACAAAAACAAAACCCACCCCGGCACGCAGGGCTGGCATCTACGGAGGGACCGGCTGCTCCTTTCTGAGAACGTCAAACGGAGGGCAGCTTTTAATTTCCTGGAGAGCCGTGGCTCTGCCGCCCTCCCGCTCAGGGGCTGGTCCGGGCAGAACCCGGGCAGGGGTCCCTCGGCCACGGACCCCGCTCCCCGGGGCCGGGAGCGCCGGCAGAACCGGGCAGAACCCGAGCAGAGCCGCCCGCCTTCGCCGCTCCTGAAGGGCTAGGGGCTGCCAGCCCAGACTTTCCTCTGTGCTCTTTAGGAGCTCCTACTCACCTTCAAATAGAAGGCAATTGATTAGTTTCAGTTTCTCCTCCCAGGAGAGATCCGATACTTTCCCTGGGATCAAACGGACCCGAGAATAAAGGAGGGGGTCAGCCGGAGGGAAAGAAAGAGTGAGAAAAGAGAGAAAGAAAGAACAAGAGCAAGAGATGGAGGGGGAGAGGACGGAAAATTCAAAGAAAGGGAAGGAAGGAAGGAAGGAAGGAAGGAAGGAAGGAAGGAAGGAAGGAAGGAAGGAAGGAAGGAAGG
>NC_031769.1:30028470-30039972 GCF_001522545.3 Parus major
GAAGGAAGGAAGGAAGGAAGGAAGGAAGGAAGGAAGGAAGGAAGGAAGGAAGGAAGGAAACTGTTTAGACACACTGGAAGAGGACAGCAAGCTTAGACAGAATGGCTTTTTGGGTTTTTTTCACAAACAAATAAAAATAAAAGCAGTTTAAGTAGAGCCTACGTACTCTTGCACATATATGTACAAATACACACACAGAAAAAGGAGAAATGATTTATGCTTGAATTTCTGTGAGCCTTTCTCTTCCCAATGTTTACAAGGCGGGGCTCGATTTGCAAGTTGTACATCTGTTCGCTTCACGTGACATTTTCATAAAAGCTCTAACATCTGTTCAAAATAAACCTCCTTCAGGTACCTGCTTAACTTTTCACATGTCAAAATCCCTTCCCCTCTGAAGCACTCCTTTCCTCCACGGCTGCAGTCGCGTGTATTGCTCCTTTCTTGACTGCTTGTTTAATGACTCTGCCTCTGCCCGAATAGAACAAAGCAACCCTAAACATGAGGGGGCGACCCCGACCCTTCCCAAGAGCACCCTTCCTCATCTTGCCCCCTCCCACCTCCAGATTTCCCCGCATTAGGAGGGCAGAGCGGGTCTTATTCCCGCCGCACTGTTTCGCCTTGGGATTTCTGCAGCCCAGCAAACAGGATTTGCGGCCCCCCGCTCCAAGCAAACCATAGTCCTACTCGGGCTAATATTTTGTATGAATGCTGATAATACTCCCAAAGTGAAACGATCAGCACCTAATTGTCCCAAACCTATTCTGTTACTATTTCTGCTGTTATTAATTGCTCCTGTTACCCTCGTAGCCGTCTTTATCCCCGCGTGGTTCGCCTGAATTATTTGGAGTAAAAAACTTCTTTTTTTGTCCGTGTCCATAGAGTGAACAAGGGAATTTTTGTAAAGTGTCTGCAAATTTAACGTCCCCTCTTTATGAAAACAATGGGGAAGTGTCCGCTAACCAAGACAAGACGACTACGTAGATAAGAATAGTGTAAGTGTTCCTGAGCTGGCGGAGGAGACAGGGAATTACCAAGAGAATGGGAAGCTTTTTCGCCGATCTGAATATTTAGTTTTGTTGCACGTTTTATTTCGGATTTTTAAACTGGTGTTACCATCATCATTAAGTTTCCGCAGCTTTATTGTTCTTGCTCTGTAAAACCGTTCTAAGCCTCCCGCAATGTCGATCACTTGGTCCTTATAAATGGTCTGCTTGTTTGCTTTTAAAAAAGAAAAGGGGGACTTTTCTACAAGTGATTTTAACCTGCTCCACCTTCAAGTGACCTGCCAAATGCTCCTTCTTACTTTATAGACATCTGGGAATTCCATACACGCCTTAAACTCCAATTACACACCTTCTTCAAAGGACACGTGCTTTGATTTGCCAAGAACATTAAGTGGACTGAAGTCGAAAGAAGCTGGTGCAGAAGTTAATGTAAAATACATCCTGTGCCATGTTTACTGCGGGCAGGTTATGTGTGCAGCAAATAAAATAAGTCCTGATGGGATGTGGATGTGCGCATTTATTTTTTTTTCTTTTGCTTTAGCCTCTCGGATGCCTTTACGGGGTGGATTGGATTTGCCGTCACCACCACCACCACCCGCTTCCCAAAGATGCTAATTTATGGCGGCAGCGCTCCCGCTCTCCCGGCGGGTCTGCTGCCTGCCGGAGCGGGCAGGTGAAGGGAGAGCCGTGTGAACCGGGCGGACTCAGCCACCGAGAGCGCCCGGGGGAGCGCCGGGGCCGGCAGCTGAGCCCGCTCCCGGGAATCGCCGAGCCCCGCGGTGGCTCGCCCCGGGAGGCAGGTGCCCGAGCTGCCGGCTCCGCAGGTGAGTCCCTCTCCCCCTGCGCTTTTCCGTGACTTTTGTGCCCCCGCCCTCTCCCTCCGTTTCCCCCCACATCCCCACGGCGCGTTTGTTTGTTTTTCTTAAAATTACAGATGCAGGGAAAACCGCCTGACATCATGGGAGCGGGACAAGAGCGCACTTTGAAGGGCTCCTGGGCAGGACTTCAAGTGAAATCATACGCCGGGGAGGAATCCGATACCGGCTTGGAGAAAGCAGCGGGGCGGCCCCTGCCAAAGCCAGGAATGTGCGAGGGCCCTTGGCCGGCGCCCCCCGGCCGGCTCCCCGCAGGAGGAGCAGCCCCGGCCCCGCCGCTCCGAGCACCGCCAGCTCCGCCGGGCCCACCGGGCTGCCGAGCGGGCACGGACCGCTTAGTCCGCGAATAAACGGGACAGATTGATGCCTCGGAGAAAAAAGAAAAAAAAAAAAGGCAAAAAAGGGAAATCAATCAGGATTTCCAAAGGCAGAGTTAATTTTCCGATTGCAAGAGTGTTTAAAATTCCCAGAAGGCAAATTAACATACATATTATTTCTTTTTTCCTTCAGTAAGCCTGACGTTGATTTAATCGCTTTTGGCTTTAGCCCGAGGAGTCCCCAATTGCAGTCCCCAATTTCAATCCAGGAGAAGGGGTATGCTCTTAGTTTTAAAACAGGTTTATCTCTCTCTTTTTTTTAAATTTTTTTTATTACTTTTTTTTTTTTTTTAATGAGGCAGAGGTAGCGGTTGTCAGCCTGTGCTCTTTCCCGGCTGACAAGTGGTGGTGAGTGCCTGCTGCCCAGGAATTCTGCAGCGCCGGCAGGGACTTGCTCGGAGGGACACAGAAGTTAGAAAGGAAGACCTGCCGGTGGCATCATAAGCCCCACTCATAGGAATTGGGGATTTTTCTCACTCGGGTGTTCAGCTTGCTGGGAAAGTGTTGCACCCGCTAGCCCAGAGGCCTCTTGCTGGTTGCAGCAGAGCCAGTCAGGTTTAAGTCCATCAAGCGGGGCCTCTCCCGATTTCTAAGGCCGAGCGCAGTTTGATTCGTGGCTTTTAAAGTTAACTTGATTTCTCGTTCATATTTCTCAGGAATCCCCTTCCACGAAACACGCCTTCTCCTCAGCACCGAGCAGCTCGTCTGGTTGGTTGCTTTTTTCATTCCCGGAACCTGTTTTCTTCCTAAATGTGAGGAGTTTTCCCCACCTTTCCCCGGCGTGATTTCTCCCCCAAAAGGAACAACCCAAACCTTGTATAACCTCCCAAATCCCCTTAGACCCACCGCCAAAGCTGTGCCGGCTCCCCGTGCCTCTCGCCTAGGCTGCAGCCGAGGTAACGCGGACAGATATTATCTGCACCTCGGCAGCCGGTGGCATCGGGGCCGGGGGTTCGGAATATCTGAGAGGGCAGCTTTGGGTGCCAGGGTGCCGGGGAAAGGCAGCGACCCTTCGGGAGCTCGCAGCGGCTTTCCCTCCTCTCCATCATTGAGAGCTGCGACCACCAGGGCCGTCATCTAATTTTCAAGTCCTCGCTAATCCGTCAGTGCAAACAAGTGCTGCGGGCTCTCTACTGTAAACATTGCTCACTGGCTTAAAATATGCCCGATATTATATTCACAATATTGTTATGATGGCAATAGACGGCAATATGTGGATGTGGAAACAAATACAGGCAATAAAGTCAACTCATGGGCTATGCAAACAGGCTCTGTCTTGAAAAAGTACCCCATCCTATTTACCCTAGGCACTGGCCGAACTCAGGCGGCGGAGTTCCTGTCTCCACGGAGGGCACGGCTCCGCTCCCAGGGCGGCAGCGGTCCCTGCGCACCTTCCGCGGCCGCGGAGGGGAGGAGACGCCGCTCCCCGCTCACTGCCCGGCTGCCAAGCGCTGGGAGATGAGCCAGTGACAGCAGAGACTCGCTCAGCTGTCCGGTTATAGGGGTTGAGGTTTGGTTTGGGTTGTTTTGTTTTCTGTTTGTTTGGTCGGGTTTTTTTTTGTTTATAACTTCCCTTTCACTTTCCTTCCGACCCCTCAGATCTGGAGGTTCCCTCTCTTTTGCAGCTCGGGCTCTCGCCGCATAGCGGGACCCGGCGGAAAGCATGGTGAAAAGAAAGAGGGGCAATATGCGCCCTACACGTAGAAAAGGAGAAGAGGGAGGGTTAGAGTATCCCCCCGTGCTTTGCACAACGAAGATGTGATCGCTAGTATATATATTATATAAAACCCTAGAGAGCAAAGCAGTTAAACATCACTTCCACCGGAAAACCCCACTCGCTAGACACTTTCCTATTTCAATCTCACTTTCTTTGACTTTGCCTCTGGATGGACGAATCCCTGTTTAAAACCGATGCCACTTCCTCAGTGATATCAGCAAAAGTACCTGCGCCGGGCGCTGGGGAACGGGCCCCGCTCCTGCCTCACATCTGGGGGGCAAAACACGAAGGCAGGGGTAGAGCTGGGCATTAAAACTCCGCTCCCCGCTCAACTCTGCCGTGCCTGGCGTAAAGATTAAAGGGGGAGAGAGAGAGAAAGAGAGAAGAGACAATACCTTCCTCTGCAGATGTAGTGAGCTTCAGCACAGAATCATAAAGCTGTCTCAATAAATAACGAGCCTGTGTCTGTCAGTAGCTAGTTTATTTGCGTTTTTCGCCTGGTTTGTTTATACTAGTGCCCCCTCTCTCTTGGGTGTCTTTACAGCTCAACAAGCAGGTATTTATCTACAGTTCTAACCCTGAGTTCTCAGAGAGACCAAACTTTAAGGTTATTAAAATTTCAGTCATATTTATTTATTGCAGAAAAATAATATACAAAGGTATTTACAAAACAATCATAAAAATAGGAATGCATTTAGACACCGGATCTATTTGCATTTTAACATGGGTCATCAATAAATAAATAAAATGTTTATTTTTTTCTCAGAGGAAAAATAATAATAATAAAAAAGTTAGGAACCGGGTATATAACAGCTTGAGCCCAGCTTATTCCCCCCTAAAAAAAAAAAAAAAAAAAAAAAAAAGACCAGAAGAAGCATTAGTCATCTTGGGGAGGGAAAACTTGGATTTGGTATTGGTTTCATTCAAGAATGAAGAAAGTCCACAATAATGTATTTCCTTTCATCAGTGGCTCATAGGCACGACCTCTTGGGAATGCATGCATGCAAAAAAAAAAAAAAATAGGGCAAATAAAAAAAAAGTTCAATTCCAACATTCTTCGTCAAAATTAAAAAAAAAATAAAAAATCGAACGATTCAGACTTCTATCAGAATGCAGAGATGTGTGGATTGTACCGACGCCCAGAGGGTAGTCACTGTCCAAAACCCTTCTCTCTTTCTCTTTCCTTAAGTGCTCCCCACGCCCTGCTTTGAATTTGGATATTACTCTTCTAATTTCCAAGAAATCCTTGGTACATTTTTTGTTAGACAAGATCAAAAAAAATCGTATCCAACTTCAGAGTCTCTAGATTGTCCATTCTCTCCTTCTGTGGGAGCAATGTCATCTGCAAAAACCCAGAAAGGGCGGAAAACTCGTTACTGAAACGAAAGTTACACAAATATCTACCTACACCTCTCTGTCTCTGGAAACACCCGTATCGGACAGGAATGGAGAAGGGAGAACTCGCCGTGGGGGCCGTGCGGTGACCGTGTGACACCCCAGCCCGGCGGACCCTGTTGGCAGAGCCGAGGAAAGGGACTGCCGGGCAGACTCATCGGGAAGCACAACGGGAGGACATGGATTCACTTCAAAATATGAGCAGCAGCGGCGGCGGCGGCAGCAGGAGCCATCCCAGCAGCAGGAGCCATCCCAGCAGCCCTGCTGGCTCCGCAGCGTTTGGTGAAGAAGTGATCTCAGGCCGGCCCCATCTGGCTGGGGCACACCCGCACCGCCGCCGCCTCCCTCCCGCAGCCCAGCCCGCCGGCAGCGCCCGGCCACGCGTGGGCCCCGCGGGGCCCGGGCCGCACCTCGGGCCGCGCAGGAGGAGGGACACGCCGGAGCGGGGGAGGCACCTCCAGCCGCCCCGCTCTCCGGCCGCCCCAGCAAGCCAGGCCCCTCCGGGCGGGGTGCGGGCCCTCTCGCCCCACGGCCACGCGTGTCCGGCTCACGGCGCAGCCCGCGGCCTCTCGCCTCTCTCCCCCCTTTCTTCCCGCCAGTTTCGGGGTCCCTGTCTTACCTAGGGCTCCTGCCGGGGGGATGCGGGTGGGGGACGCCGCCTGCTAGTGGGATGCGGACATGGACCAGGCGCCCTCCATTCTCCACACCGAGAAGGCGTAGCTGAGCCGCTCGTGGGCCACATAGCTGCAGCTTGCCATCTTGGAGTCCAGCTCGTCGCTCTGTAAGACCTGGTAGAGGAAGTCGATGTACCTGGCCGCCAGCTTGAGGGTCTGGATCTTGCTCAGCTTGTCCGAGGGCAGCGTGGGGATGATCTTCCGCAGGGCGGCGAAGGCTTCGTTCAGCGACTGAGTGCGCTGCCGCTCCCGCACGTTGGCCATGACCCGCTGGGTCTGCAGCTCCTCGTAGGACTGGGGGCTGCCGCCGCCGCTGCTGCTTCCGCCGCCCCCGCCGCCCCCGCCCGCCCCGCACTTCTTGCCCCGCTTGCCTTGGGCCGGGCTGCAGGGCTCGTCCGCGGCCCCGACGGCGCCGCCGGCGCTGCGGCGGCTGGAGCGGCGCTTGCGCCCCCCTCTCTTGTTGTTGGGCAGTTGCTGCCGGTCCGGCTCCTCTTCGCTGTTGCTCAAGCTGTCGTCGGCGGGGGAGACTGGCGAGTTTGACTCGTCCTGCTGCATCATCTCTGGGGGGAGACGCGAGAAGCGGGCCGGGAGGGGGGGGAGGGCAGGGAGAAGAGGGGGGCACCTAACCCGCCAGCTCCCCCTTGATCGGCTGCTTCGCTGGCCTGCGAGGAGAAGGAGGAGGGAAGGAAGGAGGGAGGACCTCACTTTGGGGGGAGGGGGGATGGCATCAGGATCCAAGAGGAAAAAAATAAAAAGGCCAACCAAAAAAAAAAATCCCTCCCGATCCCTCCTTGGAGCCCCTTCGAGGTGTCTGGGATTGGGAGAAAGTTGAAGACTTGGAGGTTCTTATAGCTCCTGCTGGCGGAAAGTTTGGGGGCAGCAGTGTCATTGGCCTGACGTGGAGAGGAGGGACTTTTGCTGAGTTTTATAGGAAAGTTTCCGCTTCCCCCCCTCCACGCCCTCCCCCAATTATTTTTTTCAAGCCATTCACAAGTGATCTGGCTTCCCCACACGCACGCACATACATCCTTACTCCAGACTCTTTCTCCGTTTCCCTCTCCGTGGTTTCTCTCTCACACTCCTTCGGTTAGCACTCTGCTTTGGGGTGCTGCTGAGGGGCCGGCCCGGGGGTTCAGGGGGTGCCCAGCACCCCGTGCCCCCCTGCGGAGGGGTCAGCGAGCCGCTTCGTGCCTGTGCTGGGGGCGACCGCCCCGAGCGGCCGCGGAAATCCCGCACCTCTCGGGCTTCCCCCTCCGCATCAGGCACGGCTTGCAGCGAGGAGGAAAGGGAAATTACCCGCTGGGCAGCATCCAGGCACATCTTAATTTTGACCCGCTTTAGCGCACGCCGCACTCCCAGTCACTGAGCGCCCCGGGGTCTGACTTGCCGAGGGAGTCGCACATTTCTGGGCTGGGGGTGGGGGGGTGGCACAGTCTCGTCCTGCCAGGCTGGAGGACTGCTCTCGGAGAAAGTCATCCGCAGAGGTGGAAGTAGCGGGGAAACCAAGCTTTGGCTTCATACATGCATAAGTACCAGTCCTTGAGCTCGTCTTAAGAGAAACCCTGGAGGATCCGCGTCTCCAAGCTGGCACATCGGGAAACGGAAGGGTGTACAGACCCTCTTTGCCCACACTCTGAGTGTACTGACCACTCACTTCAGTCCGTCCTCCCACAAGGCGCCCGTGTCCGGCACTTCCTGGGAAAAGAGATTATTTATTTTAATTTCTCTTCTATGTCTGCAGCCAAAGCTATTTCTTCCCACCCCCCGCCTTTGTGCCTCCTTCCCCGCTCGCTGGCAGCACAGAGCAGGTGGTGTGTCTTTTTAACAACAGGTCAGATTCAAACGGGGAACGCCTGGGAGGGAAAGCTAGAAATTGTCACCCATCAGTAAACGGGGCGAAGCTCTCTCTGCTCCCTGCGTGCGGACGCGCTCCCCGCTGCCGGCCTGGGGACGGGCACGGCGGGGCGCGGGGCGGAGCGGGCAGCGCCGCCAACGCAGAGGCTCCCCGGCTTGTTTGAGGTGTGAGGGTGGACAGGGAGAGCGGAATGGCAGAGGAGCGATAAATCCCAGGCGTGAAATAAGACAAGGCTTCTGGAAGAGCGCTGTCATCTTCTCCGGGGAACAGAGTCGTCTCTCTCCTCTTCCTGAGGACTGACTCCCTTTCCTCCGGGCAGAGGTGTCTCATCCCGGGAGCTGCCCGGGGCCAGGACCCTGCTCGGCCGCCGCCGAGGAGCAGCCGCCCGGCCACGGCCGCTGCCCCCGGCCCCGCCGCAGCCCCCATCGGGCACACGCCGCCGCCGGAGCTGTCCCGGCTCTTCTCCGTTCGCTGCCCCTCTCGGCGAGCTCTCCTTCTCGGGTTTCCATCCCGGGGTGCGAGCACATAGCAGACTGCCCAAAACCTTCTCTTTTGGGAAACAGCTGGAAACAGGATCGGGGAGGAAATAGGGACCGCCTTAGCCGGCACGGGAAGGCACATCGGCACACAGACCCACAGTGAGACTGCACAGCTTCCTCGGCTTTCGGCTTGTCCCTGCTGTCTTCTGCGATCACAGGCCTCTTCACTCAGTTTAACACCATGGCTGGTCCAGAGAGCTTCAGGGGTTCCCTTGTGTTGGTAGCAGCTGCTGATCCCAAGGTAAGAAGAGCTGGATCTCCTTTCACCTCCCTCTCACCAATAATTTTCTCTGGACCCAGAGCCTCACTGCTCATCTGGGGTTTTGAGCAGTGTCATTGCAGAAGCAATGTTGGAAACAGTGATGAGGATCTGTAGGTGGCTCTAGAGGCCTTCCTTCCTTCCTTTCCTTCCTTCCTTTCCTTCCTTTCCTTCCTTTCCTTCCTTCCCTTCCTTCCTTCCCTCCTTCCTTCCTTCCTTCCCTCCTTCCTTCCTTCCCTCCTTCCTTCCTTCCCTCCTTCCCATCACAGAGCAAAACCAAACCTGGATACCAATTACCTTGCTGGGAACAGGATGCTGTCTGAAAGGAGGGAGGGGCAGCACCACCTGAGCTGATTTGGCAGGATGCACGACTTGTCTGGGTAATTTGACCTTTGATTGGGATGCAGGACATCACCTGCTTGTCGTGGGGCAGGAGGAGGATAGGCAGAGCAGGGTGTATGGAGGAGTCAAGGACAGGTAGAGAAGTAGTATTACATGGTTTGTAAAAATAGGAAACATGGAGAAATGTAGGCATGGAGTTGGGAGAGAGGAGCAGTTGACCATAGCAGATGGCTGGGCTTAGTGTCAGCTACTCTTTGGGTGAACTGCAGCAAAGCAGTTCAAAGCACAACCAGCAGTGTTTAGCAGGACTCATGTGGTTCTACCTGTGACCTGCACACTGCTGTATGAACCAGGACTGTACAACCCTCCCCCTCGCACCCCCCCCCCCCCCCCCCCCCCCCCCCCCATCATCTTCATTTTGGCTTCTGTTTTATCTCTGCCTCACAAATGATGGGCTCAGGAGCAGCCCATGATGTTACTGTCAAAACCCACACAGGAGAGCAAGGGCCAGATGAGCTGTGGTGGCAACAATCTGTCCCCAGGGACTTGGGCTGGGCTGGCTGCATGTGGGAGCCTGCTTAGATCCCCAGGCCTGCTGGCAGGCAACAACCCTGCCTAGGACTGGAGTGTGTGGAGATGTGTTGGGAGGAGGGTGGGGGTGTCAGAGAGTCATGTCTGGGAGCCTGTGTGAGAGAGAAAGACATATTGCTGTGTTTATATGTGAGGATGTGTTTGTGTGTACATGCATGGACTGTTGATCTTTTGCAGTGTGAATGCATATATATGTCAGGAGGGAAAGGAAGTCTGTGCAGGGATTAAAGAAAATCAATTAAATTCTGGTTTATTTTGAAATCTACAGTTCTGATGGGGATTGAGGTAAAGCCTTTGTGTTTCACACTAAAGTAATAATTATGTTTTAGTTATGCAGTGTTAAACCATCTGTTTTGAACGACCATTAAGCCACTAAGGTACTTCTGCAGACCACTTTAGAGCATGGGACAAAGGATAGCGAGTCCTGTTTTTCTCTATGTATAGGCATGGCTTGGGTAAGAAGTGTCCTTGCTCCTTAGGCAGAATTTCAACCCTGTTTCACTCTTTGGTGGCAGCAAGCAAAACTGCAAACAGATCAAGGGCCTTTCTAGAGATATTTCCAGGTCCATTCCTGCAAGTTTTCCTGGGACTCAGCTCAGGAAAATATGTGTTGTGGGATGAACTCTTACATGGGACACTCACGGGACACAGAGCACTCCAGCATTTTGTCACCTGTGCAGAAAAGTACAAAGCACTGGTAAATCTAGATTACAGGTATGGCTGTGAACACAGAGCTAAATAAATGACAAACTCCTGGGAGAAAGAAATGAGGAGTAAATTGGTCTGTGACAATCATCGTAGTCATGGTGGATTGCAGTAAAATAGCTGTAAAGGATCTCCTCAGCTTTACACCAGCCCTACTGTAGGCACCCATGAACTGTCGAGACACTTGCAGGACCGGACAAGCAATATCTGCCTTAGCCAGGCAGAAACATCACAGCTTTTCAGGGGAATAGGTCAAAAGGTTGATTATTTCCTTGATTTCTAAGAATGAATGAATGAATGACTCACTTTTGTTTGCCTGTTTATAAATCAGTGCAGAAGTTTAAGCACTAATGTGCTCAAGATCTGTTGGCTGCAACTACAATGTTGCCCCTCATCAATGTGCTATACACATTGTGCATGCACACAAATTACGGTTGGATTGCAATAAGGCTGTTCCTTTTCCCCCATACAGCAAGCACATACACATGTAATTTAGATCACAAAGGCTGTTCACTGTGGTAAAACTCTCACTGCTCGTGATTTCTTGGAATATTGAGCAATGTGTTACATGCATGCATGCCTAGAGGCAGCCTGCCTGCCTGCTTGTTTTTGATGCCAAAGCCTTCAATTGGGTGTTTTCTCAGAGGTTTTATCTTTATGCTGCAAAGACCACTGAAATCAATTGAAGTTTCCCGGCTTGTTTCTGTAGCCAGGTATTTCAATTCCTATGGATTCTAGGTGAAAGCCTGGTCAGGACCATATCCTTGAAAAGAGACAAGAGAGCACCTAGCACTTCTCCACGGGCATTCATGCTGTAATTTGCTCCGTGTAGAAAGCACACCGGGAAACTGGCTGAGAACTCTCACTATGCCCTGGTACAACTTTCTGCTCAGTGACAGCAAACGGGCAGAATAAAGGGCATGGGAGCAGGACACGTTTCTTGTCTTCCAGCTCTTTTTTCCTTCCTATCACCGCTGTAGCTCATGCAACCAAGGACGCGGAAAAGCTGACAAGCATCTCCTGTCATTGGTCCTCCCTACCTGGGCCCGGCGTGGATGGGCGCGGTGCGGCTCTGCTCGGCTCGGCTCCTCCAGCAGGGCTGGGGCTGTGCGGACCGGGCTGTGCGGACCGGGCTGTGCGGGGCCGGGCAGGGCTGTGCCGGGCAGGGC